>NC_089791.1:56150382-56170382 GCF_040412425.1 Macrobrachium rosenbergii | reverse complement strand
ACACACACACACATATATATATATATATATATATATATATATATATATATATATATATATATATATATATATATATACAGCATGATGACCTCCAAAAATTAAATCTTCAGTTGAACCTACTCTTTAGATGATAAAGATAACCTAACTATCAAAACGGCAATTTCGTTTTACGAATTTCTATTCGAAGGTATCACGTGCAAGATTTTCTTAGGCAGGTTACTTCCTGAACTATTTTTTTTTATTATCATAAGAGAATAATTATGCAAATACAACACTAACATTCTGCTCTTGTAACAATGTTATAATTTTGTTACAGTGGATGACTGGCATCATATGTTTGCACAAAATTTCCTTTCCCCTTAATGGGAGCAAATATTTTCATCTTTATTTCTTTGTTTATAGTTTGCTCATAACAAATATTACTTTGAGTAAATTTCAGGAATCTCTATTTATTTTTTTTAACTTACTAGTTCTTGGGTGGTTTTGTCTCGAAGTGATTAGTAAGAACATATAATTACAAGCGAAAGTTAAAGAGGCGAAATAGCAGATAATGAAATAGCAAACCTACTGTAGTTAAAGAAGTAAGTGATATGAGGCTGATATTTTAAGATATGATTAGCAGACCTGTTGTGCAAACACATATCTAGGTTAATTTAAAGTCTCTCAGCTAAGAGGACATAATAATTATCGCGGAAGCTGAACCATATCTAAATCATAGGTCTGCCTGCAATTCACGTAACCGCCAAGATGAGGCGGTGAATATATTATGTATTCTTGTAAAGCAGTGATACCTCGTCCTCAGCCTAAAAATTACATTACAATGACATATAGTATTCAAGCGCAATAAAATCTCTTGTTGATTAACTTTTGCATTCAGAGTGAGTTCGTTTCTGAACACTATCATTGTTTGGAGAATAATTCGTTAATGAAGATAATTTTTTAAGAATAATAATGCTTAGTCAATTTAATTTAAGGGAAGGCAAAGCTCCAAACCTAAAGCCTTTAACCACCACATACTCAGGAATATTTTCAGAGTTACAAAAGGCATTCAATGCACGAATGTTTCTCCGTCAAAAATATCAAAGCTAATAAAAGCTTAATTATGAGACTGCACCCCTTGAAGTATAATTGCATGCTCCCACCAACAAATACCACTCACTTTAGAATGATGAAACTATTAAAAAAAAAAACATTGCATGGCTATGTTTAATGAATGAAATAAGTGTCCAAAGTGTAAAGGAAGATTTAACTCGCAGCTCATAATCACCTCAAGTTTGTTCTTCAGCTTTGTAGAAATACTTCTTCATTAGTGTCTGGTTTCGGAAAGAAACATATTGAACACTCATTGGCTTGTTTGTATGCCAACAAAATTGCATCAAAATCTATTGTAAGACTAAACAAGCAAGCTTTTTTCTTTTTACCTGATCTGTAAGTTATTGTAAAAGAGTGAAGCTAACAAGTATTCACCAAAAAGTACCACTGGGGCAATTATTATAGAAACGGTTAAGAAGTAATGACTCAAACACATTATTATTATTATGTCAGTAGATGAAACCTATTCACATGGAACAAGCACACAGGGGCTATTGACTTGAAATTCAAGCTTCCAAAGAATGTTGGTTTCAATCTCCCACCTCAGACCCCCCACTGCAGCAGTAACTGATCATGATACAGAGCCAGTGATTTTTCTTCACCTTGGGGGAGACACGAACCCGCGACATCTGAGTGGCATGCCACAATACTAAGCACTATACCAGTGGACCAGACATCATCAGTCTTTGAGCGGAGGATGGTGCGACCAGACTAGTAAAATTAAGTCATCTTAGTTTTCATCCAAGGCCAAAACAATAAGGTGAATAGATTCCCCAATACTGTATTCTTTCCACACCAAAGTTCGTGTAGTTTGGGAGCACATTTTCTGAATAATCTTATAAAGCATGAAGCCCTGTTATAACATATAAGACGCACTAAGGATAAATGCAGCACAGTACACCAGACTGTGATTCTGAATATAAATGTAATAAAAATTTCGAAAATATTCAGTGATTATCAAAACCAAGGCGCTATAGGTTATTTATTTAAGAGCAAAATTAGTCTCTTTAAGTGCTAAACATTTTGTATGCCAACAAGTCATACTCTCTCAATAATATTCGTTTGCTATCAAACTTCTTGTTAAGGAATTATTATTAAAAATATAGCAAAAAGACCAG
Source organism: Macrobrachium rosenbergii (assembly GCF_040412425.1). Lineage (NCBI taxonomy): Eukaryota > Metazoa > Arthropoda > Malacostraca > Decapoda > Palaemonidae > Macrobrachium > Macrobrachium rosenbergii. Next base: position 56,168,172 of record NC_089791.1, on the reverse strand, counting down.
ATGCATGAAAAGACCTACACAAAAAAAGTATCCTATTTCATTACGCAAACCTTTTTATTTAACTGGCGCCACGCTATCAAAAGTCATAGACTCCGAACGAAGTTCAGATGAAAATGATAAAAAGTGAGTCAACAAACTTATACAATTATATATAAAATATATAAACAGTAATTGAGAACTAGGTCAGAGATGCTGCTTATGGTGCAAGGGTACGTGCTGGCAAATGTAAACCAAACTTTTACTGAAATGACCACTAGAACTAATCACATTGCCAGGAAAAATATTCCAGTTTTACACAAAAAAGAAAGACCACTAGTAGTGAGCAGTGTGGTTTTGCTCTCTCTCTCTCTCTCTCTCTCTCTCTCTCTCTCTCTCTCTCTCTCTCTCTCTCTCTCTCTCTCTCACACACTTCCTGACTTCCTTCTTTCTTCACAGGGACGTTGTGCAATAAATTCAAATCACTGGGTTCATTTAAAAAGTCTAACAAAATTCGCCGAATATATATTTTTTAAATCTTTTATCTTGAGCAGCGGAGGCCGACAAACACATTCATATCAATATATCTATGATTTGCGGTTATCATATGCTATACTTGCGGTCACATTCGAGAAGATATTGCTCGTAGGCACTACATTTACAAATCGAATACTAATAACACTGCATTTTCTAAACCAGGCGCTAAAAACACAAATAGGTGAGACTTAAGCTTATTCATACACAGAACTTTATAGAATATATTTTATATATATATATATATATATATATATATATATATATATATATATATATATATATATATATATATATATATATAATGTATATATATAAAATATATATATACATATATGTGTGTGTGTGTGGATGTGTCTTTTCAGTGTACACATATTTATAGGTGTATATATACAATATACACATATATATCTATGTAAATATATACATATTTGTAAATGTGTGTGTGTGTGCGCGCTCGTTTGTGTGTGTAATAAATTCCTCCCCAACGTCCAATTTTCACAAAATGGCTCATTCACGAAAATGAATAAATACTTGGGTAACTAAATAACGCAAAATATGTAAACAAATCTCATTTTCATACCGCATTATACACAAAATTCGTATTCTGTTAATTAGGAAAAATGTCTATGCAGTGTTTTACTCTCTTTCTCAGTGAACATATCAATATTTTTGGCCTTTTTAACATTTAGTGGCCTGTAAAATGAGAGGAGGACTAAGCGCTGTCATAATAATAATAATAATAATAATAATAATAATAATAATAATAATAATAATAATAATAATAATAATAATAATAATAATTAGGGAAGAGGGTTCAGTAATAAAGGAGGAGGAGGTTCCAGTCATTTCGAATAATAATAATAATAATAATAATAATAATAATAATAATAATAATAATAATAATAATAATAATAATAATAATAATAATAAGGGAAGAGAGGTTCCAGTAATAAGAAGAAGAAGGAGGGGGGGGAGGAGGTTCCAATTATTTCGAATAATAATAATAATAAAATATTAATAATAATAAAGAGGTCCCAATCATTTCGAATAATAATAATAATAATAATAATAATAATAATAATAATAATAATAATAATAATAATAATAATAATAATAATACTAAAGAGGTCCCAATCATTTCGAACTTGGCTGGGAGGAAGGAACTTTGGTAACCCAGCCATCGACCACCTGTCGGCACAACCTCCAGGCACTTTTGACTTTTGTGTTCAGATGCAGAGCTTTCTAAGGTTGGACATTCTCGCAAACAAACGGGAGACTTTCTAATTCTTCCTCAAAGTGCTCCTAAAATTACGATTACGTAAAAATGATGGGTGAATGTAGTGAAATAATTTTCGTAATAACTGTAATAATGGCAGCATTCCACGCACACGCGCACACACACGTCGCTATATATATATATATATATATATATATATATATATATATATATATATATATATATATATATATATATATATATATATATATATATATATATATATATATATATATATATATAATATATATATATATATATATATATATATATATATATATATATATAGGCGTGTGTTGTGTTTGTATATATAATACACACTTACACAGATACATGTATAATATACATGTGTGTGTATAAAGCGAATATCGTACGTAAATATTAAAATTAAGTTCATATTTTGTAACTTCTGAAATCATATATATATATATATATATATATATATATATATATATATATATATATATATATATATATATATATATAATATATACATATATAATTGAACAGACCAAATACTAAATTTCAACATCATCCCCTTTTATCAATGGTTAACAGTGTTCATACATCATGATTTTACGTACAAGGACTTTAGAATGGCCAGGGAACTCTTCCATAGATCATATCTATATTGGTCTCCTTCCCATTTCGTTAATGAACCCCAAGCTCATAAGACTTAAATAATATAATTTTCTCTTTTAAAAATCTAGGTGTCATTTTCGGTGCTAATTCATTTTTGAGAAACATGCCCAGTCTATCTATCACTTCTTCAACTGCACAAAAACTTGCACTTGTGGGAATCCTTTCAAGGTTACCGAAGACCTGTCTATCCTAAAGAATTGTGTAAATTCTCTAATACTTGTCGTATTCTGAATATTGCTCCCTGTCTGGTCACCTGCAGCTCACCCGCGTCTCAAAATGTTTGACAAAAACTTGACTTTGATTAAACCTCAGTTCCCACAACTCCGCATTAATCTCTGGCACGGCCGTTCGATTAGCTCACAGCGCACGCTGAATAAAATTTTTCATTATTCTGACCATCCTTTACATTCAGACCTTCAAAGGCTACATGCAGTTATTTTTAACACTCTCTTTTTCTTTTGTGAGGTTTAGTACCTCTCAAGTTTCTACAGGTTTTATTCATCTACAACCAAATTATGAAATGATCTTCCTATTCACGTAGATAAATCGTTGAAGTCCTGAAGTTCACGCCAAGTGCAAATAGTTATGACTATTTTATTCCATTTGTTTCTCTCTTCGCACTGGACTGCTTCCACTATTGGAACTTTGGTCTTGAACATCCTATTTTTTCCAACAGTTAGGGTTACTGCTGGAATAATAATAATAATAATAATAATAATAATAATAATAATAATAATAATAATAATAATAAAAGAAATGAATACGTTTCTCAACCGGGAATCCTTGGTACCATTGAGTGGTCGCTAGAGGTTACGCGAGATTGATTGATGGAGAGCTATCTGGCGTGATAAGGAAATAAGCTAATGATATGCATAATAATAACTACTTTAAGCAAAAAATAAGTCACGGTCCTCTAAAATTTACTGATAATGCACATCAAAAAATCTTCCACACTTATGACCAAATATACATCACTATCCCTCATGATATGTTACTATAGATAGAACGAACACGGTTAATATCTAGGACAATAATGTTACCTTTTATTGCTAATTTTGAAATAGGAAACGATCAATAAAAGCAACATATCATCTGAAAAATTCTGTGAGTCAAGGCAATGCTGTCTTTTCAATCAGACTTATAATGGAACTTACTCTCTGAAATGAAACCTGTGCTTGTCTCTTTTGACGCAAAACCCAAGTGATGAATTTGATAAAAACACCCAAGGATTTCATCTTCACAAAAAAAAAAGGAGGCGGTTCTTGAGACACAAATATGTTTGCGTATGATCAGCCTATTTCCGTTATCTCTCGTGGAATCCATATACGTGACGCCAAATAAACTTACAATCAATCAATCTCGTGGAGTCCCCAGCGTACCGAGGATTCCCTCGGTTGAGAAACGTTTTCATTTCCTGTATTCATCGACTATCTTCAATTCACAAAATCTAATAAAAGAGTTAAATCTGGTTTAGAACGCATAGCATATGTAGTAAAACTAAACCTGACACATAAAATTATGTCAACACGAAGCTATGTCGATTGCAAATAAGTGCAACGGTACACTGCTATCTGATATCATTTTCGTCAAGACACCGTACACAAAAAAATGCCCTCAAATAACTGGAGCGAAGTACCTTAGTGAATTACAAATCAAGGTCGGAAAAACAAACCGACGTAAACGCGAAGGTCGACCTACAGACCGCTCTCGGAGGCAGTAGCGAACATCCTCCAACTGTCGTCATAACGGTCAAACCTACATCCAATGACACGGTTCCCCAGGAGGCTCTGGGACTCACAACTTGTAACGCCTCGTAACAATGACTCCACTGGTAAGTTAATAATGATGGTGATATTAAAGCATGAACAGATTTACAAAACTGGGATTTCAGCAACTTTAACATAAATACAACTCGAATCGATGCCCATTTATTATGCACATCAATTCGAGATGTATATTTTGTTTTAAAGATGCTGCACTCCTAGTTGCAGGGCCCCACGTAGGGGCAAGGAGGACCACTTGCCCCCCACTGAAATCTGAAAAAAAAAAATATATATATATATATATATATATATATATATATACATATATATATATATATATATATATATATAATATTATAATGCAAAATAAAAACTTATGGAAAAATACCCACATAGCGGGCAAGAGAGAGAGAGAGAGAGAGAGAGAGAGAGATATTGGTCCCCCTTGGAAAATATGCTGCTGGCTCCCATGTTCCTAGTTTTGTAAATATTTTCATGCTTTAATAAGATCACATGTACATAATAAATGGCTAATGTTTAAAGACCTGGTGGTTGGGTTAGATTCGGACTTACTTGTGCCAGCACAGGTACTTGCCCAAAGACAGCCCGTAAGTATGATAAGATGTTAAAGGATACAAGAGGACTGCCGTGGACTCCTGGGCTCTGCACAACCCACAGAGACCTCACGGATCCCCTCCTTTGAGTTTTCCCTAACAGCAGAAGAACGTGGCGTGCATTATTATCTCTAAATACAAGCCACATAAATTCGTGCATCTCTTTCCGTGCCTGAGAGCCATTCAGTGCATGACAAAAGAATAAGGGGAAAAACTGCTTGTGACTAAAAAGTCAAAAGCACAAACAGCCGCCAGATGGCGTGCTTTCTCTTCGAAGGCAACAAGGCAAATGTAACTCGACGTAACTCCGGTGCTCAATGAATATTATGATGGCGCCAAAGGCTGGTGCTAATGATGGGAAAACAAAGTCAATCACAGATGTTGGCAAAGTTTGAATTTCCAAACTGAAAACAAAAATGAACCAGTTATCGTTGACATTTTAACACATATAAAAGACCTAATATGTTATTATATCGGACCAAATTAACCGATTCGCGACCACTGGTTTTCTTTAGTCAGGGCATTTCCCCACAGTTTTGGGGGCATTTCAGATTCTGACCAACTAATGATCAGAGAAAAGCTGAAAACAGTATTGTATTCCATAATGAATCCCTTAAATTCACCAAGAACCTGAGAAGGAATGACTTCATAAAAACATCAAGATTTCACAAACCCACATCTAAACCTAAGAAAATCATTAGTTGACACTCCACAAAAGATGAATTCAAAATCTCTTATACACAACCACACGAGTGAATGCTCACTGATCCAAAACACATTAAGAACAAACTAGCCACATAACACTGGCTGAATATATAAAATGACGTAAACATATTGTGGTTTTGTGAAACCCTGAGTATGCTGCCTGCAACATTACCTTGTAATGTTCATAACATTACTAGTCTGGAGGGTTACAGGGAATTACTTCTAGAATTGTGTTGACATTCCAGTAAAACATGTCGTAAAGACACGTCGACAAATTGTTATATCCATATCACAAACAGATTGAAAAGAAATCAACAACCCCAAATGGAGAACGAATCTTTGGCCAGTGCTGGATAATTGCAGGACTACCAAGAAGTCACTGACAAGTATTCAACCTGTTTGTGATTTGTCAGCGATAAGTTACCGTTGCTTATGACATGTTTTAATGTAGTGTCGAAACACCTTACTAACACACATTATCATCATTATTAACAACAAAAACCTAAAAATAAATGCATAAATATGTAAAAACAAAATCATGTTCATCTGAATAGCGGAGTTCTGTAACATTGGGTCTAGTTAGTATTTGGATAAGAGACGACCAGGAAATACCAACAAATATCGCCCGCACATGTGCTTCCTACATCCGGATGGTGGGGCGTAGGTTTAGCAACGTCACCCAAATATACTTTGTGTAAAACATTGGGATTTTCCACTTTAAGGCCCTCCACCCCTTCAAGGATAGAGACGTAAGGCGTTAAAAAGAAATTAGCAGTAAATAATAAGATATCTAGTACTACCAGAGAAAACCCTTTCCCCCACCCGCTCTTACTCGAAATATCACGTTAAATCTACCTCTCATCTTATCCTTCTACACCACAAACCTTTCTCTCCACTTGGACATACCACCCCTGCTTCACATAATGACCCTTCCCCAATCCTAGTCTGATCGCTCTAGCATTTGTGACCTTAATCCTCTTTCCTACAGAGCAATCGACTGAAACTGGATCTTCAGCTACTGGTCCTAGTCGTTCAAAGGCAGTTACTTATCCATGCCCCGACTTCCCATGAGTGATAAGTAGCTCTACGAAAGTTAAGTCTCTTGAGCGGAAGAAAATAGTAAGCATAAAATATACTGCAGGTCTACTTCGCTTAGCCTCGCTGATCTGCAAGCAGCATTGCAACAACGAGGTATAACTAATAATAAAATAACCAGGACATAACAACCTTAAGAACCGATGACCTAACGTTCGTATGTTTCATGGATATTTATTCTGAAGGAAAAATCACCTAGTCTTCGGCAAAAGTCACTTCTCCATTCTTGAATAATAATAATAATAATAATAATAATAATAATAATAATAATAATAATAATAATAATAATAATAATAATAATAATACTTTGCTTACATTTTTTATGAAAAATGTCACCATACTACTTGACACATAACAGAAAGCCTAAATGGAAAAAATTGGCAAATCAAAGAGAAACAGGTGTGAAATTATGATGAATGAATAAATCTAATATCTTACTAGGTATATATCAAATGTCAGGTAGTTGCAGCCTCGCCTCACCGGTGATTCCGAAATCGATCTCGGCTCGGAGAAGCGGTTCTTACCTGCTTCGTCGAAAATCGGTAGCGAATTGGGTGCTTGGCAGTTTGACAACTGTGGTAAGCATAACTTGGGAGTAGAAGACTTTGGGCTAACAACCTCACCCTAAAATACTTCAAGACAAACGGTTGGTGAACACCTTCTAGAGCCACTTAATGTACAGAGAAGCATGGGTGAGATGTGTGTGTGTGTGTGTATATATATATATATATATATATATATATATATATATATATATATATATATATATATATAGCCATTATATATAAATATAAAGAGAGAGATCATGCGCTGGGAAATTCTGAGCTTTAATATATCACTGCAGCCTCTCCATGGTTTACCAGAGTCATCATTATTAGCAATGCAAGAAAAAGTTCCTTAGTTTTGAGGAGAAAGAACAATTTTACACGACAAGAATGCTGACTCTACCACTAGGAATAACGATAGTATTTCCGGATGAAATAAACCTTACTGTCAATATTCAAGCAGATAATACACAGACTACCATCTAAATCGTAAATTAGCAAGCTGGGAAAAAGAGAACTCCTATCTGAACAACTATTTTTGCTATATAAACAACTCTGAATATTCCTTTACCAGACAAGAAACTATCAAAACTGCGGCAGGGCGCAAAATCTGAATCAGGTGCGACATGAATGTCATCACCTCACTGGCTACAGAGAGTGAGGAATCTGAGAGGGAGCCATTCTGCAAACACCCACCGAAAGTGAGAAAAGCAAAGGGTTTCTTTTGTATGGCTGGGAAGTGTGTGAGGAGCAATTTCACCGACAACTGGGCAGGTGGATGGATATCATCTTGAAGTAGTGACGTATGTTGTTCTCACGTTGCTGTTGTTTTTGTTGCTTTAAAACATGATTGGTGAAGTAAGCATCGTGCGGTACCCACGAAACTCAAGTGTACTAAAGACTTATATATCTTAATTGGAGAAAACAGACATCGGTTTAGCGAGAAAATGTGATGATCGAAGGCCTTCTATATTAAGGTTAGAAGACAGTAATTTTAGCCCAATGGCGCAGCACATAAGATCCTAAATGTCATAAAAACAATTGACAACTGTCTCTTTTCTTCTTAAAAGTACATCCACACACACAAGAGCAAGGTCCATGTATGTATGTATGTATGTATGTATGTATGTATGTATGTATGTATGTATGTATGTATGTATGTATGTATCATATATATACATATATATACATATATATACATATAAATATATACATATATATATATATATATATATATATATATATATATATATATATATATATATATATATATATATATATGCAGAGAAATATAGAATGATGAATCCTTTGCATCTGTATTACATTAGAACAGTGAACGAGATTGGGACGGTTTGAGTGGCGTAGATGCCCATAAGCTGGCCCACTGTATGGCTAACCCGCCTTATTTTAACCGTGCACGCGAACCATTTTATATATCTGTGATAATTAAGACATCATAAATCAGCAAAATCTAACCATCCTCCTCAGTATAGACGTCTTGGGTCACCTACCCTACAATGAAAGGAAGACTAGATTTGGAATGCATATACAGAAAAAATATCATTCGGTCCCATTCAAAGCCTGACAAAGGACAAGAAACAACGTTAATCTGAGTATGAACAGAATCACCCCTAACAATTCTTACGATGAAAATAAGATTTGCAATGATAAAGTAATTGCATTCTGGGATCGAATAAATAAGCTAAATAAAATCACTCACAGGTAACTCCATTCATGGGCACGTGTTTCAAGGCTTTCAGCAAGACAAAACTGACAGCGCAACTCACCAACCTGAAAAATAAGATAAAATACCAAAATTACTAAATGCTATACTCAGCGTCAGTCTCAAAAATAACAATGAACCTAAAATTTATCACTAACAGGCACAGATTCATGATAAATCACCCAGCCCCTAAATGGAATAAAAGTGATCTAGAAATAGACAATAATTCCCAGCAATTATCAAAACCATCGTCGGCGGGGAACACTACACAAAGAGGAAGAAAATTGCAGTGAAAGTTTCTTAAATGCAGTGTGGCTTTTGGAAGACTGTAAGGAGCCATTATTTTCACATCAAATCACCCAATGACTTTCTTGTTTCGATGACATTTTATATATCTAATAGACAGCATATCATAGCTTAATTGGCTTTTAATTTTAACGAACAGTTATCAGAAACTAATGAATTTGTGTACGAGTTATTGCGGATTTTAATCACTGACAAGAAAGCTGCCAGAATAAAGGTAGACTCATATAAACATCGATACAGTGTTATATAAAATCATAATACGGTACATCCCACTACAACAATACTAATTTTTTCGACTGAAAAAAAAAAACATGAAAATGGGAAGTAGCACTCCTAGAGAATGTCTTAACACTCCTCTAAAATTACCCGAGTCGTGTTGATTGGTTATAGCTCAGCTAGATGAGTTTTTCGAAGAGTGTATAAGAAGTTACTCAACCACCTTCATATCATAAACTTCGTCCCCTTCTTCAATCCAGGATTCCATTAATCCTCACTCACAGATAAAATATGACAGATGGTCCGACAGTGTTAAGTAAAAATGCCTTAGTAAAATACTAAAACCTTGCGTGCACAAACTATTAACCGACTACCGTCGTCTTTAGCACTTTTTTTTTATCGATACAGGAATTATGTCTATAATTTCAAGCGACTCTCGTGTCAGTTTTCACTTTTAACTTTCACCAAACAACCTATAGACTGAAAGGTCTCACGTTTCGACTGAAGATGACAAAAAATAATCTCAAGAGCTTTTAGAAAATCGAGAAAAGTGAAAGAGCGCTCAGGGATTTATTCCGGTCTATTGAAGTACCATCTGTCTCAAGTTCATTAACAGCCTTATCCATCCATCACCTGAGATCATCTTACCATGTGGAAGTCCTCTTTTAAGAACTGATACAAAGACTCTTCAAAAGACTGACCGGCCAATTGTTCACTGTGCCTTTGGTGATTTCATACTTTGAATGAATAGGTGAAATATCAAACTCTTTCCGTGATTGTAACGGCTCCTGCCTTATTTAATATCCTGTAACTATTCTTTCCTCTATAATTATTACTTTATATATATAATTACAAATCAGATTCTTTTTAGAGACATGTCAACAAATTATCCTCTCTAGAATGACGTTGACTTCTCAAATCAACGCAAAAGTTACATCAGAATTCGGAATAGAAAAGACTTCCGTCTTTCAAAGGAACAAAAATTAATTTTTTTTTTTTTTTTTTTTTGTAAAATAAAAACAGACTAATAAACGCCCTGAAATAAGAAATTTATCCAACGGTTCCAACGAATCTTATGAGTGGATAATAAAATCTCTGTATCCGTGTAACTGCATGCATGTATAACAAATGCATAGGAAAGTAAGGTCATGCGCTCATTTCTCTGAATACTTGGGCAGCTGCAACCAACACGCATTCTCAGAATCCAATCTCCTCCCACCTGTTCTCTGTCGCACCTGCTGGCTGAATCTTTCTGAAGAACTAAGCACGTCTTCTCTCCTTCTCAAACAATTTACCTTTGATTTCACTTTCCTCTGACAGCAATGCCTTTCAGTCATCCAACATCCGTACTGCTCAACCTTTATGTCACTTAAGTTATTTTTGAGAATTTGCTTTTCATCAAGATGTTCATCACTCACTTACTTCAGTTAAGGAATTTTGGGGATTTTGCTTTTTATCAAGATGCTGATCTCTCAGTTACTTCTGGTTTTATCCTAAATATCATCCATGTGCATTTGTCAACGCAAGATTCTGTTTGTACTGAAAAATGGGGTGGCTTCAGAGAAAACCAAAATTACAATTACAGTGACATTAATTTCCTAACGGCAGATTTGAAAAATAAATGAAAAATGCAAAAGAAATTCTAAGATCTCTCATTTATTTCACACTAAGACAGACTGAAGTGTCTTTAAAAAGTCCGTCGATTTCCTTTTTAAAATTCTTACCTTTAATTCTTACCTTTCTTTGCACGCAAGCACTTTTTTTCTATCCTCTTTCTTTTTTACGCATACGAAATTAAAGTATCAGCCCAAGGCTGGATCGTGACACTAGTAAGAATTACACAGCAAGGTGGGAAAACCATAATATTTAACGTTTATTGCTGACTATAGCAAAAGGTATATGTCTTTCAAGAATTACAGTTGATGGGCACTGATCCTTAACAAGAACAAGTGAAAACTTGAAATTATTTTTATATAAGGAAAAGACCACAGAAAAATTTTAAAACGCATCAATATTATTTTAATGCAACTACAACTTAGCTACAAATTACTGATACCTAACTCATACAAGAACAGTGAATTAGTAGTGGCATGCTCAAAACAACACACGCTTTCCATTACAATCATGAAGAGGATATTCGGGTTGAGAATGATAGTGAAAGCATAAGCAACAATAGTGGATGATGGATAAGATAAAGTACTGTGATTGTGAAGACGTAAACGAGTTGGTAAACAAAGTTTGCATGGCTGAATGAAGAACACATATGTGAAATACAAAGCAAACTGATCTTTGTACGGAAATGCGGCAAGTACCAGATTTCATTACCGTAATCGGAAATGTGTACGCCTGGGATGAAACATAGGTTAGTGACTTAGGATAAAAAACGAGAAGTGAATTGCGAATTATTTGCGTGGAGTTCATGGTATTTACAGAAAGCTTACAATAAATATGCGAGGCAACTTGCACAGTAATAGGTGTATGGAACTCAACTATCTCTCTGAGAAATCTGGAGCCGCTGAAATAATTGAAGTTACTTCATGAGTGAGTTGCAAAGAGATACGGATGTATTATACTTCCATGAGGGGCTATGAGGTTCATGAACGATGTCGGGGAAATGAGAAAATAAGTTGCTGTTCAAACAACAAGAGATGTAACAAAGGCAGAGCTATTATTCTGCAAAGGCGGGGTGTTAATTACAATTAAATCGGAAAACTGCTGAAACATTTGTTTAATATTCAAAATGTTTGAGAGCAAGTTGTTGCTGGATGTACTCGTTATACAGTAATAATGAATATATTATGAAAATATCTGCAGACCACAAAGACGATATGAACGACACGTACAGGTGACAAAATTAACATGGTTCATCTTGAAAATGAAAGTTAAAAATTGACTGGAAAATAGGTGCCGACGAAAGTCCTAGAACGGGATAAGCAAGAGAAACTGCAGAGCAGAGATGGTAGCTCAGACTTGACTGTAGACTGATGTAAAAACCCTTAAGAGCCGTATTATCAATGAACGGAATTTCGGATATTCAGCGTGCAGGAAAAACTGACTGCAATAAGTTGTCTGTGTCACGTACTCGCTGCCAAGTTAGGAAGACTAAAGACCTGACGACTGATGACCTACAAAGATACGGAGAGTGGACAGATGACAGATGATCAAAGGCTGTAAACTCTAGACTGGAGTACCTAGTATCAGTATGGCGGATATACTCGTATATCCAAAATGCACAAAAAATAGGCAAATTGAAGTGTCATTAAAGTTATGGAGCTTCATGAACTATGATTTAGCCCGTCACAGTAAGATAAGAGTAACAACTAATGTCTTTTGCTTTCATGACACACCCAATTATTAGAAAGGTTTTTTACGTTGAAATAACTAAACGCGAAACATGACGACGTGTATAGCGAGTGTCAAATAAAATAAAAGTATTGCTAAAAAAATACAATTACAATCTGGCAATATTTTAAAATAATACTTTGAATCGTTAGCTGGAAGATGAAGGTACGAAAGGAAATCGAAGGATCATCACTTCATTCTCTGAAATGCAATCAGTGAAAGACATTGGAAAGATTTGAATTTATTTGATCTTTCATTTGCCATCGTACTTTCCTTTCTACGCCTTAGGGTGGGAAATGTCGAATTTTGAATACATGTTTTCTTTATTGTGGGTATGTTTAGCATGACAAAGTTTCAGGAAAGACTTCAATATCCTTACACAACAGACAGGCAGGCTCCAACTGCACAATGGTACACCTTAATCATGGGTATTCACGTCCTGAGTCAGCTTAAATGATAGCCAAGGGTACTGGACAACTCACGGACACCTTGAAGTACGGTAACCGTTAGTGAGGCATTTGGCAATCACTAACCACACCCAACTTCGGATAACAATTCTGCCTGTTTGTCGAATCAATATGCTGTGAAGCAAAATCATTATTAAGTTACAAATTGAAAAGCAAAAAGTACTTTCAGCTTTGTACATGATCAGGTTTTTGACTAAACAGGTTTGAATCTCTCTCTCTCTCTCTCTCTCTCTCTCTTCTTAATTGAGAGGTCTTAATTGAAGAAAGGTTCCACATGGGTGGAACGGAGAAATAACCGTCCTCTTTTATAAATGAAAGATAATAATATATTAATTTTAGAGATATTAAATTGCTATACATGCAAGGAAGATTTTTTACTAAGGATGTAAAGAGAAAGATGAAATAAAGGCCAGGCAAATATCTTATCACAAGTAAATGCGGAAACCTAGTAAGTACAGAAGCGAATGAGTGTTTTATAAAGTGACTTGGCACTGAATGAAACGGGGAGAGGATGATAGGACGGTCGAATGGCTTTCTTTCAGAAGCGCAGAAAGAAAGGAGTAGAATACCTGAATGCCGTCTCAAAAGAAAAGTCTGCTAGAAGTATTAGAACTAAAGGCCTTTATGTCGAGGTTTTACGGCAACTCTTGAAAGATTTGAATGACGCAATATAGGTAACAGATTAGGCGTCCTGTGGAAGGTTTATTCTAACAAGAGAACTCGATCTTGATCATGCAACCAAGGACGTACTAGCCCTGCAGTCTCTCTTAATTTTTTCTACAGTGAGCCCTTTTGGGAAAAACGAATTATTATACAAAACATTACCAATACAATACAGGCAAATATAGAGATGTATGGAGTACTAGAATTGTACCAATAATAAACAGTGAAGAAGGAACGCATCGTTATATTACAAGGGATTAAAAAGGTACAGTAATAATTTCATTCAGTTTTGCGTAACAATCATGCCTGTTTTTGTGTGTGAACGTAAATATGAAAACTTGAATCCACCACCACAACTACATGCAAACGTCTATATAAGAGAACAAACAAACACACTTTATTTACGCAAGTAAGATCTCATGTTCATACAGGGCGTAAAACACCGGATGAATACCGCACAGTTATTTATCTCTTTCGTGTCATCGCCTTTGTTTGCTACGGTTATCCGCTAGTCGCCGCCCCCCAACCCCAACCTCCGCGCAGCCCCACTCATTTCCATGTTTATCAGTGACATAAAATACACAGTTTTACGCAGCATTTCTTCTTTCATTCTGGAGGGATGACGTCACGTCGCTTCCTTATGTTTCTGTTTTGCCGTTTTCTCCTGTATGGCATTATAGGCATCGAAGTTTACCCAAAAATATATCGATATCCAGCTTTTGAAAATCGATTAAAAATTTCAACTGATCCTTGATTTTTATAACTATAAACTTTATATATATATATATATATATATATATATATATATATATATATATACATATATATATATATATATATATATATATATATATATATATCACTTTTGTATATTATATATACACATATGTATTATATAGTATATATATTTGTGATACTCTGTATATAAATCAATAACAAATAAATATGTATTTATATATATGTATACATATATATATATATATATATATATATATATATATATATATATATATATATATATATATATATATATATATATATATATATATATATAATATATATATACACATATATATACATATATATGATATACATATACATATATATATATATATATATATATATATATATATATATATATATATATATATATATATATATATATATATATATGTATGTATGTATGTATATAGTATTTGGAAATACTCAACATCCAGCCATTTCAGTACATGTTCCGCTAGGCGACCGATGGATCATCTCGAGAACCCATAAAACCAATGATCTCAAACCTTGGGCTTCGGCACAACCTTTGCACCATCGCCGTTCACTGCTTTAGGTTTAGATATTCTCCTTAAAAGACCACTCATATATCAGTTAGAAGACCTGAGTTCGATTCCCAAGAAAGGACAGAGAGATCGGGCACATCCTGTTTAAATCCACTATGGCTCCGTTGAGGGATGCAGTAAATTAAGTAACTGGTAATTAGTTGACTGGTGCGAGCCGCAGCCAAAGTGAAGATGGCGTGGGGCAAGCAGCTCAATTCCAAAATACTAATCTGAATAGTATACATTTTGAAGGAGCATTCTTCAATCACGACTAATTTTTTCTCTCTCTTCTCTCTACATCACCGGTTGCGCCCCACAGCAGTCTGCTAACATCTGGGCAAATGATTCACAGTTTAGGTCGACAAAAGTCACACTGGTTAAACAGAATAACGTCATGAGGGAAAAGACTTACAGCCATTACAGACACCAAAAAACTGCATGATACCGCAGAACAAGACGCACCCTGACATAAAATGTTACTCCAAATAAAACGGAAAAACGTTAATTCAGTATTTACTTTATGGAAGATTTTTCAGACTATAATAAACAGACCAAGCTGACACATCAATGCTTTTTCAGAGGTAAAAGAATTCTCCCCTCTCTACACGACCTCGTGGCGAAATGGTTTGCGCGCCTAGCCCAAAAACTGAATGACAAGTGTTCGATTTTCGAACCGGACGAGGAGGGACGATATGGAGTAATCTCTACAAACCAGTATCTCTCTGTTCATCTAAGCAGTGAATTGGGTACATAACAGGATGGAGAGAGAAAGCGGGAAAAGAAAAAAACAGACATGAGTGTTCATTACTCCGTCAAAAGGTATACAATCAACATGGGAGGGCCTCGATGAGGAAACCATCCATAAGATACTCATAAGATCTCTCTCTCTCTCTCTCTCTCTCTCTCTCTCTCTCTCTCTCTCTCTCTCGTCTGTGTTGGCTGAGGAGAAGTCCACACCAGACCTTTTGCTCTCTTCAACATATTTCATACACTTAGCTTTAGGCAAGGATCCGTACTTGCATAGCGCAGGCTCAACTTTTTCCTTAAGTACACGCAGGGAATTATAGCATAATCTTACTACATAACGAAAAGTACTGTATATGATTAAATCCCCCCACCTACAAAATAATTAAGACAGCAATTATAGAGGCCAGACAGCGTAATAGGCACGGTACGTTACGTCTTGTCTGCGCCTTGGCAAAGGTTAGGTTTCCTTCTTGCCCACCTCAGGGTCGACGACTTCTTCTAGGAGTCGGCACCATCCGGGATTGCACATTCCTCGGCTTCTGACATTTGGCTGTTTCCCTTTATATTCCCCATCTCTTTGGTCTCTCCTATACTACCTATCTGCTATATTATCTCTCATATTTCAAAAGGAAACGAGCAAAACCGAAATGGGGCGCAAATAAGCAGGGGATTTTGTTTACATTTCTGGGGGTCATCACATCCTGCAGACAGTCCGTCTTTTTTGGTCTTGTTTCCCCACATCTCTGACCTCCACCTACTCGCCACATCCCCCGCTTCACCCACACCCTAAAGGCTGTACAGAACATCGCCACATATCCCACACTGAGTGAATTCATCACCACTATTCTTAGACTTCATAATGATGTCATGATCCTTGGAAATTACCCAGACTTCCCTACACCTGATAGATATGCTTAATTCTAATCTACGTTCAGAATGCTTCTGTAACTGGGTTTCTTCTACTTACGACAGATAACAGACATACAAACAATCGCTTAAGGCAAAGTCGTGTAGGCAACGTACCTTTTGAAGAAACTATCGTTCGTCAAAAAATATTTTCCCTTTTATCTTCTTTTATTCAGTATTACTATGTCGCATTATAAAGAAGGTATGGCTAGCTATATAATTCCCACAAAGTTTACAAGGCTGAAGCTTCAAGGAGACATAAATCTGGAAAAACAAGCAGGTCGCTTCTCGAGCAACTGGACTGCACTATGACCTTTAAAAGGCCTAATTTCTTTCACTCTCAAGCCATTGACCTTTCTGCTGGCAAAGATCATTACTTCTGTCCCTTTGAAGACTCACTCCTATTGGAGACAATAAATATCAGTTGTACACGAATGAAACTGTTCCTGGATGACAAAATGTCAACGAAAATATACAAAAAAAAGATCATCCAAATCTCTTAAAGGAAAATTATGATTTATTTCTTTTTTCTACAAAACAGTAAATTATTGCATCAGCACAAACTAGCGTGATCGCTTTACTACAAAGGCAATCGGTAAGAGAAGTATGAAGTAAAAAATGAAAATCTCCAAAGAAAAATACAGCTAAACAAATTAATTACATCCTTTCAAAATTTAACAAAATTTTTTTTCTCAACGTAAAATCATTCAGCATCTTGCAATTGAAAAGAGCATCTTGGGAGCGTTGGTATATATAAAACAAATATTGCTGATGATGTAAGTGAGACCATTTACACATTTTAATCCAGTAAACACTGCTTGTTTTTCGTCTATAAGAAACTGATTTCGCTTTATCACTCACGCCAGAGTACCATAAAGTCTCATGAAGTTTTTAAAAAAGCATCTCAAAAGTACAACGTTTACAAAGAAAATCAAAATTCTT
>NC_089791.1:56142882-56147882 GCF_040412425.1 Macrobrachium rosenbergii | reverse complement strand
TTTTTTTCAAGAATGGAACACAGTTAGAACCTAAGAGAACAAGAAGCTATTCGCTGCGTAGGAAACGTAGGATCATGTCAAGATTAGCGAACCCAACATCTCCATGTCAAGAACAGCGAACCCAATGATCCCCATGTAAAGGATGGCCAACCCTTTCCGGTCCGAACTCCAATTCAACATGAGGGCTAGTTCTAAACACGGCGAAACAGTTATTCATCTACACTATTTCGCCGTGTTTAGTACTAGCCCCTGCGAGGTCAAATATATTTGGGGGACCAAATGTCTGGTACCGAAGTGTTCATGTCTAGAACAGCGAACCCGATTATTCCCATGTAAAGAATAACGAACCCAATAATCTTCTTGCAAAGAATAGCGAACCCTGCTGGCTGTGAATGGGTTCGCTAATCTTGACATGATCCGGGAACATATAGGTGACTGAGCAAATGTAAGTAGTGATGTTACTGTCATGACATACGCAGAATCGGAATCACATTTAGTAACGTCACTCACTGACAACTTGTGTTGCTAAGATGCTTCCGGTTGGATTTTTTAAATGATGAGACAGCAAGCTGACATGCTTCGAAAACAGAAGAAAAGATTCTAATATATGCCAGTATTAATTCGTCAGGAAAATAAAACTGGGAAGCTGTCTCACCCAATCCTTGCAGCATTTTCTTAATCTTTGCTTGATTACAATTTAAAACTGGGAACCTTCGCTTGATTACGTTTTAAAACTGGAAACCTGTTTCACCTAATCACTGCAGCATGTTCTTAATCTTTGCTTGATTACAATTTTACCCTTGAAATGATCCTTAACACCACAATGAGAATAGTTAAATTTGAACCAATGATACTTCACCAAGGCATATTTGCTATAAAATCAAAACTCTCTTTCCAAAAGTAGACAAAGTTAAGTATGCCTTAGTTTAACCAGACCAGTGAGCTGATTAACAGCTCTCCTATAGGAGCTGGCCCGAAGGATTAGATTTGTTTTTACGTGGCTAGAACCAATCAGTTACCTAGCAACGGGACCTACAACTTTATTGTGGAATCCGAACCACATTAGAACGAGAAATGAATTTCTATCACCAGAAATAAATTCCTCTAATTCTTCATTGGCCGGTCGGAGAATCGAATGCGGGCCCAGCAGAGTGCTAGCCGAGAACGATACCAATGACGAACTTCCAAAAGTAGACAATTCGGAACAGGAGTAAATATGGTATTGCTCAAAAATTCCTTAAGTGTTGTTCAGGTGCTTTTAACGACAATGTACATAACAAAAAACGAATTAACCAAGAAAGGTGGCATCTGAGACAATAACAAGAGCAAAACGATGGAATAATTACAATTTATGTTCTTCAATACAGCAGCATGTGATGGAAGAAAATTCAGTGCAAATTATCACTGAAGTATGCAGTCACACTGTTACATTCAGCTGGAATGATTTTGTTACCTTGACAATTTGCTATCATAGATGCGAACGATTGTCATCTTAGATATACTAGTAAACTGGTCAAGAATGAATAAGCTAATAAATAGTCACAGAACATTTTGTTACCGATAAAATTAGCCACTGCGATTTTCATTCAATAGATGACTTTTCTTCAAAGTCAAGCGGTACAATATTGTCATCTAGTTAAAGGATCGTAAATACTTAACATCATTGCTAGCTTAGCATTCGAGAGTGTCTGTTTGACAAACTGTTATGCCTTTACTCAACGAGATTGTCTGTAAAAACTTTTTTTTCTCCTTTTATTGCAGTATTCATCTTGATGAATATGACTTTAACAAGTGTTTTTTCATCATTATAATGTCAGGGTTATTTTAAAAGTAATGCCACCTTTTCTGAAAAGTATCGCCATCTAACTATATGGAAAAGGTCTAAAGATTAAAGAGAAGTTAGGCATTTCAGTAGTTGAGACGAACAGCAGAATTACACAAGCCCTTTATACACAGGTCACAGCAGTTGATCAAATAAAGTTTCCCCAAAGGATAAAAATAGAAAAGGTTACAGGGAGTTCCCCGTACAACTTGACATAAGAACTTCCGTCACCTCCATTTTCAGAATCCGTACCGCAACGTATTCAACAGGTATCGAAGTAGTTATCCAAGCAGGAGAAAAATGAAGAGCAAAATGTACCCATCATAAGAAAAAAAAGTACATTATAAATTCAGAACCACTGACATCAAAATAAGTACATATATGCGAGTACTGACATTTAACGGAATGTACACGAGACCGTCACGGTCGAGTCACTATGCGAGTAGACGTCATATCAGCTTGATACATCACTTACAGGTCAAGGATTTCAGGCCTGTGACTGACTGTTCCCCATTTCTAAGATCTTTCACAGCAATCTCCTTAGAAAAGATCCCATGACTAAATACCTCCAGGTAACGTTCACGTTCTATTACTGTTTTTTTTTTTTCGGTACTTGCAGGGGTCAAGATTATTCGGAATGGTCGGGCTGTCACCATGGCGTGTTACGCCAGAATTCATTACTCATAATTTGCGTTACAGTCTAAAATAAGGGTCTTGGAAAGTCATTCGAGATATACTGTATATTTCGCCTGTGTGTGGGCTTATTTGACCCAATTTCTCCATCTTTCTTTTTGTCTCTCGAATAGAAATATACAAATAAACAAAGCAACTACCCCACGCGGTGCACTGTAGGCATTGCCTAAGGTTCATCGCAGCGTCCCTTCGGGTCCTACCTGCAACCCCTTCCATTCCATTTACTATACTTCTGTTCATATTCTCTTTCTTCCATCTCACTTCCCACCCTCTCCTAGCAATTGTTTCAACATTATTTTCAGCGCTGAATGACTTCGTAGGTCCCAGCATTTGGCCTTTGGCCTAAATTTGAAATTAAAATTCAAATCTATATTCCAAAGTGACTACAACAGGATTGTTAAAATATTCCAGTAAATATGAGAATAATTATAAAGCTAAAACCACAACGACCTCCTCGGGGGCAAACGAAACAGTAATAAATTCATAGCAAATACATCTGGCCTACCTTTGCACTGACGGGCCCGAGGCCCCGTAAAAACCAGAAACATGCGATTAGCGCAGGTTATTTGCCATAAAACTCCAAAGAGCATTTACATGGTCTTCAGGTTTCCTTGAACGATCTTACAGTTTACCCTGTTATTATCGTTATTCTATCTCATATTATTACTGTGGTTCCATTTCCCCTTTCATCTCTATTTCAATATCAAGTTTTGATGGAAAATCTCAGAACGTCGTGGTTTTCTGAACTTAAGCTTTCCCGTTTTTGGCAAAAGCGTTTTTGACTAAATAACAATAAGTTCATACACAAAGATAACAAAAACAGAGAACTAAGATCAAATTAACCAAACCTTTCCACATCCTTCAATAATTTGCCAGCATTGCAAACCTTCACACGCACCCAGAACAATATAACTGATAAATGGCTCCTCTCTATCGCTACAATTGCAGTGCCTTTGGGGTTACGCCTTAACAAGGTCAACAGGGTCAACAGTGACAAAATATGAAGTGAACCTGACAGAATATACGAGATACTCCAAGGTTACTCTGGTGAAAGGAAGCTATGGAAATCTCCAAGGGAGATTTTCTTTCGGAAAGCAATTAAACAAGTACTCGAATTAAAAAAAAAAAAAAAAAAAAAGTGAGGGGATAACCCACGCGTTGGGAAGACTTTACCCCCGACAAAATCTAGTTGTGAAAACTTAGACACAAAAACGCAGAGAAGGCTTCATTACCGTTTATGCTTAATTCACATTACAGTACAATGAAATGAAATGAAATGGAACAACAAGGTGGTCATTGGTAAATTCTATTCTAGAAAACATACTCAAACGGCCTGCTACGTCAACAGAACCATTCTAGTGGTTACGTAGGTGCTGATAATAAAATTTCTTGTATTTCATTGCCTAAATACCTACATCATTTCTGAAGCACCTAAAAACTTTTATGAATAAGAGGTTGAAACAACAATTCATCAGTATCGCCTCCAGTGCAGGGTAACCCGAAGGGCCTTTGAAATTCCGCCACTTGTGTCTTTCCTGTGTTCTTTCACCTCCTCAAATCCCTACTCAATTCAAGCTCTCATCTCATGGTTCTCATCCAAATAAGTCTGGGTCTTCCCATTATCCTGGTGCCCAAAGGAGCTTAGTTCATCCTACTATTTACTATTTTCTTCGGGGTGCTACGATAGACCAGTCCAAAGTCAGTCTACTCTATTTCCCCTTCATCATTATTTCATCTACACATGGAACGCCCGCGTCCATCGCCGCCTGAAATATTGTAAAGAAAAGAAAAAAAAACATATGACCCGTGGAAAAAAAATGGCCAACTAATTTAATTAGTCACTGGTCACCTCTTGAGAAATAAATTAAACTTACAAGAAATGTGTTATCTAAACATCTAAATAAACAGTCGTGCCTGCTTATAGAAGATACACACACCATGAATAATATATATATATATATATATATATATATATATATATATATATATATATATATATATATATATATGTGTGTGTGTGTGTGTGTGTGTGTGTTTGCGTTTGTGTATGTGATCAAAAAGTAGTTGCCATCACAAATAAAAGCTTGAAGGAAAAACAAGAAATACATTCCCGCAACATTCACTACGTAACTGTGGTATCAAGGCTATAACTCCCAGGGAGAGGAAAAAAATTGTCTTCTAGTAAACTATGGACGCTCAACAGACGTACCAAGAAGTCTCAGCAACTGTACTTCGATGCCCTTTACATAGCTTGATCTTTCATTTCTAGCTTTCATATAAATTTGTACTTCCTGGACGATACATTCCTTATGCCATTCAAAACCAACGCACTGCATGGTCGCTCTTTCATCTTCCTTTTCACTAGTAGCTCCCATTCTCTCTTAATGGCCATATCATTGAACACTTTCCAAGCTTTTAACCTACGATAACGTTTTACTCTATCCTTGTATCTGTGATCCCCAAACTCTATTACTTATACTCTGCA
>NC_089791.1:56127882-56132882 GCF_040412425.1 Macrobrachium rosenbergii | reverse complement strand
GACAGCTCGAGCCAGACTCTCAATAGTTTTGGAAAAGGATGTCAAATCAGAAGTGCCTGGACCGACAAATCTCAAATTTAAAAATAAAGTTTTTTTTCTAAGCACCGTTTTCATCACGGTGGTTTGCATCTCAAGTAGTGCCTGTCATGATCGCGCCGTTAACATGAGAAAAATCACGGTAAAGACAACAGAACCCCATGACCTTTCAAGAAATGAGGTTTTATAAAAGTTCGGCCTTAGACCCTGATGATGTACGTTCTGACTGGCAATTATTTATCTTACACCAGGTTACCGCGAATCGCGTTTTCTGCATAATATACTATCTGCACGCACTGGCACAAGGTTTCTTGACCTAAAATGCACTACTAAAAGGTTTAAATTAATCCCAAAGTTTAAACAATAATTACATATTCCAACAAGAGAATTTTTATTCGTGAAGACAATGCACTTCCTGCACAGATCTTTTCTCTCGGATTTCCTGGGGAGCATCAAGACCTCGTTAGAACTTCCTCCCACCTGTCCTTCCTGTGGGCGGTCGGGTTCTTTTTCCTTATCTTTCATCACTGTGGTCAATTTTCTCTCATTTTCATTTCCATTATGGCAGCCTTCTGTTCACTCCTGTGTCAATAGCCCTTTCATCTCTTTCAACTAGGATGAGAGAGAGAGAGAGAGAGAGAGAGAGAGACTGTAATGAAGTGGTTTCAAAATTACGGAAATTAATCAGAATCATTGGTGAAATTTACGGAACATACCGGTAATCATGGAACAATCAATGACGCCGCCATGAAACTTAAAAATAAATAAATAAATAAATAAATAAACAAACAAAAACAAAGTTAAGAGACCTTCACTGGATAAAACAACGCCATCAGATTACAGAGGATCTATAAAAAATTTTGAAAAAAAAAGTTAGCTCCCGTTAGCTGAAATATAGACTGAATCTCGTTTCTCGCGCAACATACAAAAAGTCAAATACACGAGTAAATCTTACTATGCCATCATCGAAAACGTGACTAAATAGGATATCAAATGATTCTCTCTCTCTCTCTCTCTCTCTCTCTCTCAGATCAAGGTTGTTCCCTCAATCGCCAGCGAAAGGTCAGTCCAGAAGTTTTTGGAAATTTTGTTACGTCTGTAAAAAATGATAAACCTTTATTCAGGAATATGAAGACAACAGGCTCCAAGGCCCTTCAGACACGAACTGGCTGTTATCACAGAGGCTGTGCACAGTCCACCTCCAACTGTATTCCTTCGAAAATTATAGAGTACTTTTTCAAAGGACACGGTATCGGTATAACGGACCTACATACGGGAAAAATATACAAAATTTATTCACTTTTATTTTCGTATTTGAATATCAAGAAATCCGGCGAGTTAGGTTTATAACAAACTGGAAATACATTTAGATTATGTGAAGTTGGTGTTGAGACTGACCATCACAGATCTCGCTAGTAAGACAAATGCTTACACCAGACGGTACGTGCAAAATAATCAAGCTCTACGTAATTACGTAAAAGTTACGATCGTTAAACAGTTGAAGTTTGATCTCAATACCATCAGTCATGCACAAGTACGTGCCGTGTCCTCTCTCTCTCTCTCTCTCTCTCTCTCTCTCTCTCTCTCTCTCTCTCTCTCTCTCTCTCTCTCTCTCTCTTCAAGTTAAAAATTTGTGAAATATTACACATTTAATCTATTTTAAATACATTTAAACTGAATATATACATATCTTTTTACTTGTATATAATTAATTAAATTAGATAAAATATTCATTAATAATTTTCTACTTATATTAGGCAAAGTTAATGTAATGCCTGAAAAAGACTGTTTTCTTCCGCACGCCCAGTCACTGCCGAAGAAGTGGAGCATGCATAATGCACATTCTTCTGCAAAAGGAAAAGAAAGAAAGATTACGAAACGCTCACTGGAACTTTCCTTGGATGTGACGTAATCGTATCAGTCGTGTGACTGACTAGGCCATAAAAATTTTTGGCCAAGATTCGCTTTCTGGTTACGAATTCAGACTGGGCGATGAAAGTAGAACGTCACGACGAATTGTTGTAAAGAGCCGAATTTTTTATTCGATTTGACGTAACTTCTCAGTAAATCTTTCGCGTTATTTTGCGGAAGTCGCGTAGCTGATGATGAGCAAAGCTTCCATCCAACCTTGTCTGGACTCTAAACAATGCAGTTCACATGAGACAATTCTCCTAATTGCATTCATATCTTAAAAGGAGCTCACTGAGATCGTCTATTTCGTGAGACGGGTAACACGAAAGCAACAGAGAAAAGTTAATTTTTAAAAATCTCTGCTGCAGCAAATCGTAATGATAAAAGTTGTTAGAGATTATTACGTAGAATTGTCATTTCGCTGTACGCCAAAACAGACACTTTATAAGCAGCAACATTTTTCTTCTTACAACGAAGAAAAACGTAGAACAGTGTAGAGGAAATTTGCCAAACTCCGTTACGGCAAATTTCTTTTACAGCAAATTTCTGTCATCAATATTTGACATTTGTCCAATACTGCGAAAAAAAATCCCTTACAAAAAAGTCCTTAAAATAAAAAGAAAGCTGGCGTAGTGCGAATAAGTATAATATAACGCTGATGTAGTGTGTAATCTTTCTATTGCAAAAGAAAACCTTGGGTATCGAAGGTCCAGTTATTTACAATTATGGTAAAAAGGTCTCAGAATTATGGTGTACTACGACGACAAAAAGAAGTTTCACTGCAATGACTCGATGTCCTTAACTGATATTGTCTGTCAAATTCCTGGTTACCGTTGGTACTGTTCCTGTCATTATACAGCTTCCACGCACAGTTTGATCCAGGTCATTTTAAGAATCTTGGCTCAATCATTTCATGAACATTTTCCTCGACATTATATACTGAAGCTTGAATACTGCAATTTCCATCAATAAATCGCTAAGTAATCAATACTCTAATATGTAGGAACTTCGTGAAAAACTTCAGACTAATACTTCAGATGAATAGCCACAGCAAAGGGAAATTTCCTGTTTAAAGTTGAATTTTCTTCTCAACTACTACATAACAAGTGAACAGTTTTATTTGGTAATTATATTCTGAATATTTTCCTAGAAGCACTAACAACAATCATGATCATCCTGTTAATTCTATCCAAAAGGTCAAGAAACTTCTCGAAATCCAAAGTGAGAATTTTTGCCCTAGACCAAAATTCATATATAATTCTCTCTTCTCTCAAAAATGACAAGAACAGAAATATAAACGCACATCAAAGCGAAGTAGAGCTCGACCGGCAAACCAAAGACATCCCGAGCCACGAAGTTGAGAGCTTTACCAAAAATAGCGACTCTGTAAGAGCCATGTAACAAGAAGAAAAATAGACCTTCATCTAGAGAACACACACAAATAAGCAGAATAAAATTACATGTGGAACAAGGAAAGAATATTCTCATAACATTCAGTATGCTTACTCCATAACATGAAGACGATGAATGTGCATAATATTCTAACACTTTCCACTTCTTTCGACGTCCACTTTCTAACGAGGCAGGTCTGGCCATAGAAATGAAAGATTAATTCGCCCATAACCATTGTCTGTCTTTACAAAAACACCTCATTTTTGCATTAAGAACTAACCGATCACTATTGATATTAGTCGTTGTTATCACTACTGTATTGACAGTATTAGGTACTATTAGAAGTGAGAAATCTGATAATAACTAGAAGTTTGTCAATGTCCTATGAAGTTTGTTAATGTCTTATAAACATGAATTCAAATAGACGTTTTCAACGAGTCATTTTTTCTAGATACCTAGCCTGCCTGCTCTATTAAAACTTTAATTTCCAGTAAAATAACTCGGTAAAGTTTTTCTGTGTACTGGTATTGCTGCTTTTGATTCTCCTATTATGATTATTAATTATCATTTTGGTCATCTCTGCGACATTCTTTAGAATCTGTCTCACTGATATCCCTAGGGTATTCAACAATATCTAATAGATTCTATTAGTTCCTGTCTACCTTTTCTATTTCGGGATTTGCTAAACATTCAACCCACCAAATACATTCTTCACTCTGAAAACAAGTTCCTTTCATACTCAACCTCGATTTGCTCTTCATTTCTCAACTCAAAGATTTTATCAGATTACTTGTATGGTAATCAAGTCACTGCAACAAAGCTCATTACGTCAAAAACAATTCCCCCTTATTTCATCGTATGCTTCTCTATCCACTTTTTCGGTTCTATTCAATGCAAACGAAACTACCTTCTCAGTTTTATTAACCTTAGAGTCTACACATGACTTAAATCGCCGAAAACGTTAATCAAAATCTAAAATCGTACATATTTTCTTCAGCGCTGCAAATTTCTTTGCAAATTTCTTTGAATTTTTCAAATACATACTCCTCACAGTTGCCTTAGCTGTCCCTGTTTACAGTGGCATTCTCTTTCTGAGGATTTTCTCTTCTTGCCTCACCTTTTTGCCAGGTCTGACTCAACACTTTACTGGTTCAATTATCTCGCCCTCACTTCTTTTCCTAATCCTTTTTCTGCTCATCTAAAGAAATCCTTATTGTCTTTTCAAAATCTGATCGAGTGAGTCCTTCAACTCTCAGGTGTCTGCGGGCTGCTCTATGAACAAGATTTGCCAGTGCTCACATAAGACCAGCATAGTCTACAACTGCAGCAATATAGGGTGTTCGTGTCACGTAATTCGGTGCTTTGCTACCTCCATCTATTTGTGTTTATAGTTATCACAGCTCCATCAGATATTTTCTCCTACAGTGCCACACTTTGAAATGTTTGCTTCTCTAATACCATTGCTTTTCCTTTCCCTTCCTGGTACTTGTTCAGCTTAGCAACCACTCGTTACCACACTTTCCCTTTTACTAACGGGCCCCCTGAGCTTTCTGTCACCACCAGCCATTTCCTATCTCCTTTCTTTTAATGACTCAAGTTACACTTTCCACTGGAAAATATTCCACTGAACGGTTGCTCGCACGAACAAAGCCCATGATGGC
>NC_089791.1:56112882-56122882 GCF_040412425.1 Macrobrachium rosenbergii | reverse complement strand
TCATTCACATTCAGTAACTACAGTTTATTTTTGAGCGATGAGTTTCGTCAATTACAAGAACTTTTGCCTAGCATGATATTACTTTTCTACTCCACAACTTTTGCAGAGCTCACCCTGCCTTTGTTGCTTCAACACATCGTATGTTCCTTCTCTGCTCTCATTCTACAATCCTCCATTATTCCTTTATAAGTTAAATTCTTCCATTCCTTCCCATATTAATGTTAATATATATCACTCCATCTTCCTGGTTACTAATTATACTGTCAACCTTACTCTTAGTAACATTCTCCCTCACTTCTCTACGAATCTCTTTCAAATTTCTTCACGAATCTCCACAGCGTCATCTTCTCCCACTTCTCACCACTGAGTTATCTCCAGTATCAGCCATTCCAAATTACTATCATAACAATTTCTTATCATCTAATAAACGTACTACGCTTGTGCTCTATTACCATTTTTCCAGAACACTGGTTTTCTGATTCTTTGATTCTTCTAAGTTCTTATATCCCACATTTAAAGCTTAGTGTTTTCTCTCTCTCTCTCTTTCTCTTCTTCCTCTCTCTCTTCTCTCTCTCTCTCTCCAAACGTCTGAAGTGCACACGCTCTTCTTTGTCTAAAACCACACTGATGCTTTTGTAGCTGGCCTCCTTCGAATTATTCTTTTCATCATTATTATCAACATCATTATCATCATTCCAATAGCAACAGTAGTAAACACTGAAATCATAACGACAATTTCATCGACTATAATATTGTAACTAAGATATGGCCAAAGGAAGAACGCATCATGGTTAAGAACAAAAAAAAACTGATATTCCAAGAAAACTGAGAGCAACGATTTAATTGCACGTTGTGTATAAAAATCGTGGAACGTCTTCAAAACACATTTGTTTCCAGAAATGATGTAGGAATTGTACGTGCCGGCCTGAAAGATGCTGTAAAACAAGCAAGGTCCTCTGCTTTCACTCTTGAATATTAAGTGTACCTCGCCCTTGAATTGGCATTTCTTTACCATAAGCAGAATTACAGACTCTATCCTACAAAAACAGAAGGTAATGGCACACTATCGCGGTATTTCCATTCCCCGTATAATAATAATAATAATAATAATAATAATAATAATAATAATAATAATAATAATAATAATAAATATAACTGATCTTCTGTCTATTCTACTTACTTGAGACTTTTGTTTCCCAGCTGGAAGGCAAATATTGGATCAACAGAAAGAGAGAACAGGATCGGCCTTGGCATTTCTGTAAGTCACCTCATGGCGTTATTCAGTACTCTGAATAAGTGTGGTTAATTCTCGATTATATATCCATGAGAGAGAGAGAGAGAGAGAGAGAGCTTAATATGTCCAGTAACACCACATAGAGGGACAGTGTTCATATTTCACAAGCAGTGTACCCTGCATTATCACTGAGATCGCTGGAGAGAGAGAGAGAGAGAGAGAGAGAGAGAGAGAGAGAGAGAGAGAGAGAGAGAGAGAGAGAGAGAGGAGAGAGAGAGAGAGAGCATGTTCATGAATTTACCCAAACCGCCACTTACCTTGCACTATATCGTGGGCGTAACCATCTCCGTAGGAAGATGGACGATATTTGAATATCTGGGTTGGACGCTAGCATGAGAACATTCACCCAATCGCTTAAACGTCTCGATTAGAGACCAGTCATGAGTAATATCATAAATTTAAAGGTTCCCATCGCTCTACAAAGGTGTTAATTGTTAAGACCTGTACAACGTCAACCCGCTCGCAAATGTGCTTAAATTCATATAATTCATCTCATTTTTAGCTCATGGGTGGAGTTTATCTAGTTCATGAGGAAGCGAAAGGGGTAATAAGAGTAAAACTGCTACAGAAGGAGAGAGAGAGAGAGAGAGAGAGAGAGAGAGAGAGAGAGAGAGAGAGAGAGAGAGAGAGAGAGAGAGAGACAATATCACATGCCAAGCCTTCCCGAAGCGAAAATATTCCACCCTTTCCTTGGATTTGACTTATCTAACCTTCGCTTGGGATTGTCTGAATGACGAAACGAAAATGACAGGGCACAAACTGTGAAATCAAAAATGAAAAATTCATATTTCACTGGATACTTTCACTGTCAGCAGATATTTAGAGACCTGTATGCTATCAAAATTCTATATCCTCAAAGAAATCCCCAGGAAAACTGAATAAAAATGAATGTAATAATTGTAAAACGCAAATGAAAGAGTACAGATGAATATGCATTAATAATTGTAAAACGCAAATGAAAAAATAACTAAAAGCGATAAACGGTAAAATGCATGCGAGTTAATAGCTGTTTAACTGACGCTAAGGAGTCGCCGAAACAAACAATGAAACTAAAGCAGGAAATGAGGAAATCGCTCATACCACCATTACCAAGCGAAGGTTCTGTTGATCACGGATCTCTTTACCTTCGTCTTCTTCTTCTTTCTTATTTTTTGTTTAGCCGGTAATAAGCGAGGAAATCCTATGAGCACAAACGACCTGTAAAAGGCTTCACAACAGAAGATCGCTCGCGCTCAGGGACCCCCGAGCGAGCACACTTGACACCGAGCCCGCAGTGAAGGGAAAGGAATGATGCTGAGAATGATATAGAGACGACTGCAAGTAACAAAATAGAATTTATGGCTGACCGGCTTACCTGAAGAGATCAAAGGTCATCGCAAGGAGAGAGAGAGAGAGAGAGAGAGAAAAAAAAAACAGCACCGGGAGAAGCAAATGCTAAATACAAACTTAGACTATTCCACGAAGCACAAGATACGGTTAATTCGGTCTTCTTAACCTTGACACCGTGCCACCAACATGGTAAGAAGTTGCGCCTAAATGATTAAAACAAAGCGAAGAATATAATCCCACGATGAAGAATGCCAATTTCAAAAAGAGGCCTGAATAAATTGTAAAAAAATTTTTCATCAAAGGTCCAGCCACCATCAAGGTAAGACGTTGCGCCTAAACAATAAAAAAAAATAATGCCACGATGAAAAATGTCGATTTTAAAAATAGACCTGGCTAAATTATCTTATGAAAAAAAAAATTCATCAAACTACAGTTATCTCGAGTCATCATAACCTTGGTACCCAGCCACAAACAAGGCGAGGCTTTGAGCCTCAGTGACTGAAGCAAAAAATGCCCCAAGAGGAGACATGTCTTTTGTGAGCAAGATATCCTTGAACCCATGCTACACAATTGAAGGCCCGCTACCTGCTTAGGATACACAAGTCACATACTTCAAGAAAAATAACGGTTCAAAGACGTCCTTAAAACCTCAGGGTGGGTAACTTTCCCCTTTTTTTCCAGCGTGTCCGTTGTTTTTACAGTCGGCATTGCAAAAATAACGTTCATTACACTGCATACCTGCTATTACAGGCAATTTCCCTGAATAAATTCTGTCGAACCAAACTTCGTTTTGACCGCAAAAACTAAAACTACACTTAGAATAAAATACATCTCATTTCATCAATGTCAAAAGAATGGAATCTAAATATACTTTTTATGACTTTTTATGATGAAATGCCTCATTCAATTTCCATGAGGCGTAAATGTACTCATGCCCAATCATCATTAATTAGGACAATACTGGCAGCCGTAATTACACCCTATTGTTCATGAAGATTAAAATCATTCCCAAACAAAACTGAAAATCAACAAGAGGATTCTTTATGGTGTTTTACAACTGTAGGAGTGCGTCCACTCTACAATTAACATACGCGTCATAAACATTTATTAACTTCACTAACATGTCAGTATATACAGGTTGGTGAAGAAAAGTCAATAATTACAAGTGGAGAATGAAATTGCGCTAAAGTACTGGATAATTGTTGAGCACAGGTTAGAACCACCAGTGAGTCATTAACTTCTATTCAGCCCTATTGTGCATGTGAGTGTGTTTTTAGTTATCGACGTGTGAGTGGCACGTTTTACGGTAGCGCCGACGCATCTTATTGAGATTCCCTATCATTTGGCTTTCTCGTTACCAATTCCTAGAGCACGTTATGAAATTAATACTCATTTCATTTATATTGAATTTACTCAAGAGTCAAGATTGTCTAAGCGTTCTGTTACAGTCAGTTACAGACGGTTGAGCAGGCTCTCCTAACATCAGATTACAATATTAGCCGTTAATTGCATGCTACTTTCAACAGTTTTTTAAATTCTCTACAAAATGTTTCAAACAGACTCGTCTTTTCTTTAATACTAGTGGCTTTGCACTGGTTAATGGCTGAATCAATGGAGAGATGATTTTGGCTGAAGTTGAATGCTCGTATCACCAAGCAGACTGGTTAGCAGAATGTGGAATCATGGGAATCAGAAATCATAACAAAGGTACCAAAGAAAGTTGAAAGATGAAATATTTCTGTCAAGATATATTGAACAACGGTGTATGGAATTTAAAAATCCCCTTCCTATGGCCTTTCTGAAAAAATAAGAAATATTTGACATATTAATTTTGAACAGTCTATTTGGAGCACGAAATTTGCCAAACTATAACTCCTTCGAGTTTAAGGTGGGACTTGGGCTCTTACAGGAACGGAACGACCTCCGAGACGATTCTCATCATGGGAGGTTCTTCAGCATCAAATCCGGGCTTAGAGTAGTCTTGCCTTGCTTCAGTGCAACAGTTTCTATCTGGAGCAGTTGAACAAAAATAAAATATGATAACTAAAGTAGAAAGAAAAAGAATTAAAGACTGACAGATTCATAATCAGTTGAAGAAAAATAAAAAATGATAACGAATAGAAAAAGAAATCAAGACTGAGAGACTGATACATCTGGCATCACAACTGTTATATAATTTCCATCTCAAGAGAAAGCTGTGGTCTTCATGGCAATTGAAGTTTTGATGAATAGTCCCATACATCACATATAGGACTTCACTCCCCATACCTGAGCTCAACACTTTTGTTTGAAAATATCTTACTTCGATTTTTTCTATTCCCAATTCAACTCAACCAATTCGCTTTAATATTCATTTTGCAGATATTTATGTGAAAAATTACAGTCTATCGACCGTTTGTGAAACAACCTGGAACAATATTCTCTCGCAGCCATTCAGCCAGTGACAAGCGTAACTGTAGCAATTCTTTTCGTCTCATAAACTAACTGATTTATCGAATGGCCTGTATGAAGTCACAAAGGTTTCTGACACAGGTATGAAGCAAGACTGGATATAAACTTACATAGTATGATGAATGAATCGTGAAATTCAGGCTGTACAGCAAGCACCGGGGTACTTTCGTTCATTCACCGCCTATGACAGTGAAAAGATGGCAGTTTTGGGGGGATGGACAGCAAGATGAAGAGATCCAGAAAATAAAAGAGAAACTTGGAGAAAACCTCACAGCAGCACTGAGAACGAATATCTAAAGACGTTGGACAGCAAGATGGAAGTAAGGAGGTGAGAACAGAGGTAAAGTAAAGGGCTAAAAAGGTGGGTGCAGCATAGGGGTCGTGATGACGTTACAAACACCCTCAAGTGTTGGCTACAGTGCACCGCATGAACATAACTTGGATATCAAAGTGAACACATAGCTGTACAGCATAAAACCTGCTATTGTCTAGTCGCGTAAGGAATGTAACAATTTTAAGATAAACCCATATCAAACAATAGGTTTAAGATGTATTTGCTTATTAATAACTAAGAATAGGAAACAAATGCAGGTTCTGCCGTAAGTAAAAAGTCCCAGAAGACAGAAATATGCCTGGAAGGAAAATGTTTTGAAGGGAGGCACCGTCCCTCACTTCCCAGATGAAAGGGGAAACTTCACGAAGACACCTGGTGTCCGCTGTGGTTTGCCGGCGCGTTATTTCCTGCTTATTGCCACCTTAGGTCTCCATTTCCGCTATCGTATGAAAATACCACTCACATAAAAGTTGAAAAACGGGTAGTAATTACATGGAGTTGAAACTGAAAGAAACTGTTTTAAAACACGATAGCGTTCCTGGTCTGAGATAAATTTAAAACATTAAATAAATAATTGTAATTCTTGCACTCTAACCAGAGTATCATAACCAAGCAAGAACTTCAAATTTCCTTACCTCCTATCTCTCCAAGCATATAAACATTGTCGATTCATAGATAGAGATATGGGAACTTAAGAAAAAATAAAAGGACTGATAAAGCACGCTCACATTTCAGCCGAAGATGTAATGCAGTCTTTAGACGAAGATGTAATACGATAATTGAATACTATAATCTCAAGAGTAAATTCTGGATTACTATGCTAACCACTAAAATAATCAAGGTAAAAACTAGGACTTTAGCAAAGCTATAGTCCATTTCTAACATCAAATCAGTGTAAAACTTGAAGCAGTGAAACATTTTTGCAAAAATTTCAAATATATCACTAAGAAAATTATGCTTAAAGAATAACCGCGAAAGTGTAAGAGCTGTATAGTATATTGTGCAAGTATTCAAGAACCTCGAATCATCTGCAACCATCAATTGATGATAACAGTTGCAGCAGACAAGATGTTTAGTCACATTTAAATTTAAAAAAAAATGGATAAAAAGGGTCTCCATCATAGGGGGATCTAAAATATTTAACGATATTTTAAAAAGAATTAAACAAAAAATATTTCCCCATATTCCATCTCTTATCTACGTTTATTTCTATACATACTCTAGTTGTCACACGAACTTATAGATATAAGTAATGCACAACCGACTGCAAGTATAGACACATTTATGTGTAATGAAATATTAAAGTCATATTCTGGTACATCACCTGTTACGCTACACACACACACACACACACACAAATACACACACAACATATATATATATATATATATATATATATATATATATATATATATATATATATATATATATATATATATATATATATATGTATACACATGCACATTTCCCAAACTAATGTGTTTCTTATATACTTTATAAGATTAACATTGAGAATGTGCACAAGTGTGTGTGTGTATTATATATATATATATATATATATATATATATATATATATATATATATATATATATATATATATATATATACATATATATATATATATATATATATATATATATATATATACATATATATATATATATATATATATATATATATATATATGTGTGTGTGTGTGTGTGTGTATGTACAATATATATACATATATATATATATACATACAATATATGTATATATATATATATATATATATATATATATATATATATATATATATATAATATATATATATATATATATATAATATATATATATAGATATATATACATATATAGTGAACTTGTGTACTCCTCAATGTCAATCTTATAAAGTATATATGAAGCACAGTAGTTTTGGAGTATGCGAACATGTATGAAACAAAAAAAAATCCTTACCTTCACAAATATGAAGATCTCATTACAAGCGCAGATAGCCTTAATCCAGTTTGTTGGACGAATTTGGTAAGTATTCTTTACAAGCACAAGAACACAAGTAACAATAACAGCCTTCGAAATATATAAGAAAAATATTAATGTCTACGAAAAGCGTATTTCGCGCGACTAACAATTTCCAGCGCACGATCCCCACAGCCAGTTCCAACGTGCGAGCGTACAACCGCGACCTCCTTCCACCGCATCCACACACTCACTGACCAACTTCCCCTGTTGAAAGCTGACAGACGGAACCCGGCAGGGCCAAGTCGTGGCCGAAAGAGAGGCCCCCAGCGCCAGTGCTGCTAAGTGCTATGCCTCGCTACCTCGTTCGGAATTTACCGCGAACTCTTGTGGAAATGAATTATTAGCTTCCGTACAGGATACTGATAGCTGCAGTCATTCATTCATGTTCCCATAAAGAAGTTTAAAGAAAAGCGATTAATATGCGAGCACTTTTCAAAATACCAATTACTGTGAAATACTCGGATACAGCTATGGTCATAAAATTCCCGTCCCAAGAAAAATAATCAACACTCATCAAAGCTGAATCTTGGTTTCGGAGGCTATTGTCAACAAAAATTAAATTTCTAAAATTTAATATCATACATTATGAAATTATTCCTTAATGTCCTCATTTTTACCACCTTCAAGCACAGCGTAATAAAATATTTTAGCAAGAAAATATTCAAGTTATTTTTTCTGATAGCACCGGAGCAATAAAATGGTTTCATACCGTGCATGTGGACCGTGACAGGAGGTAAACATTTTCCTTTGAGATAGTACCGAGTTTTGTTTGAATGAAGTCAGTGAACCAGAACACGAGAAGAGAAATTCTGCCGAGGCTGTAGTCAAAGTTTTCCACTTTTTTTCCTTGTGAAGATACAGTACAACGGCTATAAGCATAATCTAAAGCAGTCGGCTTTTTACCCGGGTTTTAAAATTGCATGTTGTTATATATTTTTTAAATTAAAGGCTAAAAGACTTTTCTATGGTTTGAGTGAACGGTGAGGATTAAAAGATTATATTCAGTTCAGTTAAAACAACATCTCTCAGTGCAGCATACCTTCGCCAAGCTTAGTAAGATAGGAAAAGCAAATATTGACCAAGCATGAAGTCAAACCATGGTTACTTGTCTTTCAGCCATCTTATCTATTTCCGGAATGACCATAACTACATGGAAGCTCCTGCCACACCCCCACCCATATATACGGTGTATGTATATATATATATATATATATATATATATATATATATATATATATATATATATATATATATATATATATATATATATATATATATATATATATATATATAAATATATAAATGCATACACATATATATACATACACACACACACACACACACATATATATATATATATATATATATATATATATATATATATATATATATATATAATATAATATAGATAGATAGATAGATAGATGGAGCAGATATATAATCAGACGTCTACTGAGGTAAAGTTGGTTACAGTTACAACGTAACGGAAAAGGATATCATGTTTTTGCCCGGCCTGACGTTTATAGCCACAAAAATCTTTTCTTTTTAATGCTGAGGGAACTGTGTCATGACAGCAAATTGTAAGATGGATATAATTAATCTTGGAAAATATTTGCTATGAAGAGAGAGAGAGAGAGAGAGAGAATCTGATAATATTCTGCACAGATTCATATGGTCATTGCTTTACTGAAACTTTCATAATGGAGATAAAACCAGACACAATTTTAAGAATTCATCTTACGGTATATAGGATATGATGTAATAATACAGATATCGCCTGAAACAGCCTCCATGCTACCCGATTCAGTCATGATTATGATTACGGAGTGTTCTTTCTAAGGCGTCAAGGCAGTCTACCAGAGTAAAAAAAGAACACGGAACTGAGGGCAAGAAGAGAATTGCACAAGCAGCTACAGTTCCGAGATGAGAGCTTACTAAATATGCTAGTTGAGTAATTGCTGTTGCTGTAATTTACGTCGGCTATATGCCAGCGCAGAGCCTTGCCCAGCATCGGCCAGTAAGTGGAATGGAATGGAATATAGAATTTTGGCCAAAGGCCAAGCACTAGGACCTATGAAATCATTCAGAGCTGAAAGGAAAATTAAGAGTAAAAAGTTTTTAAAGGTGTAGCAGGTGGAAAAGCTCGCAGTTGCACTATGAAACAATTGTTAGGAGAGGGTGGAAAGCAAGATGGAACAAAGAGAATACGAACGGAGGTACAGTAAAAGGAATGAAAGGGCTGCAGCTCAGCTGATGGGGTGCCATAAGAACCTGGTAATGACTACAGTGTCTACAGTGCACCGCATGAGGTGCACTGACGGCACTACCCCCTACGGGGATCGGCCAGGAAGTGATGAGGATAATGTTAAGAGAATAAGAATCCTGGTGTTGACCTCTCAGGAGTTCACCTTTTGACTAAGAAATCAAGTCATCGCCTCCAACGGAATGCTATATGAAATGAACTTTCTAAATCTGGGCGTACGAACAGAAAAAAGAGGAAAAAGAAAGACTTGTGGCAGGAAAGATCATGAACGTTGACATGCACGCCGCTGAGACGGGCAAACGTGACGACA
>NC_089791.1:56077882-56107882 GCF_040412425.1 Macrobrachium rosenbergii | reverse complement strand
GGTTTGTGTACGTCTGGGTGAAACCTGGATCCCATCGTTCTATATCGCATCCCATTTTCACATCTTATCCTAAAAGACAACCAGAGAAATTCCTGTGGTCTTCTTTTATCAAGCGGTGAAATACAAACACAAAAATGACGATATATTTGTATATATTTTAGTAACCTGTTATTGACTGTATTACTTCATTTTCTTCCTGTTTTGCAGAAAACGTTCACTACCTTTATTGACAGGCTTGGCCATTTGCCTTCGTTATTTGTTTCCTGTTCAATTTTGAGGTTTGATGATTATTACAAGAGAAGGTGTCAAGGAGCACCGAAATTCAAGATTTACTTAGTTGAATTCTTAGAATATACGCCCTAAATGACAAATCCTAAATACCAAAACTCAAGTTCAGCGTGCTGATGACATCAACTTTTACTTTAACCACCCACCTCCAGTGCTAAGATTTGTAAAATGGTTGTTCAAAACACTTCCAAAGAAAGTGTCTTTAATGAAGATTTTTATACCCCAGTATGCTTACAGAAAACAAGCAGGCACGTATGATGCCCTTTTATACCTTACTAGCTACGTCAAAGAGGCAAAACAGGATACGCGTCCTGCAGTGGCTAGATAGATTTACCATGCTTTTGACGTTGTTAACCATGAGATTTACCTACGGCTTCCCGGAAGTTTGATGAAGAAGGATAAATCTCTGACCGTGTATTTTGTTATTCAAATGATCGGCCAGACAGCCGTGGATGAACTTTTTTCGTGTGATCCTTGACGGCTCGACCTATCTCGTCTGTTATTCCCAGGTGATAGTGAGGAGAATTTAAACCTTTTTATTTTAGATTTTAAAAGTACTTGGATTGCTGGTTTTCTGAAACTAAAATAATACTGATATAGATGATTCTCTCATTACCTGCTGTTTGATCCTCACCTAAAGCCAATTCCCACCCTCCTAAGAAAAAAATTAAGGGGCATACCCTAACAGAGATTCAAACGCTTCCAGTAATGGGTGTAGCCAAAATTAGGTGGACTCATGAACTGTGACTCATTCATGCAATTATCTCTGCTCTATGGTTACTCTTTTGACAAGTAGTATTATTTTTTAATTAATCCTCATTATCTAACATTACTTGGTGTTACCTTTCCCCACATGAAGGTTTTCATGAAGCCCTAAAATATATACTTTATTTTTCAGAACCTAAATAAAAATGTCAGTTTGGGTAAAATAGAGGTATTAGATTTTTGATTTTGGTAAGGTGGAGAGGTCAAGGATGCAGATTAGTTAAATGGCATAAATCGGAAGGTGGGAACTTTTGGCACTGAAAGAAGCGATTAAATACTGCAGATTGGCCAATACAGCGGAGTGTGGAGTGCATGCTTTTTCAGAAGCGATTATTGAGGTGGTTGTAGGAGTATCGGCACGCGCTGATGAGCCCTGAGACTTATAAAGCAGATAATATTTAAGGTTTCTGCATATGGGTTTATCACTGATTCAGTTAAAGACAAAGCTGAATGGCACAAGAAATGGGTGGTTAATGTAAATTTACGATTGTTTGGGAACTGACAGCTAAAGGTGTAAATGAAGTTAACATAAGATTGAAAATGGAAATACCACAAAGTTGATGGGATTACAAGTAAGATTCAGGAACTGCTTGGAAAAAGCATGGTTGGAGTAGCAGACGACTTGTGTAAAGTAAATCTGTGTGAGGGAAATCTTACAGTGAAATGCTGAGGAGTAATTATTCCTTTGTATAAAGGTAAAGGTGACAAATGTGACTATAAGTATTATGTAGGGAAAAACACTACTTGGGATACAAGTGGGAAGTTTTTGGTAAAGAATAAGAGACGCAAGACTGATGGGAAGGCATTGGGCTTAGACAAGAGGGTATGTGAATCAAGTGTTTGTTATTAAATAGTTATAAGAGAATTTTGGGTAAAGAAAAATCTCTATGGAATTTAGCCTAAAATAACATATGATAGTCAGATACAATGTGAGGTGCTGAGGATATGTGGTATAGAATATTTATTTTTAATTGATTGGGTAAAGATTGATACTGGAGTGCACCGTGTGTGCTAAGCAATATTTAGAATGGCGAGTGACTGGGTTGGTGTCATAGTGGGTCTAGTTAATGGTGTGTTGCGTAACTTGGGTTACATTATAGGCCTCTGATTTCATTATCTCATCTTTATTGTTTTTATGCCCTCTCCTCACTCAGTCACTGACAGACCATACAAATCCTGTGGCAGCTGCAAATGTTATACACTCATCACAACCCCTTGCACTCTCTTTAACTACAGCATATTCACATCCAACTCTCTTTGCTGTTCTTACTTTTATTACTCATCAGCCTTTTAATTGCTTCTATAGCCACTTTTGCAAAACTATTTCTCCTAAAAATAAAACTTTAATCCATTTACATTTTTGCTTCCAACTACATAATCAGATAAATGCAGCTGGCTACTCTTCACTATAAATATTAACCAGCTTGCCTTCCATCTGCTCTGTAACTTTGGTTCTCAGCAAGTTTTCTTTCCAATCATACCTGAGAGCATTCTTATTTAGAAAAATATGCATTCACAGCAATCAAGCCTATTCTGAATGCATTCTCATTTAGATCGTTTATTCATATACATGTATATATATGTATATATATATATATATATATATATATATATATATATATATATATATATATATATATATATAAATATATATATATATATATATATAAATATATATATATAAATATATATATAAATATATATATATATAAATATATATATATATATATATATATATATATATATATATATATATATATATATATATATATATGTATATGTATATATATGTAATATATAATTATATATATATACATTATATATATATATATATATATATATATATATATATATATATATATATATATATATATATATATATATATTATATATATTCATATTTATAAATTCGTCCCTTCAGCCCGTTAGCTAGGAAATAAAATTTAATGGTGGCTGGAGGAGACTCCACTAAGGGGGGATGAACTTATCGCCTGATTTTGGGGGGACCATACTGACCTCTTAGCCCCAGCATAGTATGATTTTTGTGGGGGTAGAAAGCCGTTAGGGACAGAAAGACCAGTCAGGGCCGTAATTGAGCTGCTATGCTGACCCTTAAGAGACTTAGCTATAAGACCTATAACTTTTCGAACTTTGAGCTGTCTGTGATTGCCTCTTCCAGATCGACCGATGTCCTTGTCCCCAACCCTAGAAATCGAATGAGAAGGGATCATGACCTCGCTCGTCACTCCGTCTTGGGCTGCAAAAGCAAAAGCACCCAGTTGGTGTGGTCTCTCGTCCGTTTACACTGGCAAGATTTCGAGACATCTGCGGCCGAAATTCGTCTTTTGCAAGCGAGCTCCATGTACAGATGCAAAAAAGATGTCTTGAAGTTGCAATTAATGCCAGATCCTTTTTCTTCTCGTGAATTTCTCTCCATTTTCAGTATTTCCAACTTTTCATTCTCCTAAAACAAAGCCCCTTTGTTTCCAGTCAGCCTAACACGCACATTTGGCCCTCATGTCTTGTCCCAAGCTCAAATTAAATTAGTTCAGTGATAATGATTAGAGCATTTCCACCATAGTGTTCCCATGTGCTAATCAAATCTAACTGATCAATTCCTCCATGGTGCATAAGTAATTTCATGTGAGAGAAAGTCATTTGATTTGAATGCTAACTTGGAGTTCACTTCCTGAACCCTGTTATCTGGCTCTTTGAGTGGCCTGCCCCTGCCCTTGTGGACCAAAATAGCCTTAGACGTTTAACTGCCATCCTGCCACGTGCAAGAGTCTTCTGATTAAGCAGTCCAGCGGCACTGGAAACAGTTCCCCCTTTGCAAACAGTTGCGCGAACTACCCAAAATCATTCAACCAGTTTCAACCGCAGAAATTCATTTGCGTGTCAAACTATTTCCGGGCTGTAGCCCTTTCAGACTCAGTTAGTTGCTACGCACTGTCTAGCTTTATTGTACATTGTATGTACTTGCTTGTTGCTCAGTCAACCCGTTCATATTAATTTCCTGATTGCTCTGTTTGTAAAGAAATTTAGTTTAAAGTATTGACTGGTTTTTAAAAAGGCGACCTCCTCTTCTCTGTTCACTTAGATGTAATATCAAGGTAAGTCAGTTTATTCATTACATTCATCACTTATATTCTGAGCACTATGTGTTGGCCCTAAGGCAGTTGACAAAAAAATCCGTTTTCATTCTTCCAACTGGCCTCAGAATATATATATATATATATATATATATATATATATATATATATATATATATATATATATATATATATATATATATATATATATATATAGACACCGTATGTCTATGCAGTTAGCTTCGGAGTCAAAATAACAAAAATAAAAGTAAAATTTAATCCCTCCATGTCTCGTCCTTCAACGGTCTTTTTCAAGGGTGATTTAATGTTAATGTAAGGTACGTGATTACAGCCAAAAGAGGGCCGGTTAAAAGAATATTTACAATAAGAGAGAAAATATTTAAATACTTATTTAGGTTCTTTGATAATGAAACTGCCAGCAAGAATCAGACAAAAAAAAAAATTACTAACAATGAAACATATTAAGCTTTCGTGATTTACACCCGTCATTTTTATACTCACAAATATTAAGCCTCCAGTATTACTACATATTGAATTCGCTATACCTTGAGAATAACTTGCACACAAGGGGAATTATAACTGATAAGTACTTTTGCCCTGACAAGGATTCGAACCTTACATACTATAATAACACTTTAGCCCCTGCTTTAACCGAACGGCGGGAAGCCACTGTTATAAGATGACCTAACGGCGATGACAGTTAATATATTTCCACCGACCGAACCGCCAAGAGTACAGTATTATGAAGTATATCCTAACAAAGTGTAAATATTCACTCCAATACCAACCTCATTCCATTTATCTGAAGCAAAACAAATATACAGCGGGCAATTTCACCGAAGTTTACTGCTCAGTACTTACTATAATTTTGCTATAAAAACCAAGTGGCAGTGCCATGGCAACCTTCTTCGAGCATAATAACACAATACTCTCCGTCGTGAACACAAAATTCAAAATCAAATGGTCGCTTGCCAGGGAAGGGCTGGATGCTTCTCTGTGGGGAATTTTTTACCTGCCATTCCAGCGGATGTCATGGAAACTGAACGTAGCCCTGGTCAATAATCTGTCGCGTTCTTAAGGGCAAAGTAACATCTGAATCGGAGGGGTGTATCAGTAACTGGAGGGGAGAGAGAGAGAGAGAGAGAGAGAGAGAGAGAGAGAGAGAGAGAGAGAGAGAGAGAGAGAGAGAGAAATCCCTCATTCTTCAGATGTTTTCCAGTTTTTCGTCTGACGGAGGGAATTTGGGATTGTCAGCAAATCTGTTATTCCACATCTGATCATCATGATATTTATGAAACAAAACCAACCTACACAGGGTTGCCAGATTACAAGATTAGATATCCGTGACACTTAAAATTTCTCACCATATATATAAATTTATACCTTTATACACACCCAGACCAATATATTATAAAAACGTATAGACAATTATCACATAAGTAAAAACATAAAGCAAGGATTTTGATGGGTATAAAGAAAACAAAAGGAAAATAATTTGGAAAATCAATAATCAAAGCAAACAATAAAGAAACTAAACAAAAGGAGAATAATTTGGAAAATTAATAATCAATGCAAAAATACAGACACTGAACAAAAGGAGAATAATTTGGAAAATTAATAATCAATGCATACAATACAGAAACTAAACAAAAGGAAAATAATTTGGAAAATTAATGACCAATACAAACAATACAGAAACTAAACTAACTTTCTTTTCATTTGGAGCATATGAGTATCAATAAAAATAAAAAGAAATTTATATGCACGAAAAATGAACTTAAATCTTTAATTATATTTCTCATCGTTAGGTTATTTAAATTCTATTTTCATCAAGAGAATCTGAGAAAAGAGAGTATAAATTATAATTATATACAGTTTCAACTAAGAACCGTTATAAGGTAGTAAAAATATATTTCTATTATGATGAACTAAAATCGGGACAATAAGGGTGTCCCAGAAGGGTCAGTGCGGGACGGGACAGGGGACAAATTATCAAATTCGGGACATGTCCCAGAAAAACGGGACGTCTGGCAACCTTAACCTTACACTATGTTATTTACAAAGACTAGTTTCAC
Organism: Macrobrachium rosenbergii; assembly: GCF_040412425.1. NCBI lineage: Eukaryota > Metazoa > Arthropoda > Malacostraca > Decapoda > Palaemonidae > Macrobrachium > Macrobrachium rosenbergii. Next base: position 56,101,641 of record NC_089791.1, on the reverse strand, counting down.
ACGTTATACCGGAACAGGAAAAAAAAAAAAAAAAAAAACTGATGCTCAGATATGTAAGAGGGTGCAACAAGAGCTGTGATCTCATGTACGTTATAAAATCAGGTAGAACTATATAGTAGCTCCGCGGCGGCGACTGCCTTCTAACTTAACTTTTTCTACAGTTTTTTGGTTGCTAATTATGAACTTACCTTTAATTTTTGGCGCTCGAGTGTAATTAACCCCTGAAGTCCACCTAACAAATTCGGGTTTCCATACGCTATCTTCACAAGACAGAGCATGGGTGCGTCTGTTTCGAACGGTTCATATCCCGTCCGGCAAGTGCAATAACTCGTTAACGTATTAGCAAAGACTAGTACTAAACACGGCGAAGGGACATTCCATTTGGCCGACAACAAGCAAATGCACCGTCAGTATCAGTGTAGAAAAAACCGGTTGAAAAGGCGCTGAGCTAATATATAGAATTACCCAAAATCAAAATTTTATAATTGGTAATTTAAATATAACTTTTTGAACCAACTTATGACTGAAAATCTGGGGACACTCCCAAAGTTAAACAAATGATTTTTTGACTGTGATCACTTTCGTCCGTATACGTTAGGATCCCTAAAAGTTTCATCGTTTTCTATGAACTCTTACAGAAAATGCATCAGTATAATTCTCTCTCTTCACTCGAATTCTTTTGTCAGCTATTACTCTTTTGTGGACAGCTTGCCTCCTAGATATGGATAAACTTGTGAAGCAAATCGTAAAACGGTCCAAGCGAACGTTCTGTTACAAATAATACTAGACACAGCCACACACACACACACACACGCACACACATACACACAGAGTTCGAGTTCGCATTAAACCCCGACAACCACGGCTCCAACGAGAACAATTTACTGCTGTTCAAATCCAAACATAGCAATTTTGTGGAGATATACCGCCGTTACTGGTCACCACAAAGGATATTGGGACTCGAACACGAGAGACAATTCATGACAAGCATACACATATGAACCTGTCTGATAATTCAAGTGCTAATGTGCCCAGAGGTATTACATCACATTACAGCCCATTCCAGCTCCACAGTCAAAAGGTAAAGGACCTCCAAGAATACTCCTGATATACAGGTTTCAGTGACCAAACACCTACATCCTCTTCTAACTGTTTCCCACAACCTTCACTGCTAGAGCCAACAGCCTCAACCATCTAAATTATTCCGAATATTCATTTCAAATACCTCAGCAATTCGCCTCAACATTATCCCCTCTGCAGACCTTCAGTATCCTACGAGTTTCTTACCAACTTCCACACCAAAGGTTACAAATTATAAAATAACCATTCATGTGTAAACCTAGCAATGAAAGAGAGTAATATTACATGTCATCGTAAAACTAAGCATCACTACTGTTGGCAGGACGACCATTTCACACCTTTACACGAACTGAAATTAAAACCTTATAATAATGAGTTATGTGAAATTGCGGAACCTCAAAAGAATTTGGATACTGATGCCTTATAAAGTGGGTAGCATGAGTAGTTCTTGGGGCACAGAAATGGAGAACGCTAACATGTTCCCAGTTAAACAATGCTTACGAGAAGTTAGCTAAGCAAGATATCTAGCAGGTTTGGTCTAAATAATAATTAACATCGTTTAGAAAAAGGAAACCACCAATTTAAGTAATCATGCCCAAATGATAAAGATCCCAGGAAGCTGCTGACATCCAAACAAGAGAACAATATTCTATTGATAGCAGAAAAGATCTGAGGCATATGAATTATAAAACAATTTCCACGGTTATCGGAAGGCTTACAAGCATTCCGGCAGCGTTACACAATATACTTTTGAAGTACGTACTGTGAAAAAGAAAGCTTCGAATAAAAAGTAACACCCACTACTCTCAAGTATTCAGAATCAAGAACGGTGTTACCTTAACAAATCATGGAGCAAGATATTGTCCTTGATCGCACAGTCAATTAATTCTTCGCAGTGCTGATGCTTAATCTCATGCCCCGCAAACTAAAATGGTTTTTTATCCAATCAAGATCCCTGTCAAAGCTAGCAGCAACGCGTCCTGTATATGGGAAATGGAAATAACTTCAACGATATTATAACTCCATACTCTACTATCTAATTCTATTCAATTTTAACCAACAATCATATCAATAATAAGGCGTAAAAACAACAGATTTCAGAACAACATCCTCAGGAACACCAGTTAATATAGGCTTATTACCAATATATAAAAAAAAAAAAAATTAAAAGAACTCCCTCTTGCAAGTCACCTAAAACCTGTATATGAGATCTAGCACATTGCCTCTAATTATTATGTTACAAAGCTGATTGTGATTAACAAAGTCAAAGGCTGGACTAAAATCAGTTTGGCCCAGTAAGTATTTATATTGTGTACAGTGTACAGTGATGTAACTAGTTAAGATATAAAATAGTATCAAAACTACTTAACTCTTTCCCGAAGGCAAACTGTCAGTCACGAACAAATGTTCAGATACTATTTTCCTTATTTAGGGGCTTGAAGGTAAACTTCCCACCAACCTTAAGAGATCACTATGAGAATGGAGACTGGCCTGTGACTTTTGTTATCAGTACTTGAGCAACCCAACAGAACCGTCATAATAATCGGCATTGCAAAATACTGCTTCGGAGTAGGAGCCCAAGGAATTTTTTAAACAATGGGGAAAAACCATCTGGAGCTTCTCCACCCAAACTGTTTAGGTTCTCAAGGATCATTCTTAAATTTGGATAAAAAAGCAAATTTGGTGAGAAGTAGCTCAGTTACAACAAAAAATACAATAGAAACCATCTGCTTATGTTAAAGAAAGCAGAAAACTAACCCAACATAAAACGGTGCACTTGATACATCCTTAACAAAACCTAGCCTCCTACCTTAACTGGGCAGCTTTGCCTCCGTGGAACCACCTTACTCTCCAATACAACCTAACCTAACTTAGCGAGTATTGGAAATTGGAGGTTTTGGGAATGGAAGCTTAAGGAGCATATGAAAGAGCCTGTATTTATTGAAATGAAGACTAAACTGGCTCAAATACAGCAAATAATACAATAGAAACCATCTGGTAATGATAAAAGAACCAGAAACCTAACCCAACATACAGCAACATTCTTTATACAACCTTAACCTAAAACACAGCATCCAACCGGGCTGGGAAGCTTTGCCTCCATAGAACCAGCCTTCTCTCTAATGCAACCTAACCTCACTTGGGATACAGTGTTCTATCATGACTATGGCTGAGGTATGCAAAAACAGATATGCATACAAATCACTACAAATGGATTTTAAATACATTTTTACATGACACAGGACACTTACTAAGATGAACACCTCTCAGTGTTTAACTATGAACTCAAATTCTATTTCCTCCACAGCCAACTAGTAAGCAGTACCTTTACTTGGGTTAGGCTAGAAGGTATCCTATAATTATCACTGCTTCACTTTTTACCAAAGGTTAAGAAAGGTCCAGGGGTTGATGAAGCCCGAGGCAGTTAAAGCAGTGGGTCCTAGATTAGGTTGTATCCCTCAAGGTATCGCTACCAGATTTTTTAATAGAAATTATAGGGATCCAGTAGCATGTTGCTTCCTGCATTGGGTAAGGGCGCATTCTTGCAAATACCCAGTTATTATTTTTAACAGTTCTCAATTTGGAATGCTTTTGCTTTGTTGTTACATTTTAATATGCTTACTATGAAAACCAGACATAATATAAAATTACTGTTGCCAAGATATTTACTAATAAATGTTGTCAACCAACTGGACTTTTTCTATGTTGTTTGTTCAGGTTTCGATGTTCACGTGAGTAAAACTCCCAATACGATTTTTTTGTCCAGGTGTTTTAGGTGAGGACGGGTGGCATATCTGAAACATCTTTTGTTATTTTCATCTGGAAATGCGGGCAGGTGGACAGTGCTGAAACCTGACTGGCTTTCAGTTCTAAGTTTTGCCAGTTGTGTGGAATTTTGGAATACAGGGATTGCTATTTTGGCAGGCTAGAATTTTTTGGTTTGTTTTGAATGTATTTTAATTTCAATTTGGAAAACAATCAATAGATTAATGATACCGGAACCCCTTATATCCCACAATTATAGGGACAACTGTGGGAAACTCGGATTTTTGGGTGGGGAAAATGCAAATGAGTGAAATACAAAGATATATTCTAAGATCCCCATGATACCGTACTTGTTCTGGTTCTGATTATTGCACAGTTTATTAAGCATTTTTAAAGTGATCGAGCTTTGGGTAAGCAAGGGCCTGTTACCTAGGTTACAGGGGTCCAGAGAAGAAAAGCCCTCACCCAAATCACGTAAGGACCCACTGCCCCTAAGTTTGGTTGGGATAGGTGTAGTTGAGAAAGGTTGCAATTCTATTAATCATTTTAATATATAGTGCCGTAAATTGTTGGGGGGGTGGTCCCCAGGGAGCAACCCCTCCCCCGCATAAAGACCTTGCACCTAGGTTAGGTTAAATACATCCTTGTAATTCACATTTAAAATCCTACTTACCCACTATGGTCCCACACAAACGTAGGATATAAGTGGGGGGTTCCCAGTATCTCCAAAACTATTAATTTGCTCTCTCGATGGACGTTAGAAACATTCAAGGCACACTTTAAATCTAACAAAAATAATTTTCAACTCCAAAAATGCAATTATGGTTTAAAGCAAAAATTTACTCATTATTCACTACTGTTATTTGCTCTATCAACCTGACTGTTTTTCACCACCCATAACCCTTGCTTCTCATTGCTGCTTCTCCATTATTATTGGGAAAAGCATGCCTTAGTTTTACCAGACACTGAGCTGATTAACAGCTCTCCTAGGCTGGCCCGAAGGAACACTTATTTTACGTGGCTGGGAACCAACTGGTTACTTAACGGGACCTAAGCTTGTGGAATCGAACCACATTATACGAGAAAATGAACTCACAGAAATACATTCCTCTAACTCTTCATCAGCCGGCCGCGGAATAACTATAATACTATACCGACCTAGTGAGGCATTACAAAATGATAATTAAAGAAAATATGGCCGATCGTTTATGCATTTTTACCTTCCTTAGACTTACCCCCTTCACCAATAGGCAACATCCTAACCTAACTTAAGGGTGGTAAACCTCTTTTCAGTTCCACAGAAATATTAACAAATTAAGTACTCCTTACCTTGCCAATTCATCCTTGCCAGCCCCGTTATTGTTGCCTTGACCAGAATCATGACTTAAGCCTATCAAAACGCTGCTTGAGATACTGGAACCAAAATTCGTTGCCCTTCGAAACAAATGCCTTATCTACTTCTTTGTTTGGTTAAACCAATTTTAAACTATCACAGATTCTTCCTCAATTTAAGCGACTGCATTTCTCCGTAATCCAGTTTACAGCAACAAGCACCACTATGACCAAAAATAACACCGTTGTAAGGTCCTTGGGATTCAGGACAGTGAGTAAACACTTCTTAAATATCAGTTTTTCGTCATCCTTTGCTCATTTTTGGAGAAGATTTGATACAGAGATTTTACACTAACTCCAAGTAGGCATGGCAACGTACAGTATATTGCGGAACCGTACAGATGCTTAGATCAGAACACAAGTCACATCTGTATTCAACACAAAGTGTCATATAATGGTCTCGGTTGAGACACAGTAACATGCATATTACCAAAATAACAGCGGTAACAAAAAAAAAATAATAAATAAAATAAAATAAGTCTGTATACAGAACAATATGGTGAGTACGCAAATTAGTAGATTCATTGTCTGTTCATATTCTGAACCCTGAACTTTATGCAGAAGAGCGAGCCGTCTCTCGTTGGGATTCTGGGAAGACTGCCAAACCACTCATTTTGAGAACTGGAAATTGAATAAATATGCCGAACATTAGTTACCTAGCATTTAACTTAAAATTGCTGTAAGAGAATGTTGCAACCAAATCATTCTACCTGTGCAAAAACTGCGAAATCCGAGTTAAAATAACTAAAAGAATAAAATTGCTTTTCTCAAGACATTGAGGATGAAGTGCAACTGAAACTTTAGATTTTCAAGCTAAGATGCTGCGCACCATTACCTTAAAACAATTCTCCTCGTATTTTAGTAATGTAACTGCATTAACATTTTTATCTGTTTTTAATTTATTTTTCATTTCTAATAACTGATCTCTTCTTTCTGTATTTCCTGTTACCTTCTGTTGCTTCTTTCAAATGAACACCATATTTGTTGTTAGCTTGAATTTCAGGTCAATAGCCTCTGTGGGATTGTTCCATATGAAGAATACGGTTCATGTTCCGAATAATAGTAATAATAACATTTACTAAATATACACGTATATGTAAATACATATATACTGTACATACAATTAAACACCTTTTCGCCATGGACTGGACGGCTCCAGGGAATGCTAACCTCCTGGTTCTCAGCAGAGTCTGCTAGCCCTGCCATTCTCTAACCAACTGCAACCCGTCCTAGTCGATTATCCGAGGTATTAATTTCGTTGCCTAGGTCAACAGCGCAGTGGATTCTTAAAGAAACGTTTCGAAGCATTATGCTGTTACTCATGACCCTTCCACACGAGATGGAAAGACGCGACAGGCACTCGGATTTGCCCGTAATTCTCTTGCTTTTTAACAGTGTTACCAGCTCAGACACTCCAAGGCAGGCAGTCAATGACGTCGTCTACACTAGTGATCGTCATCCATCGACAGAATTGGTAACAGTGTCTGTCCGCAGTGCATTTGCCCCCTCGTGTCAAAAGGGCTTTAGTCTTCAGCAAAGGTCCTGTACAACTTTTCCAATACTTTTGTCAACCTTTTTCTCTTGGTAATAAATGACTTTATATTGCTTTATTACTCTTCTGCTTTATATTATGCTTTTGTTTTTAACTAATATTTTATATGTTCACAAATATTTAGCCATAAATATCGTTTATCTGAATTACTATACATTGGGCATAACTTACACCCAACAGGAATTATAATGGATAGGTGGCGCAGAAGACTTATCAGTTATAATTCCTCTTGGTGAATTTGATATGTTAACAAAGCTTGTAAAACCTTCATGAAATTTTCTTTATTTTTCCAGACGTCATTCATTGCTTACTACAACATTTATCCTAATTAAACATTCCTCAATGGAACCAAAGTCAAAATGTTTTTTGTTCTTTCAGGTGCTACGTTCGAAGATCTTTCTTGCATATGCAACACTGAATTGTCTTGTAATTTGGAATTTTTGTTGTTAAACTGTCGACAGAAAAGTAACGAAACACGAATCCTTACTTGGCTAGCATAGATAGATAGGGAATAGAACAGGATTTAGGCCAAGCGCTGGGATCTAGAATCAAGTGTTAGGAAAGGGTGGAAAGGAAGATGGAAGAGATTACGAGCGGAGGTACACTAAAATTGATGTAAAGGGGGTGCAGCTAGGGTCCGAAGGGACGCAGCAAAGAACCATAAGTTTGCCTACTGTGCACCGCATGAGGTGGGCTGACGGCACTAGCCCCTTAAGGGTAGCACAGATTGATATCGTTTGATCTGTTCTTGAAAAAGTGAATGAATAATGGCACGCTAAATGTTTATGGTTTATGGGTGGATGGGGTAGGATTTTTAGGCAACAATTCTCTATTTACCTTCCTTCGTTATTCTTTATCAAGTCTTGATTATTCAGATAATTTTCAACCAGTTGTTGCTCGCAGTTCAAGTACTCCAGATAATATAACTGCCTGCATTTTTTTTGGTACCACGCTCTTACAAAAAGGTTAAAACAAACAACTAAAATAATACATGAAATATAATTATTTATAGATATATTTATATACAATTTTATGACAGTCCTAAAATACATTTTTATAGCTTCTCATTAAGTTATCTTCGCCCTTCCTAGAATGGATGGTTTCTTTTTTTCTTCTTCGAAAAACAAAGACTTAGTAGCCAGGGCATAAAAACCGAATGGTATTCCACTTTCGAGGACCAGATCTCTTGTATAACACAGGAAGAAGAAAAGATCCCCAAAAAGCACTCCATCTAAACATTCAGTACATCCTTTTTTCCTTGAAGAAGGGTTTAGACATGAAAGACAAAAAAGATAAAATAATCTGAGTTTTCGGTCCCCCTGAGGAGGAGGAGATGGAAAACTTCATAAAAATAAAAGAAAATATACATGCTGGAATGTTCAATTTTATTTTTTTTCATTTAGACGATTCACCCAGAATCAATGGCACATGCAGTGGCTATACCATGGATATAAATGTTGCAAGCTCTTTTAAAATATTCGAACGATGCAAACTCCATTAGTTATGATGCATTAGCCTATTTAATTAACTCAGGTGTGTATGTGAACATATACATACAGTATATACACATATATACTGAATATATAAATCATATATCAACATACTATGCAAAAGATTCCTGCACAGTACACAAATATATATATATATATATAGACAGTACACACTTACAATATGATCATCGAACAATGGTTACAAAACTTGTATCTTTGGCACTAATAGCTTCATATTGCACAGTGGTGTACGGGGCTCAAACGCTCTCTCTAGAATCTGTGCTGCATTCGTCTCCGTCCTCTTGGGATCACTTTTCAACTAAGGCAAAATAAACGTTAAATATCAACAACGTCCAAACAAAAAGACAACAACGCGGTTCTTGTTAATGTACTCAAAAATTTCGCCTCTTTCGAAAGCTCTCCTCTCTTCTCGGAAGTACACTAAGGAAAGAGTGCAATATAGCAACAGCTAATAATTACATTACATGGCATACAAGCTCAGTAAGGTTCACTATATAATAAATAGCATACACCCAAAACTCGACTTCATGTTACTATTCACCAAGGGATAGATAGTTATCACATAAGGCTCTGACCAATGTTCAAGTCACAGAGTCTCCAGGTTCATGCGTCTACGGAGTAGAATATGAAGGACGACCGGAACTGTCTCAGGAGAACAAAATCTTGAACAAATAATCTGGACTTCTGTCATGGGCTACGTAGAGCAAAAATCGATCTTGACGAGGTATGGCGTAGTAGTAGTAGTAGTAGTAGTAGTAGTGGTAGTAGTAGTAGTAGTAGTAGTAGCGGTGGTGGTAGTAGTAGTAGTAGTAATAGTAGTAGTAGTAATCACTTGTTTTTACTATCTAACTACACTCACTTTTGACTTGATCTCGTGTATATATACCCAAGCTGCCCTGGATGAAGATCATAAGGAAGAGAAGACAAAATCTCATAGCTGTGGGAAGATGAAGAAAAAATAAATTAAGTAACTAGGAAGACGAAAAAAATAATTTATAATTCATAAATTATGCAACTAGGAAGACGAAAAAATAATTTATAATTTATACCATTCTTAAAAAATGTGAAAACCACTCACAAGTGAACATGTAAGGGATAAAAATATCTTGGCGTCAACTAACGCACAACAGAAAAGTCTATTACCTTGAATGGAGAAGAAAATGTTTATCAACAGGGATGCTGTATAACAGATAAGGATATTTTCCCTCTGGTTTTCCGCAGCAGATCTATGACAGATTCACAGTCCCAACCAACAACGTCAACGTCATTAACCTGAAAATTAAATGTTAAATAAAATCTCAGGAACTCTAAACAATGAATTTTTAATTTTTAATCTAACTTCCTCACTAAAACAAACTTGACAATCAAAGTCTTTCTTTCAACAGTTTTATCGTTCGGATCAGAGGGCTAATTCGGGGTAACAATTATCAAAGATTAGTTGGATACTTAGCTTAAAAAAATCATCACTTATGACACCCAGGTAACACATATGCACTGAATATTTCTTTGAAGCAGTCTGCATTATTAGGATTACTGTAATAACTCCACTTTCCAAGATGCTAAACAAGTCATAAAATGAAGAGAGTTTGTAAAGGCTTCCGAACTTTATTCAAATTGTATAGCTTAATTCCTGTCTTTGCAGGTTCCACATCTTTAGGTGATTTAATATGAACGAGTAGTATTTTGGGGACTCAATGAAAAATTTAATTACACCTTAATATTACAGCTGGAAAACGGAGCAATAATCTTATATTCCATACCAAATGTCTCTTATAGAACATACAAAAAAGGGAACTATTACTAAAAATGTTAAGAAACTAATAAAACAGATTTGAAACGTTAATAATCACCTTCACAACAATATCTCCTATGCTGAGTCTGCCATCTTTAGCTGCAACACTATCAGCATAGATGGCGGTGATGGCAGTCCTTTCTCCCTTAGGTTGTAAAGAGAAACCCAGCCGACTGTTCCACCCTCTGTTGAGCTCTATGGTCACCACCTGCGGATGTAACACACAAAATGAAGCACTTCTTACGAAAGTGTCAATTTCTGTGTAACAAAAAAGTTACACTGAAATCATTCATTAAAGCGCATACAAAACAACTACATATTACGACCAATTTTTTCTTTATGATAGTGCTCACATATTTTCATTAGTAAAATTCCTATTTTAACTAAAAATACAACCTCCGAATCACCCACCTTTGGTTTATGTGACCTTTGTGAATTTGGAGACCCATCATCTCTAAGAGATTCTTCCGTGTTCGAGTCCTCCTCCTCTGGTGTGAAAACGATTCCCTTCCATTTCAAGAGACCATTATTTGTGGGTCCATCCGCATCGTAGCTACTTAAATTATGATCAGAGGTCGTATTTGTGAGTCTGGAGTCTTCGTGAGGGTGAAGGGCCCCCAAATTTACACTGTGGTAACCTTGTTGAAGATGTGAGAATGCTGGGGTATCACTGTGAGTTGATGTGAGCTGTGGCGCTGAATCAATGGAATCTGCTGAGGGGTACTGAGCCCCTAAAGGAGACGGGAATGACTGGTCAACTTCATGCGGAGGAGTAAACTGGGTTTTGCGAGGACAGCTGCGACCACTACTCAGGTCCAGAAAACTTGGCCTCTTCGGTTTGGATGATTCGGAGATGGAAGGGGTGAGTGAGCACGATGATACAGAGGAGGAATTTCTTGAACGTAGGGTGGAAGCAGAGTCATCAGTCTGGCTGTCACCAAATGGTGATGCCTCGTGGTCTGTTTCTCTTATACTATTCAGGGAGATCTTACTTTCTAAAGTTGGGCTGCCAGGCAGAGATTCCTCTGTTCTCCTGACCAATGAGTCCCATCCTGTGAAAAAAAAAAAAAAAAAAAAAAGTTACTACCAGACATTTTATTCTACACAGTCAGGACAAAATTTCTCTCTGTTTAAATCACAAGTCAAGTTCAACATATTGCTGGATTTTCAAAGCCAGAATGACTGCCTCATACTTACTATCTACTACTACACTTTTGATATCGGGGCTTGGAGTCTTTTGAAGACGCCTTCTCCTTGGGGTTCCAGGAGAACTTGTGGCACCAGCCAGGCTTGGAGAATTACATGGAGACTGTTTCCTGAAGGCAAGATCAGACAACATATCACGAGCCTCTTTGCGAAGGGCTTTGGGTTTGACCATAATTTCAGGTTCAGTTGGAGAAACTGGAGAGATAGGGGTCTGCATAGCATCCCTGAAAATAAAAGCAAAAATAGTCTGAGCATTAATATCCCATTTTTCTCATCATCAGATGCTGCACTATATACACTGACTTCGCCAGTTAATCTTAAAATATTTAGTAAAAATTACTTTGAAACCTTGAAGTTTGATACAGGAAGATAATGTTAAAATCTACCATTCATTTATAACCTTTACATAATCATATAATTCAGTACATATACTCAAAGCTCATAAGCATAAACATTCACACTTACCTGTACAATTTTAAAGTGACAGTTTCAGGACAAGTACGTAAGAAAGCAATTGCTTCTTCGTGGCTTAAGCTGCACATATCTGTGTTGTTCACAGAGATTATTTTATCACCAGGACGTAGTCTGCCATCAGAGATTGCTGGCTCTTTTACTAAGGACCGAATGGTATGTCCCAAAATACTGTTGTCCTGTTTACGCAGAGTAAAGCCCAGTGACCCAGCAACTTTGGTTAATTCCACCTCAAACTCCTGACAAAATAAACAAGCAAAACCACTTTAATTTCCAGCACAAAAACAGGCAGACAGAAATATGTTCAAAATACAGAATTAAAACTCGGTTGGTTAAAAATTGCAAAAAGCTTGATGACGACTAAAAATCGAGGTCACCCGAGTCTCCATTAAAACAAAAGCACTAAATGAGTGTTTACAAGTCAATCATTACTTCTACTTACCCCACAAGTTGAGAAAGACGGAGACGGTGAGAGATAATTATGACTAGTGTTGGGAGCAGTCAGGCTTGTGGTTACTATCACTCGGCCTGAGCAACCATCGGGAGTATCTTCTCCATCGCCAAGGGCGCCCTGGGGTGGACGGCATACCTCTAAGCTTACTTCCTGTCCACAAGTGCGCAGAAGTTCAAGGGCCTCCTGCAAAGGAATTCATTTCGTTCATAAGTGACTTGGGTTCAACTAGATATTTATCCATTTACTTAAAGAGTGATCTTTGACGTCAAATTTCAGTGAACAACAATGTCTCATTATAAAAAGTATTGAACGCTGTTCAAATATAACAATACAACCACAAAAACATCAAACCGACGTAGTTTTATAATGTTTAAAGACCGGATCGCTTACATGACTGGTAAGGCCAGTGAGCTGGTGATTATTGGCCTGAAGGATGATATCGCCAACTTGAAGCTGCCCACAAAGCCAAGCTGGTGTCTGAGGATAAAGCTTCTTAATGCGGACGAGGCCTGCGAAGGGAACATCACACTCGATGCCCCCGGTCAAGGCCAAGCCCAACCCTCGCAGATTTTTAATGACTGTCACCTCAAATAATGTACCTAAAAAGGTATATAAAGCTTAATATATAATTTACTTTTATGCAAATAAATATATATATTTATTTATACCTACTTATTTAAAATTTAAATAAATTTAAATTTCTTGAAAAAATTACCATTTACCGCTAATAATCTGAATTCTTCCAAAAACTTCATTTAAATTTTTACACCTGATGCTACGTAATAAAATCTTATATTACAGTATACAGTGTCATGTTTTATCGACACTGTGCCGAATAATTAGTACCAACTACGTTCACATCTGAATGTTAATAACAATATTAAAGACTGAATATAAATCAGCTCACTTCTGGCTTCGCAGTTAACACCAAAGACAAGGTCACGTGCTGTAATGACAACTCACCTTCGGAAATGAAAGGGAAGAGCTTCATCAATTCCTTAGTAGTGATGATTTCCCCAGGACCGACCTTCAGAGAGCGCCTGTCGTGGCCGGACCCGCTGCTTCCAAGGGCACGGTTCTGTCGTTCCTTCAGGGCTTTCCTGTAATAGAGAGGGGGTCCCTCCTCCTCTTCGGGGGACCTCTCCGAGCTGTACCCGGGGTCATAGCCGTAATTGTCCTGACCGATGATTTCGTTGTCGAAAGCAAAGTTGTCAAGACCTCCCAGGTTGCTGGTGGTGTCGTTCACCATGTACTTAGCTGCCCGCCCGCTGGCGTGATTTCTCTCCTCTGCAACGGATGAAGATCAGGGCTCTCAGAATTATTGGAACCTAATGCCGTATACAGCATACAAAATCATGTCCACATAAGACTCTCATAAAAGGAATGGATAAATACCTTACGTAAGTAAATACTTGCGTAAGATGTGTGTGTGTGTGTGTGTGTGTGTGTGTGTGTGTGTGTGTGTGTGTGTGTGTGTGTGTTCTCCTAGCTTTAATACACTGGAAGATCAAAAAAAGTCTTTGTAGAAAATTCACCATGTCTACCTGAAGGCTTCTGGCTGAAGACTGGGTTGTTATGGTTGAGGTCATGTGGGTGCCTTGAATGGGCCGGATGAGGGGCGTCTGTGACCAGCATCTCGTGGGCGTGATTGTCACTCTCCAGGTCAAGCGAGGTCAAGTGGGCTGGGTCAACAGGCTGAGGCCGCAATAGGTCACCATTGCCACTCCGCCCACCTCCACTCACTGGCTGGATTGTATGGGCGTTCGCAGCAGCGTGGGCGTGTGCTGCCACCCCTCCATAGACTTCAACCACCCGCTCACCTAAAATAAACAAAGGACATATTTCATTTAACATCAAATAACAACAATGAAGAAAAAATAAAACAAGAATACAGAAGTAAGATAGACAACATTCGCTTTTCCAAGTACGTGATCTTTCAATTATTAAGGGCTTCCGCCGAGGGGAACACCACTCATATCATCACATATCACATTTCATGGGTCCCACAATGCCAACCCCACCCCCAAAAAAAAGATGTATTACCATCAACATTGTCTCGTTCCCTGAAACAGCAGCAGCAGCGCCGCAGTCTTTCGATAATCATTTTGCCAACGGATTTCAAACAATTCAAAAACAGAGACGAATTTCAATCACGCAGATGGAATAAGACAACAGACGACAACATTGTGGACAGAAAGCAAGACCGACCAAAAGTGGGTTTAAGGAAAAGACAATGCGATGAGCTAAAACAAAATAAAAAAAAATTATCTTTAACAGATTGTTTATCACCCAGTTATCAGCCAGAATTTTTCAACTGCGCTCAAGAGGAAATTTATCGCTGTCGAAGCTCAAGAGGAAACTTATCGCTGTCGAGGAATTTACAAAAAGCGGTTACAACTACCCTCAAGATAATGGTTTAAAGAAATATTAACATTTCCTAATCAACGACTCAGCAAATAAAATGAAAACTGAAGCATTACACGATATGTATTCGACATAATTTTTAAACTTATGTATAAATCCCGACACTCTTGGTGAAGAAATTTTGGGTCGTCATCTTGCAACAACTTTGTATTTTTTCCTTTCAACCTCATCTTCACGAAAAAACCAACGGATAGTTTAACAGGAATGGCTTCTTTTCCTAGGATCTGAATGTCCTTTCATGACGGGAATTAAAAAGACAGGCATCGCTATCTGTTTAAGGCAAAATAACGAAGAAAACACTCGTCTCCAATAACAATCCAATGAAACGAATGACGACTCTTCGTTCAGTTTCCTCCAGCGTCACTCGCACCTGCACGGGATATCCATTTTGCACAAGGCGAGGCACAGAATGCCAAAAACAGGGCACTTCCTTTCTTTTACACAGAGCCCCAACTGCTAAACACAACCGTTACGACCTATCCGGTAACGGGCACATTTAAACGACAACAGCAGCATTATGAAATCATTTGGGAAGTTACGTGTGACATGCTAACATAAACCAGTCAGTCAACATTTCTTCAAACTACATGACTGCAACAACAAACACTAGGGATTCGAGAGTAAGTGAGACGGAATGTAAAAGGAAAGACACCGAACGGGTTGAACCAAGATGGAGAGAACGCACGTCAAGCGTTCTATCAAGCTGCCCGAAGCGGTTACTACTCTCAATAGCGGAGGGGAAGACATTATCTCGAACTACCTCCTCTTATCAAACCGACCTATCAGAAACAGAGCATCTATTGAGTCAAGTCAATAAAACACATCGCTTAAAAAATGATGATCTCAATGAACTCTTCACAAATACAGACGCTCCATCAACGTCAGGAAAACACAAAAACAAAATCTTCAAATGGCCGATACAAAATTTCTACTGCCTTTTTCTTTTAAAAAAGGCTAAAAAATCGTAGAAACGTCACAAAATACTTGGATTAGACCTGATAAGAATGACTCAGGAGTGTTTTGACTGTAGATAAACTGATAAGGAACTTAAGAAAGATTAGAAAAGAGTAACATACATCAAACCTGAATTACATTTACATGAGAAAATAGGCCGCAAAAAATACTGTTATTGACCTTTGTATGATAAATCAGGAAAATTAATTACATCAACAAAGTATTAGTAACAATAATATGACGTCTGAAGGGCTAAAGTTATTTTACTTGATACTGTCGAAGCTTCGACGAACTCGACCTTCAAGGCTATAGGGTCGATTTATCAAAATGAAATTACCCTGCATTAAAGAGACTTCTTGCTGCACTTCAGAATTTAAGCAAAGATAAACCAACTCTTCGACAGACAGATAGAACGTCCAGGTAGGATATTAACACATTTCTGCTAACTCATCCCCCACAGAAGGTTGCGGCTGGTACTTTTTCTCATCACGATCCTTTCCGTCAAAACTAAATCTGGAGTTTCTGTTCATAACATCTATTAGATGATTCATTCTAAGTCGGTGGGTTATGAACAAGGAGTCGTTTCGTCTAAGATTATCAATTCGCCAATACTCAACACAACAACATCATTGTTGATCAAAGATAAGATCCCCAAAGAACGATAAAGATATGAACAACTTACCGGACACTGGCCAATTAAGAAGGCACTAACCATATACCTATTTAATACGAGTTATGACCTCGAAGAACCAGTTACTCAGTAAAACTACAAACTAACCAACAAACTAATAGAGACGGCCCTCAAAACATAACGCGGGCCTCCAATACAGGAAAAATCAAACAAGACAAAGAATACGATGATGATGATAATGACGGCACGTAAAACCAACAAACGGCCTATCTAGCTAGGCTTCATGGAAAAAGGATATAGACAATGAATGGGATAGTTCATGACAGTTAGTGGGATAGTTTATACAAAAATCTACCTAATAACGTAATAGTCACTAGACAATTTCATGTGAAAATGACTCCAGCCAAGCACAGTATATAATGCTCGTATTTTCCAAATAATAAGAGCACAACTCAAAAAATATTAATTTATGATCTGAGCCAACTACAGCAATTGCTTACTTGGAAACCTTTGAAAAATAATGTAGATATGGTTTAATACCTACTTCATATAAATACGATGGTATTAAAAATCCATCTTAAAAACATTCAAAAACGGTTATAGCACAGCAACGCATGTCACTACAGAAAACTGTTTAACGATAGCTGACAAAGGGTCCTTCAGATGGGCCAAGTGAGGCCCGACAAGAGGACCTATACAAATAAGCACAGCTGATGAATTAAAATCCTTTAAAATATTTTCATTAAGGTTAATATAGGTATATTTCGACAAGAAAAAAAGGCATCCGTTTCAAGAAAATTCACAACTACTATAAAGTGAGCATAACTATTTCGACCGCAAACTAGGGCACGGCAGTGCGAAAAATACTACGGAAAAAAGAACTTTCAACTTGAACCCTAAAAGCTGATGATGAGCTTACCAGGGAACGGAGGCGGCGAAGTGTAAGGCCTCGGTGTGTGTGGAAATGGTGTGAAATTCCACCATGCTGCACAGGGATGGGCAACAGTAGCAACAGACATCGTTTTAAAAGATCTCCTTTCAATATAAATATTGGTGGGGCTTCAACAAAAGCTCTTTTTGTTGTAAATCGTATTGTGATAATGCTAATGTGATGGATTCGGTTATTAAATTTTCTTCACTTTATGACAGCTAATTTTGCCCCCCGAAAAATCGTTCACTTCGTCTTAAATCCTCAATAGGCTTTTCAGCGCCGTATCCCTGAACAACGAGTCACCACCCGTCCACAACCTCTAACTAATCCACACTACCACCAATCTACGCTTGGGGCCGCAAATTTATAGAGAAACGGCAAATAACGTCATAAATGCCATTCCCCATTTCCGCTCGCCACTGTGGCGACATCTTTCTGTGACGCCTTGGGGGGAAAAGTAACATTCTAGCCGCGATTAATAACACTATATTTAGACTCCATATCATTCATAGGTGTTCTTAAAACAACGGCTGCTTTCTGTGACGTCAAACTGTCAGTTATCTTTCTAATTTCTGGTAAGCCTTAAATCGTTTCTAATCTGACTAGCAAAAAAGAGAATGAAAATGAAAATATTCTAAACACGGGGAAGCCAAGGGAAGCCAATACACAAGTCTATCGAAAGAGATAGGGTTATAGTGCTTGGGAAAAACAAATAAGGGATAAAATTTTAAAAATTCTAGCGGTGGAGATAAGGAATCAGGCCCAGAACAGAGGAAAACAGGGACTGGAAATCCCTAAGATAAAATATACTGGAATGGAACGGATGGTCTGGCAAGTGTTATGAAGTCCCTTTAGCTCAAGAGAACATTCTGCAGAAATGCCTACCAATGAGAGAGAGAGAGAGAGAGAGAGAGAGAGAGTAAAGCCTCCTTGTGGAGCAAAGGAGAGATTCTGAGACTGACAGATTGGCTTCGATCAACAGGAAATGAAAGATAAACAATTTGATTTATGTATTCGAAAAATGGACGGACCAGGTGAAAATAAAACTTCAGTACCCTGATTAAGAGAGGAGGTGACAAAAATAAAACGAATGCTCTTTTTTATGCAAAGTTCGTCATCGGTGCTCTGCAAAAAGTTTGAGGACACTTGAATCACCTAAACTTCTGAAACTGGACATCGTTACCACCACGCCGTAAAAAAAAAAAACTGTTCAACAGTGGATAAGACGAAAGAAGTTGTTTTCCAACAGCGGATAAGAGGGTAGAAGTAACACTGTTTCGCAGACATGTTAAACATCAAGGTCGGCTAATAACGCGATCAGCATACAATAGAGAAAATACAGGAAGAACAATATATATACTCTTCCCCTTATTCTGAACTGATTTCCTTCCAAAGCACGTCCCTGGCCAGAAAGCTATATTTAAGTCTCGCAAATAACGAAGTCTTTCCGTACCAGAGGATGCTCTCTCTCTCTCTCTCTCTCTCTCTCTCTCTCTCTCTCTCTCTCTTTGGGTTTAGTTGTTTCAGCAAGTAGCGTGCTAGCACTGAGATACCTCAGAATCGAACAGGCAGGGACGAGGAAAAGCTAAGCACGTTGCGTTAATTATATCTAGTATCTCTGATGACATAAAAAAGGAATTACGTATCTGGCTCTCAGTCGACTGCAGTAGGTCGCAGATGTGTGTGTGATATAGAGACCTTGCATAAAATATAAAATTAAAAGTTAGGAGGTCCTCGAATAAGTAATCTTCCCAAAACTACGACGACGGAGGGAACCCTTCATCACACATCTTCCCTCTCAATCAATCAAACTGCAGGCCTAAAATATGACCTGTCATCCAGTAACACCGATCTCTCAAATTACTCGTTTAAAAGGGTAATAAATCATATCAAGAAGAAAGAACGCGCGATAAGATAATTTTTGTCTCACACTATTGAAAGTGGAATATGCATCATGCACCATGAAAAGATGACACTCTGAAGTCTTGAAAAGCGCGTGTTTACTGCAACAGTTAAAAAAAGATGAGAAGGATCATGAGACTGGTCAATTTTGTCTCAAAGTTTAGACAGGAAAAAACTGATAATGATAATGAAAGTAAAAGTAATTAGATATATTTTTCGATAAGTAAAATGCTCGGTCCTTAACTTTCGTGAAGCGGCTCAAAATAGTTTGTGTCATATATTTATAAATTTATGAAACAAACCAGTATTCCATTTCATTCCTTGCAAGATCCCATAGAACACATGACCTAAATGTGCAGCCATTAGTTAAATTAAATAAAAATTAATAAAAAAAAAACAAATACTTGTTTGCTTACATCAGAATACCAAAATATGAAAGCAGAGAGTCAGGGTGAACATATATTAATGAAAAAAAAGTGGCAAAACAAATTACTTTCACTAGACATACAAATAACAAAGAGCGCGTGCTTGGGTAAACACTCGAGCCAGCAAGGAAAAAAAAAACTTGGTCTATATCGAACGTCCATGGAGTGACAAGAAGGGTGGCATAGGGCCAAGATGTTTTGAGTGCAAGTGGAGTTATTCGTCATATTCTGACTCCCTTCCCTAACTAATCAGGAACATTACAGTGAAACCGACATAAAGTAAGTAAAGAAAATGCCAGTTGAACGCATTGAAAAGATTGCGTTAACTAATCTCTTACATTTGAGTAAAAATAACCTTACCTGCGCATTTGAAATAGGGTAATAACACTCAAGAGTAATAATTCTCTTAATTGATCTCAGATTTAAAAAGGGGTGATAACACTCCAAAATAACAGTTCTTTTCATTAATGAGAGAGAGAGAGAGAGAGAGAGAGAGAGAGAGAGAGAGACTATAGCAGGTTTATTTACAACCTACAGGATGAGTATGGGGAAGGAACATTGCTCCAACTGCCAACACAACAGCAGCAAATATACTACTGGGCTTTCCCCACTATAAGGGTTATCAAGGGGTCTTGGAGTGGTGGAGGGGGAGATGACTGCCCCCGAAACTTAATAAAAACAAGAGGTGACAAGCAACAAGGGGGGAGAGTAAATGGGACAAATGGGTCAATAAATTTCGGCTTTAAAAGGGGTACCATTGTTACTTGAGTAAAACTTATATTATTTAAAAAATGGAAGAAAATACGAACGCTACCTATACGAAGGGCAAAGTAATAATAAAACGGTCGCTTAAAATGAAATAGATTGGTCTTCACAGACGAAATGACACTGAACTTCACAACATACAATTCTAAAAACTGTCATGTGCTCCCTCCAATTTGGAAACTTCTGGAACGTTAAACTTACTTGGCAAAAGGCATTTTGCCTCCGAACCTTACAACGAACAGTGTTAGAGCAGCTGGAAGTTTTACAAGTAAAAGACAAAGGTCTTTCTGTACGGATATGAACGGGAAGATTAAAAGAGTGAAAAAATGGCTGTTTACCCTGCTTGATTTTTCGATAGAACTGTTTCTGACGTAAATTTTCAGGCTGAAAAACAAAATTCAGATACAACATATACACTACCAATCGGAATTAAATATTGAGTTATTTATACAACCTAGTTGCCCACGAAGACCATGAGAAGCAGAAAATACCACATCTTCCAACAATAATAATTCTGCGAATAGTTAGACAACTGAATTTTCACGAAGACAACTCATTAAGACAGCAAAGTATGGTGGGAGGCAATAAAGAACTCAGAACAGTGGTAATAACTGGCAAATGTTAGAGCGCCCCTCCTCATGGGACGGTGCACACGATGCCAACATTAACAAGGGCCGTGCCAAGATGTCGAGATGCACCCACATGATGGCCATAATCTTTTAACCACTGAGCAGAAAGCGCTAAGACTTAAAGGTAAAAGAGCAACACGCGGACAAACAACAAATATATTTACTCCAACGCATCTCGCTTTCTGATTATGAAAAGTACCAGTTGCGATCCGGAAACTTGCTACTAAAACGGACTGACGTTCGTATCACACTGAACAGGCTCACACTAACTAAATTAAAAACGGAAACTTGCTACTAAAACGGACTGACGTTCGTATCACACTGAACAGGCTCACACTAACTAAATTAAAAACACATTTTTACCATGAATTCTAATTCAAGTTTTGTCGAAACGCTTAATGTACAATGGCCATTGACAGTACAGTAACTGGGGGATACAGAACGAAAAGTACAAATATCCTAAGGTTCTCCCTGGACATAAACAAAACGAACCGGGAAAAGCTACTATATACTTCTAAATCTGTAGGATTACGGTGAGATAAATCTGAAAAGAGGAAGGAGATTACATCCTCAAGTTATGAAGATCACCAATACATCACGCACGATGCGCAAACCCTTACGAACAGATGAACTGAACTCAATAAAGAATTTCGGCCAAAAGTGTAACAGGCGGAAAACCTCGCAGTTGCACTATGAATCAACTGTTAGGAGAGGGCGGTAAATAAGATGGAAGAAAGAGAATATGAAAGGAGGTACAATAAAAGGAACGAAAGGGGTTGCAGTTAGGGGCCGAAGGCACGCTGCGTAGAACCTTAAGTAATGCCTATAGTGCACCGCATGAGGTGCACTGGCGGCACTAACCTCGTACGGGAACAAACAAATGAAGGACAAAGGTTTCAATCCATGATCGTCATTGTCAAGAACACGGGAACAGACAAAAGCTCTACTCGCCTGGCTGAAATAAGAGTTCTGCAACATCACTTACCACCTCTCAACCTCCCATGCTTCTCAAAAAACAAAATTTTATGTTATTTAGAGGGTAAGGAGGGGTTGCTACTGCATCTTACTTAAGATGGAATTTGGATATTTAGCAGAAGTGTAAAAACACTCAGAGATCGACCAACAACAGTTGCATTAAAATTATGGTTTATTGCAGGAGTCAAAACAAATCCACGGACTAATGAGCAAATACAACATAAACAGATCTCAACGTAGTTCAAAGACAAAAAAAAAAAAAATGGAAGCAGTCTAAAGAAACTAACTAAACTACACACAAATATAAAATTCCAAATCCTCCCAATCTCCCTTATGAAAGAGAAAATCACACTTGAATCATCCATCCAAAAAAAGAAAAATAAATAAAAATCTCAACGCGTGCCTCAAAGCACTGGCACAGTGCCAAAGCCATCTTGTGCGGGTGGGGCAGCCCCTATTATTTTGTTTCTTTATTTGCTTTGCCTTGGCGTAAAAGGCGCTGCCACGCACTTGCACTTATAACAAGCACATCAAACGGAGCTAAGACAACAACCAGGTCAAACGAGATATGGCGACTGAAGCTACAAATGCAACATCATCACTGGTATATTTAGACGGTAAGAAAAGAGGGAAATGCCTTAAATGGTATACATGAGAAATACAATTATGAAAATCGAGGTAATAAGAAGCAACCATAAAAGCCACCTAAATGAGGTCCTAGTATCACCTGAACAAAATACAAAAGACAGGCCAAAACAGAAAATGGGCAACGGAATCAATCCTGAAAATCTGTCAAGGGACAAATATTACCCAAAAGCTTGGTATTGTACATATCTCATTATCATGTCGACAATAATACTAAAATATTAAAACTGTAGTCTCTTCAAATGTGGTCACATGAAGAGAATTTTGCTTACTATCATGGGAAATAAGGATATATATATATATATATATATATATATATATATATATATATATATATATATATATATATATATATATATATATATATAAAATATACACACACACACACATATATATATATATATATATATATATATATATATATATATATATATATATATATTTAGTGAGTGATTAACGGTGCAATGTACCTGCTCAGAAAACCCTTTTGGTAGATGCGAAGTGCTCTCGAAAATGCAGTCAGTGAATTGACTTCACTGTGTATACATGAAGAATCTTAATGAAAGCATTTAAACCACAGTCTTACCTCTTAAGGTTACACACTTTTCCCAAAATGATGTCTAACCAATTCTAAATCGTTCGGTCGGTATACAAATCTAAAACATTTTATGACTAAACCTGACACAGAATTTACCCATTATTTTTATCTACTCTATTCATACGTCTCACAAACTGAACAGTACAATAATAATTCAACTCCATACGGATTCTAAACCCTTCCTGACTAAATTTGACACAATTATATTTAACATCTCATACGTATTACGAACTAAACAATAAAGTCCTAAATCAAATCCAAAATGTTTTAAAATCCAGAGGAATAAACCTCTGACATAACAGCAACTTGCCCTTGAATAGCACAGAGTGTGTGTGTGTGTGTGTGTGTGTGTGTGTGTGTGTGTGTGTGTGTGTGTGTGTGTGTGTGTGTGTGTGTGTGTCTCAGGCGTAGTTCTGCTCAGACAAGTCGAAAACGAAGTCAGGACGGAATGTAGAAAAGGGGAAAGGGAGAGAAGGGGGGGGGGGAGTGGCGAGAAAGGAGGGACAGTAGCCTCTTGACGTTTTGGGGAGAAACGGTGCCAGGATACCATCGATCCGAGGGTCAATGGCGGAGTGCCTGACGTCAAGGCCGTTGCAGTATGACCCAAACTGGCGCCATTTGGTCACATGCTTGAATCATCAAACAACCCAAATTAT
>NC_089791.1:56040382-56072882 GCF_040412425.1 Macrobrachium rosenbergii | reverse complement strand
GTAAAAAAAGGCAGCGGGTGACTTTCATAATGGTCAAAAGGCGAGAACGCTGGAAGAGAGAGAGAGAGAGAGAGAGAGAGAGAGAGAGAGAGAGAGAGAGACTTCATTCCTGCGATGATCCGAAGCAGAACAAGTGCTTCCTTCTCTACCTCCATCTCCTCCACCGGCTTCTTTTGCTATACGGAAACTTAGAAAGGCGGTGCAAGAGGGAATGATTAAAGAATATGATAAAAAAATGAGAAGTAAAGGTGTAAGAAGAAACAACACCAGTAATTACTTTTCTCTTCTTCAAGGTAAAAAGAAAGCCTAGTTAGAAATGGTAAAACGTTCAAGAATGCTAATTCAAGTTTACGAAAATATATGACCTCACTTGCTCATCTGAGAGAGAGAGAGAGAGAGAGAGAGAGAGAGAGAGAGAGAGAGAGAGAGAGAGAGAGAGAGAGGTGCTTTCATAAATACCGCCTGGATAGCAGGCCGACGCATCAGTGCAAGTAAACATAATTTAAAGTCCGAGATAAAGACCCCATTAAGAATTTTCATTCTCGTGCCAAAATGCTCCCAATGAGCATTAGCAGCGTTCCGTCTTCCGAATGCGGAGGATGGAAGGAAAGGGAAGGAGAATAACGACAAAGGAGGAAAAACGCACACATTACAGCCTTTTATTTTCTTCGGTGTCCCCCAAAAGCCCCCCCAAAATCTTTAAGTTACGAAGAGAAGGCAAAGCAGACTTTCTCAAGTTAATGAAAACAAGACCAAGGAAATCCTTTTTCTTTGAGAAATGACTCTCAGGCCATTTCCCTTTGCTCGTCTTGACAAAAGGAATGAATGCGTAATTCTAGATTCACTTCTGAATTTATTCTTGTACCGGAAGTCCTTTGATTATAAAACAAAACGAACTATTAAGCAATTATCAACACAATGCTTAACGCGCAAATATTTATTTAATATATTTTCATCCGTTATGAAGGAAGTCTTCCCCGTATGTTTATTATACCTTTTGCTACTTCATTTTCACACATCTAGAATCTATTATGTGCCATAAATGCTCAGTTTTAAATCTTTGTACCTACTCTTCTATACTTAAATCTTTGTACCTGCTTTTCTGTACTTAAATCATTGTACATGCTTTTCTGTACTTAAATATTTGTACCTGCTTTTCTGTACTTAAATCTTTGTACATGCTTTTCTGTACTTAAATTCTTTGTACCTGCTTTTCTGTACTTAAATCTTTGTACCTGCTTTTCTGTACATAAATATTTGTATCTACTTTTCTGTACTTAAATAAATCTTGGTACCTAAAATTGATATCATTAAAGGCAACAAAATTAATTCCAGCATATATTAAAAACAGCTAAAGGACCACAAAAGAAATTATAGACTCCGCCAAAAAAGCTGGATAAAAAACACATTTCAATAAACCTATTGAACATACGTGCGCTTACAAATTTATTAAAATGAAAAGCAACATACCCACGTTTATTCACAACTGAATTCATTCTCTTTAAAAATACAATATTTTTCTCATGTACCGTTAAACTCGCGTATGATTCACCAAACCCAATCGAATTCAACGCAAAGGCAAAGCACCCGCATCAAAACTTATTTAATTTTTGCAATTAGTTAAAAAGAAATAACTAACGAAAGCTAGGTAAGCCATAGTAACCGCTATCACTAAATTAAAAAAAAAAAAACACCTCCTGCCACAATAGCATTTATCAGAAATTACATTCCATTCACCCCCAGTTTATCAACAGTAACTCCGATATACGATAGGCAATATTCGCAAATATTTCCCGATATACGATAGGTAATATTCTCAAATATTTTCCGATATACGATAAGTAATATTCGAAAATATTTGCCAACTGAGATAAAACAAATTCCTGACACCGAACTGCTGAAATAAAATTCGAACCTCTATACTGCGTATGTCACTACATACTGTTTATACAAAAATGTCATACCGTTAGACAATGAATTAATTATCCTTAATTTCTTCCGTGTGTTGGTGTTCAAGAATTGTTGAGATGTAAGCTTTGAACGTCTACCGTACAATTTCATATCAGTATTGTACAACTGCTGTCGACATGTGTTCATTAAGTGAATTCTTATTCCAACCTTATCGAGAAATAACTTCCACATTACGCAGCAGGCTATTCGGTTCGAACCAGAATCATGAGATGCAAAATGAAATACGAAAACGCTTCTTAGTCCAATCGTGCACCACATACCAGATATATCTCCCTCACGGATGCTGGTACTACCTGCCTTTTGACGGCAACCACAACACATGGAGTCAGCAGAGACGATGATGGCACAGGCAGCGCAGGGCATCCTCCTCCCAGAACTTTTCCTAACTGGGAACCAGAAAAAACTGACCACGCTATCACACCACAAAGCACAAACTACTGCTGCTACGATTCATCGGCATTTCTCTCACTTTACCTGAAGCGAACGGAACCTCACAACAGAAGCAGCTGTATCCCTAGAGGAGGAGATGGGGCGCAGCGTACCTATTCGACATCCCTCATAGAAGGACACTGAAGGTCGAAACTTACTTCTCCAAGTCCAACAAACACCTAAGTCGGGCCCCACCGCCCACCGCACCCCCCCCCCACCCACGGCACGGTCCCAAGGGTCTCTTCCTTCTTCCCCCTAATACCACCTTAAGCCCCGTCTCCCCATCGAAGGCTCTGACCCGTAGTTGCCAAGTATACATATTGTCTTCAAATACCGAACTCATGACAAGACATACATACATACACACAAACACATACACCACCGGGCCACACAGTTTCAAAGATGCTAACATAATTGAAGAGCAGATCGATGAAAACGAGTTACTCAGTAACTTTACAATAACCTGACATTGGAAGAAACTAGAGAAATGCAGATGGTTTTTATGTATTTTAACTGCAAAAAAAGGAAAAAAAACGGAACTCCCGAAGTTAAATCTCAGTGCGTTCCGTAACCCTTGATTCATACGGCCACAATGTTTCCTGCAGCAAAAAGACCCAAACCAAAGAAAACACGAAAGTTCGAACTTGAAACCAATGGTGAAGGAATGATAACATTGGGAGCACGAATAACGATTGTATGTGTGTGTGTGTGTGTGTGTGGAAGGGGAGGGGGGGGTGTCATATTAGTCCTTCAGTGAGTGCTCAACTATAAAACCCCCCTACCATACTAATGGCCATCTGATCTCATTAGCACATATGCGTCAGAATTCGCTTTAAACACGTGCACACAATACGGAAATTGTGTTTGTAACAAATTGGGAACATCTTACTTCCCCTTTCGTTAAGAGAGAGAAAGAGGGAAAGTAGCTGTTATCTTCACATACTGAAGCTACCAGAACGACTTCCGTATTATTAAACGTTGTTTTCATTAAGATACGAATTTACAGATTGCTCTCCTGAATTTTGGTTAGGTCAGAATTCAGGAAAGAAGACTAAATTTTTATTTCTGAATTAACAGAAACAAAAATATTTGCAAGTAATCTCTACGTCAAGAATAACGCACGTGTGCTAAACGAAGTAACAGAACTCATTTTTAAATCACAAAAATGTATCTAAAGACCTGAATCAACAAGATATGAACATCTGTACAGACAAAGTCATAATAACCTCCACACCTGGCAGACAGAACTTCTAACGGAAAAAAGTTTGCCATAACAGATTGAAAAGACCATAGGCCCTTTATATAAATATATATATATAAAATATATATATATATATATATATATATATATATATATATATATATATATATATATATATATATATATATATATTCGTATACACACACAAAATTTAACTGATGCATCGATAACACGACAGAAACTTGAGGACTGAATGAAAATTCGTCCCAAGTGGATTGCCTACTTCATGAGGCTAGGTGTAATATTGAAAGCATATTTGGAATGAAGTTGAACTCAAGACAAGACGCATTCCATCACGCCGAGCACTGACAGCGATCGGCTTAGTAGACTGCTTTCGCTTTCATCAGTAACATCGTCGTTACTTCACCTCTGTTTCACCTGGTCCTATAACATCAGAGAGCGACTTTCGAGTTTCGACTGACTATCCCTGATGATCGAATGTGTTTAATCCGTTCAAGGGAAGACTAAGTCGCCCTGGTCTTTCGTAGGTATGCGTGGAATGCAGCTACGAGATGGGCTGATTTTGGGAAAGGATTTGAGAGGGAAAAAAATGGAGGGGGGAAGATGGGCGACGGACGGAAAGATAAGAAACAGGAAACTGCTCAGAGGGAAAGAGTTGAGGCAGATATTCCGACTGGAGTCAGGATTAGCTACGGTTTATAAAGGCGGGGCAAACAGCTGTCTCGTAAGTATTCTAATCCCGCGATTTGCGACCGACCCCAGTACTAAAACCGTCTACAAGAATTAGAAAGGAATCGCACCTAAGTGATAAAAAGAATGACTCACGTATGGTGGGATCTCTATGACCCTTACCCTTTAAATTTGGCTACCTTTAAAATATCTTTTTTTTTTTTTCTTGGGCATTCAGATATGCAGCTCAAGGCAATTCAGAATTCAGTCAGAGCATAATTCTGTGCTGTGCTCTATTCAATTTTTTTTCTTTACCTCAAACGTAAAACACTGAGCAGGAATATTCAGAACTTCTACTGTTGGCAATTTCCCTTTAGCGAGTTTTATTCTATCGCCAAAGTTCGATTTTCTAACACGATCGCTACTGGGTTCAAAATTTCGAAAATTGGGGTATCGGCGACAACAAAAAGTCCAAATTCTGCTCTTAAATGAATAAGAGTTTTGGTTCAATTTTAGTGAAAAATACAGAATATATATATATAATATATATATATATATATATATATATATATATATATATATATATATATATATATATATATATATATATATATATATATATATATATATATGAGAGAGAGAGAGAGAGAGAGAGAGAGAGAGAGAGAGAGAGAGCGAGCTTTAAAAAATCATCACGTAAGTTCGGCCAGACGGTGGCATTGTTTAATTAACCCTTGGCCTGAAACTTTGTCTACATATAAAAATGGCTTCATTTCACTCATTCCCGAGGTATTCTGACCGACTTCCTGACCAGCCAGATAGAATTTTAATGGCGGGTGTTTATCCACCAGCAGCCATCGTGTGTCCCTCGAGACGAGCAAAATATCCTTCAGGGATTCTCATCTTGCATTTCTGGGGAACGAATCTAAGATTTTCTTTCAAGGCCGTTTCCTTATTCTTTCTTCTGCCTTGTGCTGGCAATACGACAGATGTCAGTCAATCTCTTTTTGTCCCTCACTCCGGTTCCAACGTGAGCGTTCTTGCTCAATTTCGAAGGCTTTAATATTAAACAGAAGCTTATAAAACATTTATCCAAACCTGCCTTACCATCTTCTCTCCCCACATGGACTATGGCAATGAACTATTGAACTTTGTGATGATAAGTTCATACAAAAATCAGCAGCTACGTCATAAGAACAACGCTTTCATACTAGGATGTAATCAATGAGAAGGAAGAATAGTCTACCCCATAATAAACATTTACCAGAAAGTTCAACAACTTCTATCCCATTTTGGATCAGGAAATAATTAACTGTAATTATTTCAGAAAGCGTATACATCAGAGTATCAACACCGTAACACCTTTTGTTTTGCCTTCAAGTTCATTGCCGCACACCAAAATGAACTTTTCACTACTTTATGCAGCGACTCTAGCCAGTGTTTTCGATCAAATTTCACATTACAATAAAACGAAAACTTGTACAACAATATATCTGTTCTAATTTTTCTAGTTCTGTCTACAGAGTAAAAAAATCTTGGGTCCATTCCGGATCAGATACCAGATGCTGGCTACCAGATGACGGAGCACAAGGCCTTGGTTGGGTACTGGGCAGGCAATAGTGGTACCACCAGAGGAATCATAAGGAGGGGGGGGGGTTGTGTGTGATGGTTAGCGGGGGGAAGAAGCATACACCTGAATAGATGACGTTGGTCCCTCCTCAAGGTGCTCCAGGCAAGGTTTGTGGAGGACGATGCCTCTGCCTCACCTCCCCACTACTCCTCCTCGTTCTTTACAGACTCTCTCTCTCTCTCTCTCTCTCTCTCTCTCTCTCTCTCTCTCTCTTAAAAACAAATGATAAAAAATAGAGACATGAATAACGGAACCAAATTTTATAGTGGAAAAATGGCAGGTATATGCTCTTACGAACTTGAAAGAAGTTTACTGGGAAGTTGGCAACCTCGATATTACGATATCATCATCTTCGTCTCGAATAAGAGAGAGAGAGAGAGAGAGAGAATTATGCTTGCGGTAAATATCACAGGCATGATCACTACGTGTAGAAACCCGAAAGCAAACTATGGTTTTTTTTTTTTTTTTTTTTTTTGCCAGGTAATAAAAGAACGACCTTATCACCAACGTTCTTTTCAGCTATAAAAATGAGCATTTTTAAGACTGATACCGACATTCCTCCAGTGTTGAAAGACACTGTTTGTACGTGTCTGAATCAATATCAACTAGACGCAAACCTGAATATCCATGCGTTTGGGGGTGTCGTGGTTTCGAAGCAGCCGAGACATACACGTGTCGATATGCTAAACAGATGTTTCAGGGGTTTGCTTCGTTCGGATATTATCCAAAACTACCTGTTTTGGACAAGTAAACACGTCCTTTAGCGTTGGGCACTCACGAAAAATACTTCCCTTTCAAGATGAAAATTTACCACGACCTCTTACTACGTCCGACCACCAAAAATAGCATTATGAAGAGCAAGTATTCTTTATAGCATAAAATATGAGGCTTTTCTATGCATTATGTTCTACGTCTTCGTTTTGAGGCTGAAAAATGATTCCTTCAAAATCAGCCGGACAACTCACATTTCACCAACCCACATCAATGTCTGGGAATGACAAACGTACGGAAAACTAAATCCATGTAAGCTATAGAAGGGGAACATTGAAAGCTTGCATTTACTAAGGTAGACGTAACTGTCCTAAATGTAGCTTTCGAGAGAAGTTTGACTTGGGACAATGCACCAAAATCCCACAAAGGACAGCCTTCGCACAAACGACACAAACAGCACCATGAACAGAACACCGCAGGGTTTACGGGCTTGCATGACTAAACCCTTCCGAAACTGGATGTGGAGGGTAAAAGGTTCGCCGGACATCAGCTTTAAAATAATTTAACAAGCGCTGGAACACACAACACTATAGCACGACCTTTAACAACTAATTAAAACGTTTAATATCTAATTAAACTTGTTCTCTGGGAATATATGAGAGAGAGAGAGAGAGAGAGAGAGAGAGAGAGAGAGAGAGAGAGAGAGAGAATTTTCCCTTCCACCTAGGCTTTTGCCAGCTTCTTCGACAAAAGCTCTTGGTTATATTTCATGAATACCAAATCACGTCTAGAACGTTAGAACTTGAAACGCCATCACGAGCGTTGCTAAAATGACTGATCTTGAAAGGACGTTGGCGAACTTGTTCATGTCTCTCCATTCCATTTGGGTCTTACGCCTTATCACCACCAGAGTTGCGCTGCAGAATATTTTTTTTTCTTTCTCGACGGCTTGAAGTCTTAATCGTCTTTCCCCATTACACAACTCTTCGTCCTCAACGAGATTATGCGAACGCTTTGGTTCCCTGCACTCAGACTCCCAGGACACACTTGCCCTGTGCCATTCTAGGTCACAGTTTCCTTGTTCCTTTCTACAAAAAAATAAGCAAAAATTACCCAGAAAAAGATGAAACCTAATAACATACTAAATTTCAAACAGGTTTTCAGGGCCTCTTGAGAGCTTCCGGAAAATGCAAAGTAGTTACGGATGTGTTTTGTTTCACATTTTACTTCTTTAAATTTAAGACAGTCCACTCAATTTGCATATCTTTTCGGAGTTCTCCCTTCCTCAGTTTCCTTTTCATTTAGTCACATACATGTCTGGTGAGTAAGGAAGGAGAGAGAGAGAGAGAGAGAGAGAGAGAGAGAGAGAGAGAGAGAGAGAGAGAGAGAGAGAAATTTACGCCCAACAACAGGTCATGTACTGCACGGCAGTATCTTCTTACCATCCTGCATCAAATCTTGCAACAAAACAAGAATCTCAGATTTCTCATTTCCGACAGTTTCAACTCCCTTCGCGGGTGATCCCACAGGTCCCAAGCAGGGCGAAATTAATGTCGATCATCACCCTGCATAAGCAAAGCATCTTGATTACTTGGTAGTCACGCCTCTGCGGCTGACTCGCATAAAACTCGCAGAAGACGTAGGGGGAACGAAGAAGAAAAGCTGCCTTAGAGGATCAGTCGAGATGAAGCGG
The DNA here is from genome assembly GCF_040412425.1 of Macrobrachium rosenbergii. NCBI lineage: Eukaryota > Metazoa > Arthropoda > Malacostraca > Decapoda > Palaemonidae > Macrobrachium > Macrobrachium rosenbergii. Next base: position 56,064,557 of record NC_089791.1, on the reverse strand, counting down.
GGGAGCGTTTTCTACACAACACAAGCCACTCAATCCCAAGCTCTAGCTTCCGTTCAATCTACTTCCTAATGCTGCCTTTTAATCTTTTTGATTATTATTATTTTCTTTGCGTTAACACGATAAGGCTTAACCAGAATATCCAAGTGCAAATTGGCCCTTCCCAGTAAGATGAAGCTGTCAGCTGTCACCATTCCAGCACTTAAAATACACCTTTTTAATTCACATCAAACTCCTTTACATGAAAAAGGGGAGAGTGTTGACTTTCCTCGTAGTATTTTGATACTGAATTCGAGGACAAAGATACAATCTACAAACACACACACATATATATATATATTTAGCAGTGTATATATATATAATATATATAGATATATATATATATATTTTCATCAATAATCAGGAAGTATGTATAGGAAGAACAGTCAGCTCATCATTAATTTGTAATCTCTCCAATAAACTTTAAAAACTTTAAATAGTGACCACGACGCAGAAGGAACACTTAATATTTTGGAATACCTTGTGCTTATCAAGAAAATTGTTCCATTGCTCAATAATCATTTTCTTGTTCAAACATATACATAGCCTAACATTTTCTATTCTTGTTTACTTCTAACTTTGTTTACTCATCAAACTTTCATCCTCTGGACTTTACTTCAGAAGGTATTCTATTCCTTGTTTGTCATTATCATTTTCAGTCTTTAAAGCATTATAATTTGTAAGCTCTGGATTTTAAGTTTTAATGACAGTTTTTTTGTATCTTTTTAGCCAGAAAGATGGGATATGTGATCGAAGCGCAGCTATTAATAAATTTGTCAATGATTTGACTGTTCTTCCTATACATACATCCAAACTATAAGACTGTTTGGCTTAGCCTCCTGAAATAAGAATGTATATATATATATATATATATATATATATCTATATATATATATATTATATATATATATATAAATATACATTTGATATATAGAATATAAATATATATATATATATATATATGAATATACATATATTTTCATGATGTTGCTTGTAAACGTATATCCTCCATAATATTGACATTTAGTCTTTTTCATGTTGGTGTTTAAATTAATGGTTGTTAAAGGTCATATTTAATTTGACATCGAAGATCTCAAAAGTACAAACATGATATACTTGATAGCGTAATTTAGTAATTGTTGTTTATAATTTTAATAGTAACGTAATTTAGAACGAATATATTTCTTGGTAAAAGCGTAGTATGTGAACACGTGTGTGTGTGTCTACCAAGGCTTGTTTCTGGTTTCCTTGAGATAAGAGGGAACGCTTTGTTTTGGGTTAGCGATGACAGATTTGCAAAACAAACGCCAATTCGTCCTGATACGGGCTCAAGACGAGTGATTTAAATTTGTTGCATGCGTTGTTTGAGTACGTACGCACTTTTGCGAGAAAGAATCAACGTGTCGATTTTTGCGTCATGTTTTGTAAGATGCGTTCAAAACGTTTTGCTGGGAGGCCGTAACTTTCTTCTAGAAGCTTCTCCATTGTATCTCGCACCCAAAACGCTTAATGACGTCATGCTGCTGGTCTAGAACTTTTGTATCTCGTACCCAAAATGCTTTAATGACATCAAAAATTGTTTCACGTATTACTTGAATCCTAAAATTTGTTTCATTCTGATTTCTGAGACCAGTCGATTTGGTTCCATATCTCTCTCTACTCATTCCTAATTAGCAGCAGAGATTACTTTTAACAATTGTTAATTTTGTGGTCACTTAAATTAACTTTTGAGATCTGAATTTAGCAATAGTTATTTAGTTCGTAACGGCGCCTGATAAAAAGTGTGTATTGTGCAACGCAGCTGCAGCAAGTGATTTTACAGAGGGGTTTGCACAAGTTGTGTAAGGTAACGTGAAATTTTGTATTGATACCCAAGGCTAATGATATGTTAGGAGGTTTGTGTGATAAGTTAGGAAAAGAAACCAAGTGAAATCATTATTGATAAATCTTACGTATTTTTGTGTTTTTCTATTTACAATTTCTTTATATTTTCACATTTTTTATGTTTGTGATGTAACATTTATTTATTATTATAATTGTAAATATTTCTTTGTAATTTAATATTATACTTAATTTAATATTATATATTTAACATTGCATACTTAATTTAACATTGCATACTTAATTTAACAAGTAACTTGATTTCATTTATTGAGATTTTCTGTTTTAAATCTTGAGTAATTTGATAGTTTAAATTTTTGAGTTAATTTAAATTCTGAGTGTTTTTAGAATTAGTTTTTGTTTCATAATTTAATTCAAGAATTCATTGAGTTTGTGTTATTTTCAACTATTAGTGTATTTTTTCAGATTGTGAATTAAGTGAGATTAGAATTTAATTATAAATTTTTAATCTGAAAATAAATTTTTGTATTTAACATTTTTAGAAAAACAGTGTTTCATTTATTGATCACCAGTGAATAGGATTGATTTGTGTGCATAAGGCAAAGTGATAAACATGTTTTGTTCTTTAGTTTTGCTAAGGTGAATTAAGACCAGGGAAACAGTTAGAGTTTTTGATGGAGTGATGCCCTTTTACTCTAGAAGATTTCTAGTTTAAATTTTTATACCTCACACATATTCTGATGAACTTAGTTTGATTTTTCAAGTGATTGATAAATAAGTTTTTTCTTAAGGGATCACTGTTACCTTTAGAGTACTCAGTCGTAACAATTAATGTTATGAGAGTTCAGGTATCTGGCTGAAGTGAGGTATATTTTGAATCTTGAGATTAGTTGTGTAATAACCAGGTACTTGATACACATCGTGACATAAGATTGTTTGGTGCCCAGACCCATGAACACAACAAAATATCACTCTGGTTTGGATTTATACTGGTGGTGTTAGGGATATATTTTTGATAGAGAGTGACCACATAGTTATTTTTGCTTTGTATTGTGAATTATTTAGTTGATTAACCATAGAAAATGGCTCTGTTCAATGTTCAGTAGTTTTTAGCTCCTTCCATCCAGAGTTATCTGAATCAACCTGACTAAGGCACAGTGGATTGCTTTAGCAGCTTGTGGGGTAATGTGTCTAGTGGTATCATTAAGGCACAAATCAAATATCTTTAATCCAAGCGTTGATGGACTCTGGTAAAATAGATGAAGAGTTGGGGAGGCACAAGAATTGTTGAATGCAGCTGAGGCAGAATTTACACAGATAAACATGAGCAAAAGCAAGAGGTGAAAGTGCAGTGAAGCAGAACTTAGGGACGTATAGAAGCAGAAGAAAATTTGATTAAGCTGAGGATACAGGCTGACAGAAGAAATGCAAGCAGAAAGAGAAAGAGAAAAAGAGAGAAAAAGAAAGAAGAAGGAGAAAGAGAAAGAAGAAAAAGCTGCAGAAGAAGAAAGAGAAAGAGCAAAAGAGGAGAGTAAAAGAGCAAGACATGAAAGGGAGATGGAGTTAATAAAAGCTTAGAGTCCAAATTGCCTGTAACACTGGGTCATAACCCTACTCAAGGTAATTCCAGACCCTGTATTTGATGTAGTAAGAGTGCAGAAGTTACCAAAAATTTACAGAAGAAGCCCAGATGAGTTTTTGATTGCTTTGAAAAAGTGGTTTCAGGTATGGATGGCCAGAGGATAAATGGTCTGTCTTGTTACAGAGTGTTCTCATTGGTAAAGGAAGAAGTGCCTATTTAGCCTTATCAGCTGATCAGTGTAAAAGTACAAGGTACTCTAAAACATAATGCTACAAGTTTACCAGATGACCCTGAATATTATAATGAAAAGATTCAGATCTTTGAGAAAGGATGACAAGATAACTTTCTGGATGATAAAAGACAAAGTAAGAAGTTTTAAACGATGGTTGGAGTCTGCTAAGTTAAATCTATTGACGAACTTGAGGGAGTTAGTAGTCCTAGAACAATATCTTAGAGGAATTCTTGAACACATAAGAGCCTATTTGAGAGAGAGAGAGAGGTGAAGAAATCTTAATAAAGCTGCTACATTGAGCGAAGATTATAATATAATTTCTAGCAAAAGAAATTATAATGTCAAGTACCAGAACAACAACGACAGGTTTAGGTCTCATCCAAATTTCATGAACATTAAATGGAAATCCTTCTAGTGGCTAATGCCAATACAAAGTCAAGTAACACCCCTCAGCAATTAAATGTTAAATCCTCATCATCCATCCAGTTTCAAGACAGATACAGAAGACTAATGTTGTCTGCTACAAGTGTGTGAAGAGTAGGACACTACAGTCGAGATTGTTATCAGACACAACAGCAGACCAAACCAGTTGGTGTATGGTTAAAGGTAACCAGGTGAAGCAAACTACGAGAGCAGTGTGGGAGCATTTGAGACTAAACAAGCAGAGTGTTTAGCAAACCAGTGGAAATGTAACTCAAGCCAAGTGAGTGGCTGAGCAGCTTGGAGGCTTTTAAGCCATATATCTATGAGGCACTGACAACCAAGGAGGTAGTGTGCAGGTACCAGTCAAGGTATTGCATTGACTGAGGAGTAACCATAGTGTGGTAGTTAAGTGGTGCTCACCCACAGTTGAAGAATCTCACCGAGATTCAGTTGTTTTGAAGGTATAGGAGGAGAAGAGGTAACTCCTATATGTCAGCTTGCATTTGTCCTGTGAATTGGTGACAGAAATGTTGATTTTACTGTAAAAAGGACTCACTAGCTGTTGAAGGTGTACATGTTTTACTGGGTAATGAAGTTGGTAGTGTACCATTTTGTTTCCTTGTCCTATAGTGACAGACAAACCATTATGGTTAGTCCTACTGTAGATTTAGAGAAGAAAACCCCCACCTATTTCCAAGTTTGCTTGTAACTACCAGGGAGTATGAAGAGAACTATGTCTGCAAGTGAAAATACTGAGGATTTACCTGCACCAGAAGAATCAAGTGAAGGATCTTTAAGATTAGAAGAACTGTTCCAGAAAAAGTGAAGTTTCCCTAGTGTTGGGGGTAGTGAAGTGATTTCCCAAGAAGAGGTTCCTGTTGTTATTGAAGAGACTCCGAGTAGTCAAAGAGTTCCTGAAGATAGTGAAAACTGTAGAAGCAGAGTTAGCAGATATGGAGAGTTCAGCCCTTGAAGTTGGTCAAGTGACAAGTGAGAGAAGCTAATGAAACTGCAGAAGAGGGGATTACAACGTTGGCTGATTTGTTCTTCAGAGTTGTTGATCAAGAAGAGATGCAACAAACCTCCACCTGTTATTATCTAAAGGAAGGATTGCTAATGAGCATCGACTGCAGATATACCAGAAATGCTGAATAAATTGAATATCATCAAATTTTGATTCCATATCCATTGAGAAACAAGTTGTAGCAGTAGCGCACGAGTCTGGGACATATGGAATGTAAAGACTAAGGAGAAGGTTATGAAGTATTTTTCTGGTCAAATTTCACAAAGGACGTTAGCAAATTTGCAGTGTTGCCACACATGCCAGATAGCTGGAAAACTGAATGAAACCATTCAGAAAGCCCCTGCAACCCATAGAAGTTAGAGGGGAGAAACCTTTTAGCAAGGTACTATAGATGTGGTTGGGCCATCTGAAACAAAGAAAGGAAATGAATATCTATTAACATTAATGTGTCCAGTGACTAGGTATCCTGAGGCGATTCCTTCGTAAGAAGTATAAGTGCAAAGGTAATTGCTGAGAAGATTGATGAGTTTTCTCCAAGTTTGGAATACCAGAATTGTGCAAAGTGATAGAGGAACGAACTTTTGCTTCAAAATTATTCCAGGATGTGATGAACTTGTTAGGAGTAAAACAACAGTTATCAACTGCTTATCATCCAGAGACTCAAGGAGCTCCTGGAAAGGTTCCACCAGACATTGAAAAGTATGTTAACTAAGTATTGTAATGAATCAGAAGAGAATGGGATGCTGGTTTACCTTAATGTTATTTTGAAGTTAGGAATGCTTATCAAGAAAGCATGGGATGTTCACCAAATGAAATGATTTTTGTCGAGACATTAGAGGTCCATTGAAGATTCTTGCAGAGAATTGGGAAGAAAAATCAGGAAATCCAAGGAGAATATGTGAAGAACTTGAGAAAAGATTAGAGAGAAATTAGAAAATTCTCTTTAGAAAATTTGAAAAATAAGTCAAAGAGAAAATGAAAAGGAAATATGATGCTAAAACTAAGCTAAGAAATTTTAGTATTGGACAGCAAGTTCTGAATGTTCTTACCAGTGAAAAGATTTCCCCTTACCAATAAGTTCAAGTCCTTATAGGATAATAGAAGTTAAGTGATCCGAACTATGTGATTGAAACACCGAAGAAGGAAACGACAAAGGAAGATACATGTGAATCTTTTGAAACCTTACTCTCAGAGACTAAAAACTGAAACAGTGTCAATAACACCAAACAACTTCATCTACAGAGGACGATGATTTGGCTTACCGAATTAGGAGTTGGGAAAACAAGATGAACAATTCTTCAATATTAGAAAATTTTAAGATAAACTAAAACATCTGAGTGTTGAGCAAAGTAGTGAATTAAGTGGAGATTGTTAAAAGTTTCCTTGAAATTTTTGCAGATGTACCTAGGTGTACCAATCTGACAAGCATGAGATAAAGATCAGAGAAGATGGAAAACCTTTTAAAAGAGCTTATCGCTTATCGCCTTTTTCATCGAGATGTTTTGAAGAAAAAGTTGAATATTTGTTGCAGCATGGATTAGCAGAACAGTTCAAGTCATTATAGTTCTCCTTGTGTGTTAGTGAAGAAAACCAGATGGGCTCATTTAGGATGTGTACTGATTATAGGAAACTGAATTCCATCAGTGTGGCTGACAATTATCCCTTGCCTCTTATTGATCAATTACTTGATAATATTGGGCAAGCCAAATTTGTTTCCAAGATAGACTTGTTGAAAGGATATTATCAAATTCCCTTAGATGAGAATGCTGTTGCTGTCAGCTTTCATTACCCTTTTGGACTGTATCAATACACTGTTTGCCGTTTTGGTCTGATGAATGCACCTGCAACATTCCAGCGAGTGATGGATCAACTACTAGGATCAATATTAGAAGGAGTAGGTGTATACCTTGATGACATTGTGATTTATTCTAATACATGGGAAGAACATCTGAAGATATTAAGGAAAAGTGTTCAAGAAACTTCAGGAGAAACAGGACTAACAATCAACTTACAAAAAGTGAGTTTAAGAGCAACTGTACAGTACCTAGATTTGAAGTTGAGGGCTTCTAAGCTCCTATTGACGCTAATGTAGAAGGTATCCTATAGGCTACCCTCTCCTGCTCGAGAAACAGCTACAAAGATTTTTGGGCATGGCTGGATTTATCGCGCGATTCTGTCCAAATTTCTCAGCCGTAGTAGTTCTTTAACTGACTTAACTGTGTCCTAAAAGAAAGTTTGATTGGACTCCAGAATGTCAGAATCATTTGAGAAGGTTAAGCCATATTAACTTCAAGACCAGTGCTTCAAGCTCCAGACTTCAATAAAAGTTTGTGATACAAGTTGATGTATCCGACTGTGGAATTGGAGCTGTTTTATCAAAAGATGACAACAGAATCTTACATCAGTATGTTTTATGTCTTCAAGTTGAAAAGCACCAGAAAACATACTCAACAATTGAAAAAGAAACATTAGCATTAATCACAGCATTGAAAAGTTTGAAGTGTATGTGAACCTAACCTAGGAATGAAGAAATTTTAGTATTGTCGGATCACAACTCAATCTCATTCATCAATAAGATGAAAAATAATAATATGAGACTGACCAGGTGGTCTTTATGCCTGCAACCATATAATGTAAGCAGTTAAAACATTTTTCAGGAAAAGATAATGTCATAGCAGATTATTTATCCCGCTGTGAATCGTTGATTCAAACCCGGGATAAGTAATCTTCGGGAGGAATTTCATGATGTTGCCTTGTAATACGTGATATATCCTCCTATAATATTGACATATTTACTTTTTCATGTGTTATGTTTAATAATAATGGTTGTTGAAGTGTCATTTAGTTTGACATCAGATCTCAAAAGTACTAATGATTACTTGATAAGCGTAATTTAGAATTGTTGTTATAATTTTAATAGTAACGTAATTTAGAACAATATATTTCTTGGTAAGCGTGGTATGTGAACACGTGTGTGTGTGTCTACCAAGGCTTGTTTCTGTTTTCAGTTGAGATAAGAGGGAACGCACATTTTGGGTTAGCGATGACAGACGGCCAAAACAAACGCCAATTCATGCCCATACGGGCTCAAGACGAGTGATTTCATGTTGTTGCATCGTTGTTTGAGTCAATGCGACGCCACTTTGCGCGAAAGAATACGTGTCCTGATCAATTACGTCATGTTTTGTAAGATGCGTTCAAAAACGTTTTGCTGGGATGACGAATTTCTTCTAAAGCTTCTCCATTGTATCGCACTCCAAAACGCTTAATGACGTCCTCCCCTTCTAGAACTTTTGTATCGTACCCAAAATGCTTTAATGACATCATGTAATTGTTTCACGACACTGGAATCTTAAAATTTGTTTCATTCTGATTTTGAGACCAGTCGATTTGGTTCATATCTCTCTCTCTCTCTCCTCATTCCTAATTAGGAAGAGATTACTTAACGAAATTTTTGTGGTCACTTTTAACATTAACTTTTTGAGATCTGAATTTAGTAAAAGTTATTTAGTTCATGTGGCGCTGATAAAAAGTGTGTATTGTGTCTTGCAGCTGCAGCAAGTGATTTACAGAGGTTTGCACAAGTTGTGTAAGGTAACGTGAAATTTTACTTATTGATACCATGGTATGATAAGTTAGGAGGTTATGGTGTGATAAGTTAGAAATTTGAACAAAGTGAAATCATTATTGATAAATCTTACGTGTATTTTTGTTTGTTTTTCTATTTACAATTTCTTTATATTTTCACATTTTTATGTTTGTGATGTAACATTTATTTACACATAGCATTGTAAATATTTCTTAGTAATTTAACATTGCATACTTAATTTAACATTATATTTAACATTGCATACTTAATTTAACATTGCATACTTGATTTCATTTATTGAGATTCTTTTTTAAATCTTGAGTAATTCTTGATAGTTTAAATTTTTACTTGATTAATTTAAATTCTGATAAAGTTTTTTGTGAATTAGTTTTTGTTTCATAATTTAATTCAGAATTCATTGAGTTTTGTGTTATTTTCAACTAATAGTGAATTTTCAGATTGTGAATTTAATTAATTGTGAATTCTAGTTATAAACTTTGAATCTGAAAATAAATTTTTGTATTTAACATTTTAGAAAAACATGTTTCATTTATTGATCCCGCAGTGAATAGGATTGATTGTGTGTTATAAGGCAAAGTGATAAACATGTTTTGTTCTTTTAGATTTTGCTAAAGTGAATTAAGACCAGGGAAACAGTTAGAGTTTTTGATGGAGTGATGCCCCTTTTTACTCTAGAAGATTTCTAGTTTAATTCTTTATGCCTCACACATATTCTGACGAACTTAGTTTTGATTTTTCAAGTGATTGATAAATAAGTTTTTTCTTAAGGGATCACTATTTACCTTTAGAGTACTCAGTCAACAATTAAATGTTATGAGAGTTCAGGTATCTGGCTGAAGTGAGGTATATTTTTGAATCTTGAGATTAGTTGTATAATAACCAGGTACTTGATACACATCGTGACAATATATATATATATATATATATATATATATATATATATATATATATATATATATATACATATATATACAGTATATATTATAATATATTCAAAGCAGCACATAAGAGGAAAAGCAAGTTATTCACTCCTTGCAATCTACGCTGATTTGTAAACATTTACACAAGCAGACATAACTGGAATACCCATGAGAAAATGGATGAAGATGTATTCCTTGCCTCGTTTCCTCCTATTTTTCTCTGACACACAGCAGAATCCTTGGGCTGAGATCAGTGAAGACAATACAAAGTAATCTTAGCCAAGAGGTCCGGCTGTACCGTACCTTCCCTTCAAACTGGTACTTTGAATACAAAATCGAAGGCTGTTATAAAACAATGGATTTTTTCTTTATCTGAACCCTCCCACTGTAATAGACGTGATTGGGAGGGGAGGGATGTGATAAAGGCACAGGCAGTCATTACAGCAATGCTACAGGCTGAAACGAACCTCTCTCTCTCTCTCTCTCTCTCTCTCTCTCTCTCTCTCTCTCTCTCTCTCTCTCTCTCTCTCTCAACAAAATACTTTTTTTTTATTTTCCTTGATAAAATACCAATTTCCTGATTTTTTCCCACGTTTCAAGATGTAAAAAATAATATTACTGCGAAAAAATAAGAAAGAGCACAGTAAAGTTGGCCATAAAATCCTTTGTTCTGAATTCCCTACACTATCAAATGACCAGAATATTTCGCATACTGCGTGAAAGATCCCTTATCTCTTTATCCAATAAATTAACAGGAAAAACGTTATCACCATTAGGCACAGTGTTTAAATTCCAGCGATAGTATCTTTGGAGGTTTAACGATAACATTGTCAGTGAGAAGAGCGTCACTGATAACGGGGAATGACTACATGTGTAATCAGGCAGATGATCTGACGGATGTTCTGTTACTGGCACTGCTACATGCTGTTCGGATTACTCACTGTGTTTCATTCACTGAATTAATCAATACATACTTCTGCTCTCATTTACTGATTATTTCTAGCTCTCTTTTCTTATGGAATATAGAACTTTGGCCCAAAAGTTAAGTATACCTAGGACCACTGAGCTGATTAACAGCTCTCCTAGGGCTGGGCCTGAAGATTAGACTTATACCAACTGGTTACTTAGCAACGGGACATACAGCTTATTGTGGAATCCGAACAGCCAGCGCTGGGACCAGGTTATTCGAAACGGGAAACACAGTCGAAAGGTTTAATGGTGCAACAAGAGGAAAACCTCGCAGTTGCACTATAAAACAACTGTTAGGAGCAGGTGGAAAGTAAGATGGAAGAAAGAGAATATGAACAGAGGTAGAGTAAAAGGAATGAAAGGGGTTGCAGCTAGGGGCCGAAGGGACGCTGCAAAGAATCTAAATTAATGCCTACGTAGGTGCTACCTCCTTACGGAGTTTTTTCTTATGTAACGCTTTCATATCGTTTGACCTGATGTTCGAACTTTGTGTTTGTGCCTATTTTCACTTTTCACTGGAGTTTCGCTCTCTCTAAATTTTCTTCGCTCTATCACCGATCTCTTTTTCCCTACCCTTCACCAACTGCCTTTGTGAGGCTGCCGTTGAATGAATCTTTCTTGCTACCCAGCCCTGTTCTGGTCGCTTACTAATTTTGAATCTAGTGTTACACTACTAACAATAACAACATTCTTCGAATCTATTTGATGAAAATGATATATAACTTCTTCCTTCCACTAAGATCTTAGGCATTCAAGTGGCTTTAAACGTGCATTTGTTATCACAAGTTCAAATTTCTGAACTCTCATTTTGTATTAAATTTCGTTCTTACCGCTGACGAAAGCCTTACCAATCACGCCTTGAAACATTTTTTCATATTCGGGGAACTAAATCGTGCACATCATGAAATACATGGAAGACAGCATCGAACGAGGGTGGAAACACAAAAGCATTAACAGGAAAATTGAGCATAAAGAGAATCAGCGCTCACTCATCTCGTTACAGCCTTGGTGTCACTTGAATTTGTTTACGGTGAAATATTCGAGGCTTGTTTCAGCACAATTCTGTCTTTTCATAGAAAACAAACATTTACAAACAAGTATTACTATTATTTGTAACTATGTCGTAAACTTAACACTGATCAAAATTTTATGCTGAAATACTGAAAAGTTCAACGATGGACGAAGGATGAAACACACACACAAAACCACAAAACAAGGGCTACGATTCCTCAACGGCTTTGTAAAGGCTCTAGCGATGGAGAGCACTAAATGAGCTCTAGGAAACACATTCACACACGGTAAAGGTGAAGAAACACAGTGATCAATGACGCAAGAGAATCCACATGAGATAATATATGACATGAAAAGTATATTAAGCGAACTAGTAAATGAGCATACCACTTTAAACTCTTATGTATGTAGTAGTCACACACACACACACAAAATACAGCATAAACGAAATGAGAATATGGAGTAAGAGGAAGACGAGGGAATTGTAGAAGGGGGCAGAAGTCAAGGCCAAGAGAATAGCGAAATCCTTAGGCGTCTCTGTACCAATGAGGAACAAGATTTGCAACAAGATGAATAAACTTTGCAATGGCAATTGTAATATTTTCAGGAAGCAAAAAGTCCAGTCTTCACACTAAATATGCCGGCTTCTGAGTGCCTAGAATCAATCTTAAAAGCTGGAGAAAAAACTAAATGAACCAAATGGAACATACAGCATTTCCTTTTCTATGATGGGATATAATCTACAGCATTTCCTTTTCAATGATGGGATATAATCTACGGACGCAGAAATTTAGTCCGAAAGGGTTGATAACGACGAATAATGATGGCATTTCTGAAACAACAGGTCGAAATCAATGTGGAAATGAAAGGGGAAAACGAGGTGTTGCAAAAGATGATTAAGCAAACGTATAAAGCCTCGTTCCCTTCACCTACCCACAAACAGGCCACCAACCACCCGATTCTTATGCCCCTCCTCCCCCAAAATCTCAGGGCATCCATCCCGCCACCCAGGCTCCTCCTCCCACTCACTCCCCCGGATTTACCCATTAACCCCTTTAACCCACAGCACGAGACAGGGCACTGTTCAATACCTGCATTCATAGCTGGGCATGGTTCTATTTATAGCCGCCGAAAGACTCCCCACAGTGCTCTAGGAATTCCCCCTCTTAAGCTTGGCTCTTTAAAATGGTAGTTTTGCTTCTTTGCTTCTCCTTCATGAGCTCTCTCTCTCTCTCTCTCTCTCTCTCTCTCTTTACGAAAAAGATTATTTCTTGCAATAATGCATGATGCCTAAGGTGACGATTCAAGTTACTTTTACAATGAAAAATAAGAATGAAAAAAATTATAAAAGTTAGAATAAAAAACAAAGGAAAAAATTGAAACATTTACTCTTCACTACCATTTCGATTGATCTATTGGCCTTTCTTTTGTGTTCCCTGAATCGTATCATCTTTTAATAGTCTGAGAACAAGATCCTGGTCTTATCCTCACGGTGAACTCCCTTCTCATAAAACCTATAAATAGAAGAGCCCGTCAGTGCTAATTTCATAGCGACAGCGAACAGGAAAGGGTAACACTGACTATAAAAAAAGATTAAAATGTTTTAAAAGATTTAAAACAGAGCGAGTTTATAAGATTCTCGAGACTTCAACAAATCAGAGTTATTTTTAACTTAATAAGAAACGTTCAAATTTCCAACATAACTTCTAACTGCTTCGAATAGTCTTTTTATTCGCACGGTAATTTGTGATAAAACAACGCATCATCAATTACTCGAGTTATCTAACGAAATGAAATAATGCCCAGTTAGCCAAATTTAATTTCATAGGGAAACAAAAAGAGGACAGACTGTTTAATACGTGTGTGTGTGTGTGTGTGTGTGTGTGTGTGTGTGTGTGTGTGAAAAGCACAAGCAATGCTGCAAGCAACTGCAGATTACCTGCTTCCCTTCAATATCCACTCTGGGGACGACGAATTTGAGTAAGAAACAGATGATAAAAATTGCCTTTCAACAAACACACATTTTTCTCAAGGTTACTCATGCATGTAGGAGCCAGGCCCAACCAGACGCCTATCCACTGAGCGTGAATAACATAAAAGAGGAACTCGCGTCATGATCCTCTATGGGGGTCCATTCGATGCATGCGTCGAAATGTCGCATGTCACTATTGATTGAACCGACACTGACCTGACACTTGCCTTGGGAGCCTCTCGCGTGTATTAGCAATTGCGACAAGGCTTCCAGATGGGTTAAGTGGAAGAGAGACCTGTCTTACTGGCTGACACCTTGATGGATCGTCACTTCTGCATGACGACTGTATGTTTCTCTAATGAAAGTTCAAAGTACCTTTCTCTCATTGATGTTGGCTACAGACTGTCCTCATATCCTGTTTCGATATCAGCTTCCTGACAATAAATATCTGCAGCACGAAAACGTAAAATAATGCCTCATAAATAAAAATGAATAAAAACATCGCAGGATCTATTAAAAAAACAAAACGAACCACGTGCAGAGAAACTAACTGAACCGGGCCTTTCACACCAAAACATGACAACCAAAGCACGGCTTCTTAACAACATTCTTAGTCTAGTTTGTGTGTGTGTGTGTGTGTGTGTGTCTCTAAGACACCGAAAACAAACAAAAAAAGTTAAAGAATTACAAATGAACAAACACAAACAACAAAACTTAATAACTGTAAATAAAGGAAATACTATTGAAAACACAATATAATGAAACTGATGCAAAAAAAAATTATATACTTACTATGCGCATAGTGAGCGGCGTTTTGCAAGTGACTGAAACACACCATTATGTTTTTCCTCTTTCTTTAAATCTGATTCCACCACTGGATTCTTCCCCTGGTCACGCGAAGACCAGCTCATTCACGAACTCGCGTGTGTAAGGCGAGAAAAGTCACACTTGCTAATCTTTTTATTAAAGCACCGACGGGGCGCTGCTGACCACGAGCTGGAAAAAGTTCCGTTCTGATAATTATGAATTGTGCGTCCTTGAACGTGTCCGATGTTCAATATATGCAAAAAATATTTAGTCCTTTGTCACTTGCTGGTTATCAAGTAGAATAACGATGACATGCACTATTGAAAGAAAATTTGCGAGTATCGGTATCCTCCTTGAAGAAACTTTGAGCAAACTGTAGGCTGAGTCGAGAGAGAATGTTCTTCTCAGGGGAGCGAGCCTGCTCGAAGTTCACTGTGAAGCGACGAAGAGAACTCCACGAGTGCCACTTGGAACACCTTTGTCTTGAGAGGCAGCAGGATGGATGCCTTGCTGCTGCTACCCACGGCGTGCCCTACAAGTGACTGCCACTGCTATGTGCCGAGGGCTTCCCAAGTCTCCCGGCATAGTCACGGGTATAGACCCCAGTAGTAAGCTTCAACCTGACGTACGTACTCACACAAGGCACCAACAATTTGTGACGTCACAGCACAAACATGCCCCACCCACAAACACTTACGAGTAATGCAGTCCCTCCCTTTTCATACACACTTCAATATGACAACAGATTAGAGGAGTCTCCTCCTCATCGTGAAGCCTCGAGCCAAAATAGAATGATTACATATGCTTTATTCTGGCAGAGGCAGGGTTTAACCTCCACCCTCTCTCTCTCTCTCTCTCTCTCTCTCTCTCTCTCTCTCTCTTGACTTTTGAGACTTTCCCTCGCCTACATGGGATTCTATAGGGTTCCAATGGCCACGCTGGTTGGCCCCAACTTGTGTTTACTAGTTGGACACAATGTCAAAAGATCAAAACTAAATGACTTTGTCCTTGTGACAGATTTGAACTTTAGGTATGGCCTTGCATCACTTTGCGTTATACTTGATATTAATTTTTATTCTCTCTGGGTAAAACTACTCACTGGCGTCGCCTTTTGTGCGGGGTTCATATTCAAATGATTACACACGATCATTACGAATTGTTACACTGAGTAAGGGTATCCCATCAGTCTGTAATTTAAACTGAGAATAACAGATCTGGTTAGGAAAGAAAAAAAAACTTTCAACACACTTTAATTATCACGCAAAGCAAAATCAATGAAGGTGCGAGATCCTGCAGTTTCTTATTTCGACCTTATTTCAAAGCTGAATCAACAAGTAAACTGCGCAGCGCTTAAATCTTATCGAAATAACTTAACAATCAAAAAAGTATGAAACATTCACAACGATGAGGTTGACCCACGAGAAGGAAATTTTCTAAATAAGTTTTAATCAACCGTCATAAACGCAGTCATCTGAAAATCGGTATTTCATTCCCTAGATATTATGCAACACCCATTCGGTCTCTTATTCTGGTTTAGAATTTTTTGAAGAATAAGTACACATGCCTCCTAAAATTTATATATAAATATACTGTATATATATATATATATATATATATATATATATATATATATATATATATATATATATATATATATATATATATATATATATATATATACACACACTCTCTCACACTCACACTTTGGTTGACTTGTGAGCCACTCTGAGGATGAAATCACAAGATATATATACACACACAACTCTTCTTCTAATATATATATATAATATATATATATATATATATATATATATATATATATATATATATATATATATATATATGTATGTGTGTGTGTGTGTGTGTGTGTGTGTAATTATCTTCACCAGAATGACCCACAACAGTCAACCGACTATGGTACCACGTGAAGTTATTTGGTTGTCATTACATCGAGAGAGAGAGAGAGAGAGAGAGAGAGAGAGAGAGAGAGAGAGAGAGAGAGAGAGAGAGAGAGAGAGAGAGAGAGAGACTAATGACCCAACACACCGGAGAAAATAACAAACCAACCATTTCCGTGATTCTTTAAATACTACGGATAGTGATTCAATTCTTACTGTATTAAATCCTATGGCAAAATTTTAAAAATTATTTTATTTCTGGTTACCCACCTTTCCAGAGTGCAAATTAAGTTACAACTCTGAAAATTATGCTATATGAATGGTCGCAGGTTTGTTTTTGTATAAATTATGATCATACTGATGTACCGTAAATACAAAAATACATAGTTAAAGAGCTCCTGAAGAAAGCATCATCATCAACATAAAAACTCACTACAAAATATATTAAGACAGTCTGAAAAGACTCTTCAAAGGGATTTTCGCGACGTAAAAATAAAAAGAAAAAAATAATACAAAGTGCTCGACAAGAAAGAAAGAAGAAGAGAGGAGGGATAGAGCCGGCAGGTTTCAGTTCCAAAACAAACCACACCTCGTGGCTCCTGTTCCATCCCTTCCTGATGCCCCGGGGAGACCATCTGCTAACACGCCCTACTCTAAGCCCTACCCTCTTTTCATCTTGGCACTGGCCAAACGACCCCCTATGCAAGTGACCTGTCTGTAAGTGCCAATGACCACTTGGCACCGGCTCCTTCTCCTTGGGTTTTCCCGTGTGTTGTGCCACAATCCCTACCAATCACGTGCCAGGGAACGGCACCAATGAACAAACTGCTGTGCCTGAGGTTGGAAATTTCCCACCACAGATCACAGGCAAGTGCCAGGTCCTACCTGGCACCGAAGAGGATCCTGGATGAGAATAAACCACCAGAGGATTACAAAGGACAATTCTTTTTCGAACTTCCCTCATTTTTCGTTTTGTTCTCTTGATTTGATTTCAATGGAAATTTTCGATATTTAAATTCTTGTGCTTTACACTGCTCTCTCCTCTCTCTCTCTCTCTCTCTCTCTCTCTCTCTCTCTCTCTCTCTCTCTGGAAATGTATTTCCCGTACTTCTCATATTTTCCTGTCCTTGCTTTTCCTTTGATCTTCTCCGTAATTTCCATATTTTCATGTGCACTTGCTGTTCGTCCGCTAAACTCATTCCATAGGAAAAAATATAATTTCTTAAAATATAGCGGTTATCAACAAACCAAATGCATTTGCAACTAACGCTGAAAAAACAGTACACTAGTAACTAACCCTAAACCTTAAAATAACTTGCATTTGGCACAAGTAAAGCAAGCTTGGTCCTTTTTATCCCTTACAAAAAAAAAAAAAAAAAAAGGCCAGGTACAAAATCCTGCCAAGCACAGTGTGGTTTTTCAAGTGGTAAAATTAAGCGGAGTTACTTTTATCTTGAACCTTTTCCAAACACGTGGAGGGGAGGATACGCCAGATGAGGGGGAAGGGGAAGAGAGGTAGGGAAGGGGGTTCCAAAAGGGAAAATGAGAAAAAGATTAGTCAGGTACATTACTATCTCTCCACCGGGCTCAATTTGCAAGTAAATGTGAAAAAAGAGAGGATTAGAATTTCCCTCCACGTAAAACCAAGGGCAAAAGGCAAATAGGTTACGATGGCAAGAATATATATATATACACTAGGATAAGCCACACGAATCTGCAATAAAAAACTAAGCATTAAAATTTCGTGGCAAGTAACACACCACTGGTTACGTGCAGGTTAACACGGGACAACTCGAAACTATCACAGGCGTAAACACTAAATACTAACACACTGCTGGAAATTATACGATTCTTAGGACGGAATTATCAACAAGGAATGATTAAATGTGTCGTCATAACATATTAATAACATAAACTGGCTGTACGTTAATTACAGTCAAATGACGTTATGTACAGTCAAAAAGGCATTGTCAAAGTGATTTAACTCAGGAAGGCTCAGGTGTCATCAGTATATTCTTTATAACACAACTGAAAGCAAGTATGTTGGGTGCGTATGTATTTGTTAAGGGATCTTACCAAACTCTAGCAGTACCTTTACACTTTTGGAAACAAAGTACTGAAATTACTTGCGGCAAGTTGGTTTCGAAATGTTAACAGGGCTCTCTCTCTCTCTCTCTCTCTCTCTCTCTCTCTCGGAGGGCGTAGACAGGTAAACAAACATTCAAACAGCGAAAACTCACTTCCGGATTGAATGAAGAAAAAACTAAAACGAAAGCCTAACAATCAACGGGCAAATCGTTTAATGCAAGTGTTTGCTTCATTTTATTTCTTTTATATATAGAGATGTCCATTTAATAGATATAACAATCAATTTGTTAGTTATAACTATCAATACGGTGTGCGTTAGTATGTTTATTCGATGGCCTCGGCATGTGTGTAAGATTTTAAATTCATGTGCGCCCCTTCAGTGAAAGGGGACCAGATAAAGAAGCCTAAAGAAATTTAGTCATTATGTTTACTGATGAAGGCCGCTGTTTCTCAATCAGTTACGCAGAATTACCAAAGGATTTTTACACGAAAGCTGAAAGACCATCGGCAAAAGCCTCTCTTAAAAACAAACTGGAGGTTATTTCATAATTTTTTCAAGACTGCAAGGATTTTGATAGTATGTTTTTGCGACTAGTCTGAGCAATTCGCTCTTACGGATAAACATAATTCATTTGGCCACAAAAAGACAAAATAAATGAAAGGGACATCTTTAGGTTAATAAAAGATTAAGGCAAATATTAGTTAGTGAAGTAAAAAAATTCATGAATTAGCTTAAGAAGACATAGAAAGGAAGGTAAGTACTATAAAAACTCCAAAAACTGAGAAAACAAGATCTCACTCCAAAACCTAAACGAAGAAAGCGGAAATGAAACAGAAATAATAACGTAACCGCGATCCATAAAACTGGCCCGCGGGCCACAAGCACACCCCTGCACAAAGCGAACTAACAACTTTAAGAACGAACCGCAACAGAAACGCAGCCAAAGGCGGGCTGGGGCTTGATCATTTCTCTCAATGAAACCCAGCCACAGAATCCATAACCAAACAAACCAATGAGAGAGAGAGAGAGAGAGAGAGAGAGAGAGAGAGAGAGAGAGAGAGAGAGAGAGAGAGAGAGAGAGAATTCAGGGTCATGAGCACCACGTCCAGGATCAGGGTCACTGTCTTGACACTGACTTGTAGTTCTAAAGGTTAACGAAATTCATTACTGCGCTTCCTTGGGAAACATCAATTATAGTTGAAAATACGTTCTCTGGGGTTATTAGGTAAAACTCTGGAAAAATACCTTACGAAATACAACCAAGTTACACACACAAGCACACAGATGAAAATAAATAAAATTAAACAGGAAAATTCTCTGAACCTCATCAGGTTCAGAGAATTTTCCTGTTTGAAACCCCAGGACAGTCAGCGGAAAACACACCAGGTGTGAAGGACAGTAAACAGAGAGCACAGCAGGGAAGACCCGAGTGATTTCAGATATTGAAGCTGTGTGGGTAAAGTATTTGTTATGACAAGGAGGAGAATAAGAGAAGCGTACATGGAATTCAAGGAACCTTATTATAAAACTGAGAGTTGAACTGAATTGAATTCAATATAGAATTTAGGCCAAAGGTCAAGCACTGGGACCTACGAGGTCATTCAGCGCTGAAACGGAAATTGACAGTAAAAGGTTGGAAAGGTGTAACAGGAGGAAAACCTCACTGTTGCACTATGAATCGATTGTTAGGAGAGGGTGGAAAGTAAGAGAGAAGAAAGAGAATATGAAAGGAGGTACAGTGAAAGGAACGAAAGGGGTTGCAGCTAGGGGCCGAAGGCACGCTGCAAAGAACCTTACGTGATGCCTACAGTGCACCGCATGAGGTGCACTGACGGCAGTACCCGCCTAGGGGGTTGAGAAGTGAATTGTTGTAAATTAAGATGAGAATGAAGTTTGTTTCGAGTGATTAGATTTTTATGATGAAAGAGAAGCTTTTCTGTCCATATTCAAAGAGAATGGATCTGTCAGTCTTCAATAATGTGACGAGAGGAATTTGGGAAAATAAATGATATTGGTTTACCAGATAAAAGGGTTAGGTACAGAACGGAGTGACTGATGATTGAGATAATACAATGTTAACTGTGACACGGAAGAGATACTGCATTAGCTGGTGGAAAAGTTTGGAGAGTCAAAAATAAAACGTGAACGTCAGTTTTAAAAAGAACCCTGTGAATAAATGGTATCCATGGAGACGGATTAAGCATTTACGTACGATTGGTGAAGAATGGGCGATTGATTCATGGAAGTGGTCAGGATTATATATTTCAGGAAGAAAGATGAAAAACACGAATCACAAATTAAAAGTCTCGCATTACAGGATAGCTGAAACAAGGTGGGTAGTAACAGGTTTACACTAAAGTGAAAAAAAATAAAAATGTCAGGGGAAACAAGCACCGCCTTGTTAAAATGGTTGAGTCTATTCTCAAAACTGGAGTTTTTGATGTCTGCAAAATGGGGATGATTGTGATATAAACTGTGGTTAGAATAAATGTTAGGGGGATGAACAGGAAAGAAATGATGTGTACATACAAGATGTGGTAAAACGTTTAGAACAGGTAAAAAGATGAATTACATTGCATTGAAGAAGCTAGGTCCCTTGCAGACAATTTATAAGAACAAGTTGGTAAACAAGGTGCTTTGTTAAGCCGATTTGTACTGATGTGCCAACATCTTTGTTAAAATCAAAGTTCTTTTGTATAAAATCAAAGTTCCAGGCTGCCCCAATCCCTTGTATCTGAGAGAGAGAGAGAGAGAGAAAGAGAGAGAGAGGGAGAGAGATATTCATAATCCGCCGAAACAAAAATGTCCTAGATGAGGTAATCCTCCCCCAAACAAGGTAAAGCCGTTCTAAGACATTTTCTGTATACACATGTATGTATGTGATAGATATATATATATATATATATATATATATATATATATATATATATATATATATATATACATATACATGTACATATATATACATATACAGTATATATATACATATATATACATACGTATGTGTTTGTATGTATATATATATATATATATATATGTAAAAGTGTTTGTGTGTGTGTGTAAAAGTGTTTCTGTTTCTTTGGCTTTGCTGATAACCATTTCCTAGTCTTTGTTTTCACCTTTTTCAAATATAGGCAATTGTTCTGTGGGAGTTTGTTTTGTTAGTTGATATTTTAAAGTTCCTTATTAATGTCTGCTTGCTCTGAATAATTATTACGGTACCAATAATTAGTATAAGTAATAGTAATTCACTCCTTTAATATTAACGCCGAAATATTTCTATAACTCTTAATTCCCAAATTAAAAAAAAAATGAGGACTTTCTTCTTAGCCTGACATTTCACAAAATTCACATAAATGACTCATAAATAAATACAGCCACGTTCGGCAAGAGAATAAACTAAACCACCAGAAGCTTCTAGCACATGGCCCTTCAAGTGAGAAAAGAAAGGGGAGGGGGGGGGGTATTAGGGGAGCGTATTTCCCTACCGTCTGCACGCCCTACAATACACCTGGCTACTTGGCTACCAATGCTTTACGTGACATGCCCTACTTTCCCCCCTTTACCACACTGTAAATCAAGTACACGTGCGTCTAAGTGGGTTGGCAGGATTACTGCAACATTCACTTTGTAATACAGCACGAGAATGACACGACGATTGGCGCTTGCGCACGTTTCTACGAACAGATTTGTTTCGTCATTGCAGATGGAGTCTGTCAACACTAATTCAATTTTTTCCTGAAAATATTTTTCTTGACATAGCGGCGCCTCGACACAGGCGGCGACTATAGAAGTGCCCTAGAGAAATGACGCTCATGAATAAGTGAGATGCCTTCCTCGGATTGTGTAACAGCTTCTAGCAAGCTCTTCTACAAGATTAAATTCCTGAGAGCCCGATGACATACAAGCGAAGGGCAATTTTCTTAAGAAGATAGAACAAAAGATCTGAAGCATTTGGGATTAATTCAGCCAGTTCTGTAGCTGTCACCAGCATCATTACATCATGTTTTTTATGTTTATAAAATATCAAACCTTGACATCAAATGTAAAAGTAGCATTACAAAATATTCAGAATCTTTGGGTGGTTTTACCTTTTCCCGGAGAATCGGCGAGTATGAAGAGCTTGGTTTGGCCGAGTTCAACCTAATAACCCGTCAATTACACCACTCAGGGATCAGCTGTAAATCATGTTACGAAACAAGTTTTTAAAATCATACTCACCTAATTAGCACAACGAAAAGAAGGATGAAAGCCACGAAATAAACTTCTAGTTTCGCTTCAAAATATAATGTGCCATTAAAGATGGCTTTGCATAGCGGAAATATATCAAGGATACCTTAGCCTTCTGACTTCATGATTTACAATACAGAGCGTGCACAAGAACGTGATCCCCTAAAACTACTTTTGGATTAAGTACAGAAAGAGTCTGATATTTTTCCTCCTTTTCACAAGGTTGACTTTTCATATGAAGCATATTTCCTGCCATAAAACGTCACAAACATCAACTCACTATTAAGCAGAGTAAAATACACTAACAGCAAATATTTCGGTGAAAGATAACCGACATCTGTTTAAATAATGTACGCAACAGGGAGAGCATATAAGGGGGAGACTGTAATGCAAATATTAATCATAAAAACGTTGAACGATATTTCAGTTTCACGCATAACTATTACTGATGGTTTTATCATGTTAGTTCAGTCTGGAAGTTTGCTTTCTTTTTACTTTTAATTAGCTGTATTTCAGTAACTTGATTAACATCTGCAACGTTCTGTTTCAGTACTCCCCAGTGAGTGCGGCAATAATACCGACATTGCTGTTAGGTCTGCGTGAGAAAATTTCAAGCTGCATAATAACAGTTATTATTAATTAATAACAAAATCTACTATGTACTATGCATCTTTAACCCTTTCCGGCCTTTGAATACACCAACGAGACCGAAAATTTCGAAGACAGAACTTCGAAACTAGAAATACAAAAAAGGACCATAGTGGGGATATTCAGCCTCTGAGAATCACCACGACAGAACTCTCAACGAAACAGCTTTGGTAGTTCTAAGCTGCTTTCTATTCTTTATTACTATAAATAATACTCCTGACGTGTCACATCAAATTTGCAGATGATACGTAATATTAAAAAATAAGTATTTTAGAAGTTGGTTCGTTCACAAAGCGAAAATCACGGCAATCTCAGTAATTCCCTGTAAACGCAACTGACCAAAGTGGGCAAGTAAACACTTGGGTGACGTGACAGCATGCGTTCGTCCCATGATGGGAATATACACAAGTGTTTGTTTTGTGGGTCCTTAGCAGGCACTCGACTGAGTAAACGTGCAGAAAATGATGGAGCAACTTCAGGAGAGGTGCTAACGGGAAAGAAGGGGGCGATCTTCAGATACTCTTGTGCACAGGAGGCAAGAATTCTAGGAAATGGGATAAAATTACTGTAAGATTGGAAGATGACACTGAAAACGTTTTCAAACTGTTTTCTTTATCTTTAAAACTATGTACAGTAATAATTAGTGCCTGAGGTTATTTTTTGCAGACAGGTACTGTAGTGATGATGATTTGCTAATACTGTACAGCAGTTATATTATGAATACAGGGGAAATGGGATACATATCATACTAAAGTGAGCAAAAATAACAATCGATAACGTGACATGAAAAAATGTATGCAAAAATAAGTGAGCAATAAAATAAATTTAGTTAAATGAAATGGAGTGTGTGTGTTGCAGCTGCAAAATAATGTAAATTTTACA
>NC_089791.1:56022882-56037882 GCF_040412425.1 Macrobrachium rosenbergii | reverse complement strand
ATTTATACATACACACACACACACACACAGAGAGAGACAGAGAGAGAGAGAGAGAGAGAGAGAGAGAGAGAGTTATCAAGAATATAAATCATGGCACTGTACACCAAAACAGAATGCAGGTCATATCTGTCGTCCAAATAGGCAGCATCACGCATCGAATTAGAAACTGGGTTTTCTTGAAGGATAATAAAATTCCCCGAAAGCAGCAGCAGCAGCAGCCACGACACCCACAGGTTAATTCAGACAACAAAAGTAATCAAGAGGCTGCAGAGAGGTAACAAGCGCATCCACTCTCCTTCTCCCAATTCTCGGATAAAGCCGTGGCGTTTCACTTCCCCGAAATGTATGTACTTAGGGAATTGGGGAGGGTTGGGGTTAGTGAGACAAGACGCTACATACTTTTAGAAAATCTTTAACCTTGGAAGCATGACTAACTCTTCTTCCCGTGATCTCCGAGAAGCAACAGAATGGTGCCAAAGGATTCTGGCACTAAGCAACCGACTTTTTTTGCAATTAACTCCCTGACCCCTTTCTTTTGTATTGGGTAATCTATCCGCAAGTGAAATTTATACTTCCTGAAATTCATTCCGCTATTCTCAACCTTTTCCCAAAGTTAACGCACCTTCAACTTCAGTGCAGCAATAAATACAGCACAGATACGAAAGATAAGACTCTTCTAATGGTCTCCAGTTTAAAACACAAACTTTTTGTTTATAATATTCAGATCCATTTAGAGTTTTATCCATGTGCTACTGTCTTCTTTAATTGAAGTTCATTACTTTATTTAAAAGGGTCTATAAAGGAAACAAAAGAATTTTTAATAAGCCACTATATTTCGGCCAATGAAGATTGGCTCTTCTCTCATTTTCCACCCAGAAATGGGCCGATGTGCATAGGCCGAAATATAGTGGCTTATTGAAATTTTTTCCTCACACCTGATTCACCTGTCACCAGCGTGGTAAGATCGTACTTCCTATTCATCATACCAAAGGGTCTCTGTCTAGACCTCTCACGCCTTCAAGATTGAATGAGCGAACGTCTCCAATTTACATGTCAAGAGGGCGAGGAACTAGGTTGGCCAAATTCGCATTCGCCATTTCCCTTCATATCAAATTTATTCACAAAAATAGTTTTGTTTTAGGATCTACGTATAAAATATATATATATATATATATATATATATATATATATATATATATATATATATATATATATATATATATATATATTTGTATTTGTGTGTGTGTTGTTTGATTCCCTTCCTTTTCTTTCCTAAACAGTCTTGTGTTCTACTTTCCCCTTCCTTTCCTTAAAAGCAAACCACTTCGTTCAAATTTCCTTCCCTTACAGTCTTGCATTTGAGGCCCCTTTACCTTGCTTTCCAGACTTACATTCCAGTCCCATTCCCTTTCCTTGTCATTCTTGTATTCTGGGCCCGTTTCCTTTCATTGAGTCTTGTCCCTGGGTACCGTTTTCTTTCCTTAACCTTTCCCAAATAGTCTTGCGTTTGGGTCCTGAGTCCCTCTCATTTGGGACCCATTTGCTTTCCTAACAGCCTTGCATTTGGGCCCACTTTCCTTCTCTTCCTAGTCTTGCCTTTGGGTCCACTTTCCTCCCCATCCTAGTCTCGCTTTTGGGTCGACTTTTCTTCCCTCCCTAGTCCTGCCTTTGGGTCCACTTTCCTTCCCTTCCTAGTCTTGCCTTTGGATCTGCTTTCCCTCTCTTCCTCGTCTTGCCTTTGGGTCCACTTTCCTTCCCTTCCTAGTCTTGCCTTTGGATCTGCTTTCCCTCCCTTCCTAGTCTTGCCTTTGGGTCCACTTTCCTTCCCTTCCTAGTCTTGCCTTTGGGTCCACTTTCCTTCTCTTCCTAGTCTTGCCTTTGGATCCCTTCTTCTAGTCTTGCCCCTTTGGGTCCTTTCCCTTCCCTTCCTAGTCTTGCCTTTGGGTCCCCTTTCCCCCCTTCCTAGTCTTGCCTTTGGGTCCACTTTTCCTTCCTTCTAGTCTTGCCTTAGTCTTTCCTTCTCTTCCTAGTCTTGCCTTTGGCTTAAATTTCGTCTCTTTTGTAAGTCTTACTTTTTTGGGGGGTTTAATTTTCGAGTTTCCTTTCCTTCCTCCTTAAGTCTTGCATTTGGGTCACAGCTTTCCTTAATAGGCCTGGCATCTGAATTCGCTTTGTTTTCCCTAAGTATCTTGAGTTTGGGTTCTCTTCCCTTCCTCTTAACAGTCTTGCATTTGGGTCCCTTTTCCTTGATTTCTCTATTTATCTCATCTAATTAATTACTTCATGCAATTTTAATCCTTACTATTATTTTTACATTTACGGGCATTTTTAGTCGCAATCTAGGCTATTTCTTCACATCAGAGTATTTAAAGTGTTTAATACTTTACCAACAGAATTATGGTATTAGTAGTGTTATAAGGGATAAACAAAATTTATTTACCCGCCACAATAAGCAGAATACTTTTGAGGCAAAAAAAAAAGATATAGAAAATGCAATAATGAAAGCATCCCCTCAGCTGTTCCTCTTATTATTAGAGTGACTAGCACGAATGGCTGAAAATATATTTCTTGGAAGACATCCGACCTACTTTAATTCAACGATAAATTTCGCTATGTATAAACAGAAAATACACCAATAAATGATCTAAAACAGCAATAACTAAAAGAACTAGTGTACATTTTAGTTATACAATTAGAAGATAACAAAACCAAATATGAATAACAGCAAGACAAATCCTATTACAAAACAAAGAATCGTTGTTAATAAATATTCATTAGAAATAAACGAACGTCATTCAAGGTTACCTATATTACATAATCCGAAAAAATACAACCCATGATAACCGCCATTAATTCACCGAGCCTTGGATCAAACCCCCTAATTATACATAAGAGGGCATGAATACAATTAATCAAAGTACGCCTACTCTGCGCTAAATAGGCGGCCCAACAATTGCACGCCCAGTAACTAGGTTGGTCGTATCGACCAGCCTTAGGACCCCACCTGCACGACGACGCCCTAAAAACCTAAATAGCTGACCGAAATTGAAATGAGTGATAACGTCGGATGGGTACTTTGAGATGATGAGACCATATCTTTTATCTTCTCTGTCATAATCAATATAAATGTATAGGAGCTGGTTGGTGTATGACCGCTGATGAAGCAAACACAAGACAATTTTTAAATTCACACGAATTGGAACTAAAATGTCGAATTATTCGAAATGTAATCCAATATGTACGATTTTTTTTCTATAAATTCCTTCGTTCATCATTACTAATAACAAATTCTTCTAGCTTTTTAATAACACTACCGGCTCATTACAAAACATTTCCAATAAGCGTTGTTCCTTTTTAACCCTTTTTTCACTGTTATTTCTTATTCATCGTTTATTCTTTAACCCAATATTCCGTTTCCCGTAGTGGGCTGCTTTCCTTAGGCTTGTATCATTCCGTTTTCCCAAACAGGGCTGTAGCTTTGCCAATAATAATAATAATAATAATAATAATAATAATAATAATAATAATAATAATAATAATAATAATGTGTAAGAACCAGACAGAATTTAGATATTCCTTGGTTTTATTAGCATAATTACGTCGATACTGCATGAATATAAGTAAAATAAACAGACTTACACATCCTGCCCCAGATTTCACAACAGACTCACTACAAATTTATTACCGAATAACTTCACCACGAGGTCGGCTGGGAAATGACATGGCTTCACTGCCGGGAAGACAGACGTTCAATGAATTCTTAGACAGGACTAAAATAACCCGGGAAAAATAAACAGTAGGAGAATGCAACGTAAAGATGACTTTTAACACACACACACACAGCATTAACATGCAATCTTTGCCAACACTGGTAACGGCCAGTAACACAATATCCTGAATAAATGAAAAAATGCTTTGAAAAGTGTAAACTATGAGAGAGAAAGAATTCGAACCTGTTTAGACAAAAACCTGATCATGCACAAAGCTGAAAGTACTTTTTGCTTTTCAATTTTAATTGTAACTTATTACTGATTTTGCTTCTCAGCATGTTAATTCGACAAACAGGCAGAATTGTTCTCCAAAGTTGGGTGTGGCTAGTGATTGCCAAATGCCTCACTAACGGTTACTTAAAGGTGGAATGGAACATAGAGTTTAGGCCAAGCTGGGGCCTATGAGGTCATTCAGCGCTGGAAAGGAAATTGGGAGTAGGTTGTTTGAAAGGTGTAACAGGAGGAAAACCTCGCAGTTTCACTTTGAAAAAATTGTTAGGAAAAGGTGGACAGCAAGATGGAAGAAATATAATATGAAAGGAGGTACAGTAAAAGGCATGAAAGGGGTTGCAAAGAACCTGTAGTAATGCCTACAGTGCACCCCGTGAGGTGCACTGACAGCACTACCCCTCTACGGGGTACGATACATCATGGACAGAAAAATTCCCATAGATATACGACATAAAAAAAAGATGCATTTTAGCCTTAGAAAGCAAAATCCGTCAATTCATACTATTTGCAGTCGACAATTCTAATTTACTTGTGTACTGTTATTCTGTTAGCGCAATTAAACGGTGGTTTAATTTCTTTGTGGCCGTCATCGTCTCCGTGTTTGTCAAAAACACCTGCCTGTGTTGTTCTCGGAAAAATTACAATGATATCTAAAATTTAAAATTATTTTAATGGTCACAAATTTTATAAGCAACATCAGCTTAAACTTCATTTTAAAGTAATAAATGTTGAACATTCAACTCTCCACTTTATAAAGTATTTATTTTGGGCATAGTTTGTTCAATTACTGATTTATTTTTTGTGTTTAATGTTCCCAGCTGGTGCTAAAAAAGAACAGCACCTCTTGCAGTCCAACACTTCCACATATGCAACGTGAAAAGTGCAGTGTAATTAAATATCGTTCTCACTAATCCTCCTCCTAGTATCTTACTACTTTATGAGAGAGAGAGAGAGAGAGAGAGAGAGAGAGAGAGAGAGAGAGAGAGAGAGAGAGAGAGAGAGAGAGAGAATATATTACTCCGTAAAAATATACCACACGGAACCGTGGATATGCGGCGCTGATAAATTTGCAGAGTAAACGTTTCTCGATGAAGCCAAAGAGAAAAACAGAATTTCCGTCAAAAACGCGACGCGGGCCGTCCTCCCAACACCTCTTCCCCCAAGCCAAAGGTCTTGTGTTGCACGAAAACCAAAAGTCGCCCAGACACGTGTCCTGCCACTGTCGGGAAAGATATATTAAGTTTCCAGACACGAAACTTCTTCCTCCGGCCACAAGCAAAGCATCTTCCTCGGCGCGTCGGTGACCAGAGGAATATAAAATAGAATAAGAAAATAGCCCGGGAAAACGAGAAGTTTACAAGACAGCATAAACATGAGAGGGTAAAGATTGATATAAATATGTTTATATATATCCTACGTTAAACACCAATTGTAGCTAATGTCCTAGACAGTAAATTCTGTACTGAAGGTTAGTAGACTGTGGTTGGTTGCACATAGGTGGGGAAATGTACATGGGGTTAGTGACTTCAGCCCAGAATTGATAAAAACTAACGGTCAATTTTCATATGTTAAGGAGCCGTTCTCAATGAAGTTTAGATGATTATAAGACAGAACAAAGGGCCTTGCAAATGCGAGCCCACTGAGCACCGGCACCAACCACAGAACATGTCAATTCTATTGGCTTGAAAAACGCGTAAGTGGTCTGGCACTGTTGTGGAAGTCGCAAACTACTGTGTTTAAGAAACGCTGTGGTGCCTTTTTGAGAACGAGCCTTCCTTGTCTTCATTTCTCTTGCCAGCTTCTCAACTGCTCGTTATTCATGAGTATTTTTATTATTTGTTAGTTCTTGTATTTTTAGTCTTTGTTTCTTGTAAGGAAATAACTTGTTTTTTGGCTTATTCAGTGAATGTTTATAGCAAATGACAAATCTGTATCATATGTACTTTTGATACACACACAAACTTTCGAGTCAGAATGAAATATATATATATATATATATATATATATATATATATATATATATATATATATATATATATATATATAATATATATATATATGTATATATATTAAGACACCAATAACTTTTTCCACGTGTGGTATATGAATGTTCAAGTATCTTGGAATTAAGTGAAATGTTATAAAGCTCAAGCAGATTCTAACCTAAATTACATCAAGGCAAAAATTAAAAGGATTTACAAGCGGGGAAAAAAGTTTTTTTTATCGTGGCAGGATCAGTAATTACATGCTGTAAGCTTGTAACTCTAAGCATATTAAATGCCAGTTCAAATCCGCTTAGAGGTTTCATTCTTAATCTAATTTCATTACCAATTTATTAACGCACCTGCGGACAAACCCACGCGCGCGTACACACTATATGAATAGAAAATGTATAAATGTACGTATGTATGTGTGTCAGTATGTATATATGTGTGCACATCCCACTCACAGGATCAAGTTATGCCCACAAGCAAAAGTACAAAGCAATACGACATGGTCCTTATCAGCTCAGTGTATACTGACATTTTCAAAATAAAAAGTTAAGTATACCTTAGTTTTACCAGACCACTGTGCTGATTAACAGCTCTCCTGGGGCTGGCCCGAAGGATTAGACTTATTTTACGTGGCTAAGAACCAACTGGTTACCTAGCAACGGGACCTATAGCTTATTGTGGAATCCGAACCACTTTATAGCGAGAAATGAATTTCTATCACCAGAAATAGATGCGTATGCTTTTCTGTATGTATGTTTGTGTGCACGCGTCATCTTATGTCAGTAAACGTACGCATACATTAACGACACATTCGCTTTCTGCTACTATCTCATTTCCGGTATATCACTTCAATCACAAATGAACGGCAAGTCAAACATCAGGGGAATCTGACATAATGCAGCTGCCATCAACTCACAATCACCTACATTGAAAGCATTCGTATTGCTTGCATGTCATGTGTGTGTCTGCACTTTCAAGAAACTGTTTACAGTTCCATGCTGCGCAACTTGATTGTATTTACCATGTTCACAGCTGAATGGTGTCTATTCAAGTCATAAAAACAGTCGCAAGACGTTTGTAATAAGATGAGGATGAGTTTACGAAGGACACAGACAATGGGACACATTCATAACAACAGCACAGAAATAAGAGTAATTCCGGTAGCAGTCTTGACACCATTATTGTCAACCAACACCAGTTCAAAGACTAATAGTAGTGGCAGTACTAGTAATCTTAGGAGCAGTTTGATAACACTGTTGTCGACTAAAACCAACTCGAAACACAACACCCAACAACCTTCGACCGCTGCGTCTCAACCGATCACATTTTTACCACCATCACAAAGCCTCGTTATTCTCCTCTTGGCCTTTATGCGCTTTATCATCATCCGTCATTACAGCTGTTATCGCACATAACCCAGGACCCTATCGACTCGACCAGAGAGAGAGAGAGAGAGAGAGAGAGAGAGAGAGAGAGAGAGAGAGAGAGAGAGATTCTTCAAAATAGTTATGAAACCCGTCCATTTTTTGGAACCAAGAAACAGGAAGAGCGATGGCAGTGTCTTCAAGAAATGGAAGACATCCCACACACAGGTGATGACCAGACAATAGGTGCAGCGAAGACAAAGGAAGCAATCAGACTCCAGAATGGCAGAATGCACGATTACCATTATGACCACACCAGCGGCAAGGGTCAGCTAATTAATTTGTAATACCGAGAGAGAGAGAGAGAGAGAGAGAGAGAGAGAGAGAGAGAGAGAGAGAGAGAGAGAGAGAGAGAGAGAGAGTTTAACAAAGATACTGAAAGACAATAAGTGAAAAATCAATGCTTCAACAAAGCATAATTGAGATGAATGTTTGCATAAATGAATCTGAGATATGTCTTAATATAATTGGGGTACTCATTACAAAGCTGTTTTTTTTAGTTTTCTGTAAAAGAAAATTATTGTGCCGGCTTTGTCTGTCCGTCCGGATATTTTTCTGTCTGCACTTTTTTCTGTATGCCCCCAGATCTTAAAAAATACCTAGGCTAGAGGGCTGCAAATTGGTATGTTGATCGTCCACCCTCCAATCATCAAACATACCAAATTGCAGCCCTCTAGCCTCAGTAGTTTTTATTGTATTTAAGGTTAAAGTTAGCCATAATCGTGCTTCTAGCAACGCTGTAAGATAGGCCACCCCCGGGCCGTGGTTACAGTTTCATGGGCCGCGGCTCATACAGAATTATACCGAGACTACCGAAAGATAGATCTATTTTCGGTGGCCTTGATTATATGCGGTAGCGGCCGTACAGAAACTCGATTGCGCCGAAGAAACTACGGCGCACTTTTTTACGTGTTTTTAATCAGACAGGCTGCTGAATATTAAATAAAACCAAAATGGTAAATTTAAAAAAATCACAAGTAAAAAAAAAAGGGCTCATCCTAACATTTTTGCTAGGCCAGATTTGTCCTCGATATCCCTAAAAATTAAAATGAAGTTTTTTACAAAAATAAAGTGGAGAAAATTTAGAGACAAACAATCACTATGACCTAAAATGATTTTATGAAAGGGAAAAGGCTTCAAACTCTAATGCAAACTTTGTAGAATGAGAATTGGAGAGCGGAAGGGAGCAAGTGGCTAGAATTCCAATAATCTCATATGTATCGAGACGCAATAAACTGTTAATGATCAAAGACGTACGTAAATCGAAATGCATGAATGCAAAAACAGAAAATAATTCAAAGGACAGACACAAGCGCAAGAATAAGCGTTTCCAATGAACGCCGTAGCAGCACACGTGTATACAGAGGAAAAAAATTCACAATAAACCAGGTGTTTGGCTGTAAATCACGACATTGGGACTTTCGAAGATTAAAATTAAATCCCCTGAATAGGCCTAGACACCAATTTCTTTCTCAACTCGAACCATGGGTCCTACCATGATACACTCTTAAGACTACAAAAAGTCTTTGTACTCCTCTAGGTCTGGGGAGACGCATGAAATTGCTGTAACAAATGTCAGAGGCTTAACTACCTTTAGGCCTACAAAGGAGGCCAAGGTACTGGCCAGATGGTCCAGTTCGTTGTCTCATTTGGGAATTTACTTCAAAGTCTTATCGCCTTCAGTGGGTCACTGATAAGAACTAAAAACTACGTAGATAAGTTAAAACTGGTCAATAAAAACAAAAAAAATTTATAGGAATTTCTATTCTCAGCCTCATTTAGCATGGCATGTCTGTTTCTTTATGAGTATACCGTATACACATTCATTCGGTAAATATTCTCATGGCTGTCTAATTATTATAAACAATCAAACAACTCAAATTTGCGATGACTATACAAGAATCAAGCTGGTACCTTTCGAGAAAAGTGACGTTTTGTGACAATGACACGCATCTTCAACCACTATTCTTGCGTGTAAACGGAACCTTTGTATCTACTAACTGTGAACAGGTTTTACAGCACTTCGGTTCATAAACAGAAGCAAAACTCCACACAACTGCTCCAATCTTTTTACGACGTGTCTTTAGAGAGCCGAATTTCTGAATTACGTTGTAGCAATAATACTTGCGAGATGCAAAGCGATCAGTATCGACTTGACTTAGGTGTTAATCTAAGACGAATTTGATTCTTAGGAATATCCCCCATTCATATCTTCACCCTCGCTTCTACTGACTATTTTTCATTTCAAAGATTTCTGGTGTGCAACCCCAGAATATAGTTCCTTTGCTGAGAAGTTCAGTGATAAACTTTTAGCTTCCACTCGACCGGTATTCCCCTCCTGTCAGGTTAACTGTTGGAGTGTAGTAGTAAGAATTTAGAGTTTTGGCCAAAGGCCGACGCTGGGACCTATGAGGTCATGCAGCGCTGAGACGAAAATTGAGAGTATAAAGGTTGTAAAGGTGAAAGAGGAGAAAAACCTCGCAGTTGCACTATGTAACAGCTGTTAGGAGAGGGTGAAAAGAAAGGTGGAAGATAGAGAATATGAACGGAGGTACAATAAAAGGAATGAAAGAGGTTGCAGCTAGGGGAAGAAGGGACGCTGCAAAGAACTTAAGTAATGCCTGCAGTGCACCACATGAGGTGCACTAACGGCACTATCCCTCTAAGGAGGAAAGGTTAACTATTGCGTTTGCCGGATACCTGAAGAACGTGAAAAGAGAATCATAAGAAACTTGGCAGACGTATACATACATGGCGTCGTGTTCCCGGATTTCCCGAAGAAAAATCAGCTGTGAGCTGACGATTTGTTTCCATAAAAAACATAATAAAAACTTTTGTTGTTTTTTGAGGTTTAAATGCTTTACAGCCGGCTATAAATATCTGTGGTAGCTTTTTTATATACTGGTCGTTCATTGCCGGCGCAAGAGAGGTTCATACACTCAAGGTATGAGTTCATTTATTTATTAATAATTGTTCCTGGCGGGGATATACTCGGTTTTGAGTGTTACAGCTGGGCATATGACTCATAAATTTAGTTAAGCTGAATTTTTGCTACAATAAAACATGTCTGGTTCCTTCCAGAGCGTGGATAAAGTAGTCTTTACATCAAGCGAAAAGGGTATCGCCGTTTTAACTCTTTCTTTTTTTTCTCAACTTTTTCTCCTTTCAACTTCGGTAACTAACTTAAAGAATTTATAACATAGCCCTTTTGCAGCCAGACCCTGGTCTGATCAAGACAAACAACCCATCATTTTTGGAGATACAACAGACGTCCAATGGGATTAATTAGTATCTAGTTTAATTTTCCAAATGAAATTACTCGAACACAACGCATATTAATCTGGTACTCCTAGTACACTCAGAAAATAAACAAAAAATATACAATTTTCATGTAAATGAATATCACTTAAAAAATAAACAAAATACATAATTTTCAGGAAAATAAATATCAGCTAGAAAATATGTTTAAAATACAAACAAACAAACGGAAGTTGCGCAGATTCCGAAAATTCACGGGACCAGCAGACGTGTCATGGCGAGGCGACCCAAAGATGATCAATCATTCAAACTTTCCGGGCTCGACCCCTTTGTCCGCCATGAGGCCACGTTTACTTCGGCACGACCAATCACTGTTTCCTTTTTGTTGCTTCTGAATTTGCACACTTCCTTGTTTTTCTTTTGCACTGGCCAGACATTGTAGCTAAGCTACTGAGACCATGCAATATATAAATATTACACACACACACACAATAATATATCATATATATATATACATATATATATATATATAATGTGTAATATTAATAATACATATATACATACATATACATATATATATATATATATATATATATATATATATATATATATATATATATATATATATATACATACTGTATATAGAACTAATATCTAATCTAAAGCTGTAAGCCGCTGATTATTCCTCATAAACAAACGCTTGCATTAATTAAAACAATTTTAGATTTTCTTTCTTAGCTAAGAAAACCACGATAGAACCCAAACATAAATAAACCTTCCTTCGCAAATAAGACAAAGGAATTGAAAAACCATTCTTTTTCTAGTTCCATACAAAATGACACTGAAAAATGCCTACGCGACGAAGCAAAATATACCGTCCACTGCATTTACACGACTCCCCGTTTTTTTTTTTCTTTTAATATCTCTTCCATTCCTACATCGTACCTACGCAACCCGTAACAGTGAAAACACACACATGACCAGTTACATACCTCAACGCTTTGCCGGTTACCATGGTAACATGAGTCATTGCTCTCTTCTATGTCAATATCTTCAGTTGTTTCAACGCACCTCTATTATTCGCTGGCATGGAGTATTCACACGCACACAGCCACTGAAAAAAGAACTTTGATGGTCGGCCCCATTCGATGATCCGAATTCTAATATACGGAAAAGGAATTAGCTTTCCTAACTGCGATTAACGCTCTCCGAGGATGTCCATAAAACATTTTATATAAAGATATTAATTCGGATATTCCAGCAGTAATTCTTTGTTTATCATCAATTTCACACTAAACCTAACTATCACAGTCAATTTAAAACTAAATAAAGTAGTTATTTTTATCTGAACCACGCATACTGAGGATATGTTGCACCATGTAACCACAGTCACCAGTCTCCCCCATATTTTGCAAGGCTATTAAGTCATTGCCACCCAATTTTTTTTAATAAGATCAGCCAGAAAGATTATTATTAATATAAAAACTGAACATATATTCAATTGCACCAATCCTAAATGCCACTGACTTGCAAAGCAGGCATCTACAGAACAGAATATTCATAAGTGGAGAGAAATAAACAAAGAAAACCCACGCTTCATTTTATGAGTGTTGAAGTCCATCAATAGTCTCCATTTAGGAACAACTTTGACAGAGCGAGATCTTCCGGACATGTAAAGTGGGACTTCTCAAACAATAACAGCGATTATGAGAATTGTTGCAGAGGGTCAGAGCCAAGAAGTTTTGGGAATTCAGAGGAACAAGTTATCATTTATGGCTTTTCATTCTCATAAAGGTGGTCGGCGTAGGAACTCGAAAGTTTCAACTTCATACTTTTCATTCCGATGTCAGGCGCTTGGTGTGGAGAAAGATATATTTTGTTTCGACGTGAGGATTTCACTCTGCTTAGGAACCGAGAAGAAGAAAGGGGGTGACACAGGCAAGAATTTTTATTATAAAATGATGGTTTTGATGAGTTAATTTAGAGCTAATGAAGATTTACTAAACGTGTTACCGTAGACAATTTTGCAGCATCCTTGCTGAAATCTGGAGACAACACTGAAACCGATACAAATGCAATGTAAACCTTGAATGTTACACATCACTGATATTCCAGATTTTGCTGTTAGGAAAAACATACTACAAATATTTGTAGGTGTTCGTATAAAATCTTTCGATCTTATATTCAAACAAAAATGTAATCCGACTCAATGCAGGAAAATAAAAAATATTTCGAATCTAAGTGGATAAAGGTCCTTAAGCACAGGGTCTAGACCTTGCTTAAGATCTTCACATGTTATTTGGAGTTTCGTAAAGCAAAGCAAAACGTCGGTGGAGAAGATCCAACTCGGGGACCGCGCAATGTTCCCGTGCATAAATCATTCTTGCTTCATCAAACCCCGCCCTTGTTATGAACCTTAAAGTAATGACAAGAGCAAATATAATACTGTCATCTGCTCAACAGCAAAACCACCCTAAAACAATTCTAGTTCTGTTGAAAAGGGAATCCGCTGTTTTGTGAAATGCAAAGTTAAAGTATCTTCATTTATAATAAGACTTGTTGATTAGGAGAATGAGCAGCCAACGACAAACCGGCAACCCTGAAGCAGCCCTCAGGAATAAAAAAAAAAAAAGCCTTTGGTAAGTTCGAATATGAAGTTGTGTAATAAGAACATTTACATTAAGTTAATAAAGTATAGGACACGCTAAGGGAGATGTAAAAATCTCCTGAACTACTTATAAATAACACAACTCGACAGACGAAACAGGAACAATTAAGTGAAAACATATGATGCATATTACAGCTACTTACAGCCTAGATTTCCTCTTTGTATGAGCTCTCAAAACTCTTACCTGAAACAGAAAAAAAAAATTATCATTACAATTACAGAACGCCATACGTGGGTGAAAGAGATACCGAGAAATGAAGACTAAATCTGAACACATCTACATTTATAAATAGAAGAAAAAATGAGTATACAATTAGTAGCTTAAAATTACCAAACAATTACACCAGACTAAATGACAAAGTTCACTGTTAAAAGGATCCCCTTTCCTCAGCCTCAAAACCTAAGTAAATTTTATCTGATAGAGCTTTCATCCTCCAAACGCGCTATTAATATATTTTATATGTTAAACAGGATATCCCTTTCAGAGAAAAAGGTTAACACAAACACACTAATAGTTTTTAGATAGACGGTTGTGTTCGTAATATCCATCAACTGAATATTAGATAACTGAAACAGAGTTTCTGTTCAACAGGACTCCTAAGGTTACAGGCCCTGAAACTTACTCATTTTTCGGAATATTAGTTAGCACAATAATTAATTTCACGGAGGTGACAAACTTGTGCTCAGTTCTTATATAATATTCCACTGAGGCAAAACTGGTATTAATAAAATTAAACTTTCTTCATGCTCTTGTTTTTGTCATAGCAAAAACCTCAAGATATAAATAATTATGGAAATATCTATATATATATATATATATATATATATATATATATATATATATATATATATATATATATATATATATATATATAGAGAGAGAGAGAGAGAGAGAGAGAGAGAGAGAGAGAGAGAGAGAGAGAGAGAGAGAGAAATCTAATATTGCTCAGCAAGCCGGACAGCAAAGCAGAACTGTATAGTGTACCTTCATTTTCCTTCAGGTTTTTAAATAAAAACAATCACTGATAGGTTTGCAAAATAGTTACGTTTGGATGTAATTAAATTGATGTAACGGTTCTTTTTAACATTAGAAGTACAATAACTTTACTTTCAACGGCCTCGTACATTTAAATAAAAAGTGATCTTTAGATCACGATATTACAAAGAGACAACCGAATGCAATTTGTCTTCAAAAGCTACGCTAATAAATAAGCATACGAAAAAAAAAAAAAATAAACAATATATATATATATATATATATATATATATATATATATATATATATATATATATATATATATATATATATATATATATATATATAATGGCAAAACGATATCCTTATTCTCTTATTAGTTTTGTATCACATTACCACTGACTTGAAGTTGATATACTCCTAGGAAAAATCTATAACTTTAACCATATGAGACATATCCGCTCCTACAGAACTAACAAAGGATAACCTAAAATCCAACCTTCAATGCTCATAGCCCAGGCAATAAAAAGAAAATCATCAAAAAGAAACTCAAGGTGGAGCCTTCCGTTAACAAAACAAGGAAAAAGTCACATGACATTTAAATCCCCAGTGGACTGGTGACGCCACCATCTCGAAGTGACATCACAGTGCCGGATGCGCGATCACGCATGACACCTGC
>NC_089791.1:55937882-56015382 GCF_040412425.1 Macrobrachium rosenbergii | reverse complement strand
ACTCAGTGAAAAATATGCCACGCAGACGCATAAACATCAACAATTACTTCTATGACAACATAGAATATCATTCTATCTCCACTTCACTAAAAGAATAAATCTCTATCTACGGTCAACCATAATGAATCACAGTGATTTAAATAACCGCAGTCTCTTAAACTTGAAGAGTAAAATAACACGAACGCGCAAATGGGATGAACGCAACAGGATAAAATTACCTTTAATATCTCTTACAGGATGCGCCAACTGAAGACAGGAGGCTAAATATGGCAACAACAGGTGTCCTACTGTTTGTTCTGTCCATTGTCCGCTTCTGAATGACGTCTTTCCACTTTACTCATCCTTACATTCCATTTCAGTAGGCTTAAATCGAAGCCTTATCGCGTCAGGCCAAGTACGCTCAAGTTACTCACCCCCTTGACTCATTCCTATCTTTGATTTTGATCTCCCTTTGAATACTGTCTTTGTGAAGTTGTGTGGAATCTCCATAAAACCTGCTTTAGTGTTATTTTCCTGCAAATATTTTTTAATGAAATTAGACTGTTAAAGGCAATATTTCGTTTAAACACTGTAATCGTCATCAGTCTCGAAAACTGAGGTTCGTGCTAGTTTCTAACACATACCTGAATAAAAGTAAATGATTATCATGTTCTTGAAAATAAAATATCTCTACACAAAAAATGTTACTTCTTACCAAATATTAGTCGGTTTTATACATTACAGATGGACAATTCTTCTAAATATACTAGTCTACATTTATACATGTCAATTTATTACGTAAGCACAGATCTTCCACTCATTTACATTCTCTTTCTCTCTCTCTCTCTCTCTCTTCTCTCTCTCTCTCTCTCTCTCTCTCTCATTATTCACACTGACTCATCAAATCCCAGGATATCCAGCGTAAGAATAGGATATGGTCAAGGCTTTGTCGTCACATATTTCAGGCAGCAAAATACTGTTGCGTAAGAAAGTGTGAAAACAGTGATGACACTTAGCTCTGTTATTAAAAAAAAAATAAAATAAAAAAGGATTCCGTGGAAAAATAACACTTTGCTTTCCCGTAATCAAATGTTTTTACGATTTAAAACCCCACAATGAATGACGGTATGATGTTATAAAGCAAATTTAATTTCCGTCCCCACTCAAACTTGTGGGAGTTAGCCAAAAGTACTAAAATCCTGTGACCAAATTCACTTACACTCAAAAGTCCTTGACTATAAATCCATGACTATAACATTCTAAACTTTATCACCTACAATTCCTTTTTTTTCATCCATGTTATGGTCAAGTTACTTTATCATCATTTGCATAAATCTCGATATAACCAAAATTTCTAGGTCATTAGGACGAATAAACATAAGCGCCATGACTTATATTAACATTGATAAAATGTTTAATCCCTCAGTAAAGCTGAATAATTTACTTAATAATATTGAAAATTATAAATAAAATGCACAGCGACGACTAAAGTTCCTTATGTCTTGATAAATTTATATCTAACAAACGTCATCGTGTCGAAATTTAATTGACCAGCGAAAAAAAAAAAAAATAAATATCCCTTTTGACGCTTACTATGAAATACGTATTTCCACCAAAGATTAAACTGAGATACGA
This sequence comes from Macrobrachium rosenbergii, assembly GCF_040412425.1. NCBI lineage: Eukaryota > Metazoa > Arthropoda > Malacostraca > Decapoda > Palaemonidae > Macrobrachium > Macrobrachium rosenbergii. The sequence continues at coordinate 56,013,768 of NC_089791.1, read as the reverse complement.
TTCAAATATCAAAACATCAAAACCTGAACCATAACCAGCGTAGCCCTTTGAAGACATTTGCCGCCGCCGCCGCCACCGCCCGCCAAATCAAAATGTTTGAAAAGATTCTCTTTAACTGGGAGACGGAAGCCGAGCGCGAGTCGGGGGTTCAATAAGCGCCAGTGCCAAGGTCACGCATTTCGGAAAGATGAAAACTAAGCCTCCACAGGTCCACGGTGCTCACTTCCACTCTCGAAGATGAGAATTTCATTCATTATTCAGTGTCTCTACAGAAAATTCGCTGGCGTATCCATCACCAGCGTTACATGAGAGAGAGAGAGAGAGAGAGAGAGAGAGAGAGAGAGAGAGAGAGAGAGAGATTGATTTATGCAAAGTTCTCACACCGAAAACAAATTAGAGAGATTGGTTTATGCCAATTCTCACATTGAAAACAAATTGTCGGCTTAGATCAAAGGTAACACAAACCATACGTATTGAAAATTTCTCACTCCAAGACGAACGGGTTCCAAAAACACTTTGCCTTGACGGAGGCAGATAGAGAATAAGAGGGGAGAGACCAACATAAAAAAAAGGGTTTATATTTTCAAATACTCATACTAGTGCTTTATACCTCATCCAGAATCTATCATCAATTGATTGTCTGACAGATAGGTTTCTGGGTCACCGACGTAATAAGCATGGAGCTTAATTAGTTTGAACTATACTATGAACCTTTTGAATAAAACCAGTCTATTAATCTATAACAATGAAATCCGAGTGGATCGTGTTTGTCCTCGCCCCGGTGACAGTAGGGAAACATGACACAGCCACCCACCCCCTACAAACCGATTTGTCCGCCATGAGTGGGGGTGGGGTAGGTAGGGGAACTGGAAGGTAGGGGATGCATCCACGCTCCTCCTGCAAACATGTTTGTCCGCCCGAGGTGGGGGCGGGGTTGATAGGGGATCAGGAGGGTAGGGAAGACAGCAGCGTTGGGTTCCAGCGCGCGTAATGCTTGCCAACAAGCACGTTTCTTACAGCCCAACTAACACTTTTCAGTTTAGAAAAAAGTGTTAACATTTCACAAGAGCCATTAATAACATTCATTACCAACGAAAAAATCATAATGCAATTAACGCGCTAACAAGCCAGACGGCACAGGGAGTTTTTACTGTATTTTTTTTTTTTTTTTAACTTATTTTTGACGATTTTAGACAATGTCAAATTTACTAGTTATTTCAGAAAATCTGGCACAACAATTTCAAGTGAAGATGGCGCACATTATCCTACAACAATTCTCATTGCATTTCAATAATTTACTTACATTTTTTATCATTTTACTTATTTGTTAATTAATTTTTTCCTCTCTAATAAATAATCTCTTATTTTTGTATTTCCTATTACATCCTGTTATTTCTTTCTAATGAACACCATATTCTTTAGGGGAAGCTTGGATTTCTGGTCAATGGCACCAGTGGGCTTCTTCCATGTGAATGGGCTAACCTTCTGGATAATAATAATAATAATAATAATAATAATAATAATGAAACTTATGACCTTAAGAACTTCAGTTTACTTATTTTTTCGTTTCTAATAAATAATATCTTTTTGTATTCTTCATTACCTCCTGTTACTGCTTTCTAATAAACGCCAAATTCTTCGCAAGCTTAAATTTCTAGTCAATGGCCCCTGTGGGCTTCTTCCATGTGAATAGGTTAACCTTGTGATTAATAATAATATAACGAAACATATGCCCTTAAGAACTTCAAATCGAACAACCCTTACCCACCAAGCAGAGCCAACTAATACAACAACTATAACAACAAAAACAACACCAACACACTTCATAGGCCGTTAAAAGGAGACCTTGTTCTAAGAAAAATCGAGATATTACCAGATTCCGCCGCCTACAACTCATCTACTTGGCAGCAAGTGGATGGTGAAGGTTTTGTCATTGGAGATTACGAACATTTGCGCACGACTTCTTGCCATAGAAAGAGAGAGAGAGAGAGAGAGAGAGAGAGAGAGAGAGAGAGAGAGAGAGAGAGAGAGAGAGAGAGAGAGAGACTGGTTTTCATACGAAAGACTAGGAAGAAAGCAATATTTTTGTGTAATTACGATATTGTCTTTGAAAGAGAGGAGATTTTCATAGGAAAGACTACGTAAGATTAAGGCAACATTTTTGTATAATCAGGGGAAGCTGATGTTGTCTTTGAAGGAGAGCAGATTTCTGAGAGAGAGAGAGCGAGAGCGAGAGCGAGAGAGAGAGAGAGAGAGAGAGAGAGAGAGAGAGAGAGAGAGAGAGAGACGCTAATTTATGCAAATGCAATTCTGATGTGAGACATAGTCTTGTTAAGAACAGTTGTTTAAAAATATTGGACATGAAACTTGCAACTAAAGATATATATAAAGTCGTCAAGGGCATGGGGACGTTCGCTGAAGTCAACAAAGCTGCGTCTCCATCTTGATGGCATCGTGTTAAGTGACTAAGGCGGTTTAGTGCAAGGTAGGAAACTAAAACGGCCCAGAGTAAGGTAAAAAAATATTGAATACTCGACCGTTCGGGAGACAGCATGGTTAAAACGCCAATTAAAGACATCGTATAACTGGCCATCAGGATAACTGACGCTACTATTTAATGATAGTGCCCTTGTCTTAAATTTAATTGTCAGGTAGCACTGTAAAGCCCCTGGAGAATGTTAATGAGGAAATCCTGTCAGATACGATAATTAACTGAAATTATGAAAAAGGGAAGAATTTTTACCAGTAGCTGGATGAGAACAATTATGGGAACACATGCCTTTGTAGAATAGAAAAATACAGAAATTTAGGATACATGCCTCGCGCTGGGACCTATGAAGTCATTCATCGCTGAAAGGGAATTTTAAAGTAAGAAGGTTTGAAAGGTAACAAGAGGAAAACCTCGCAGTTACACTATGAAACAATAGTTAGGAGAGGATGGAAAGTCAAATGGAAGAAAGGCAATACGACCGGAGGTACAGTAAAAGGAATGAAAGGTTGCAGCTACGGGTCGAAGGGACCCTATAAAGACCCTTAAGTAATGCCTACAGTGCACCAAGTGAGGTGCTCCTCTACGGGAGTATGCCTTTGTAGAGAGAGCGCTGAAAAGAAAGTTGGACGAAATGACAATATCAAGCGTAGCTGGAAGCATCTATTTGATTTTTCTACAAGTTTAAACTAGCGTTAAAAAGGAAGGTGGTGATGACTGCCAACCGGAAGACAGAGCTCGACAAGGAAGTAAGATCTGCACGAGCACAGACTGACTACATATAATCTATATTTAGATCTATATGTCTGTATCGAACGGAACGTTATGGAATTCTTAACTTCCTGCTTCAATAAACTGTCTGCGTATCCAGAAAGTTTAGGAAAACACAAAGTTAAGAATTCAATGCGGCAATACATACGTGTATTTGAAGGTCCGGTATAATGATCAGTGCTCTCTCTCACTCTCATACACATTATGTGTGTACATTTTTTTCACACATACATATACATACATGTAATTAAAATATATATATATATATATATATATATATATTTAAATATATATATATATTATATATATATATATACACACACACACAATATATATATATATATATATATATATATATATATATATATATATATATATATATATAAATGAAAAGAAAGACGAAATGGTTGGAGTACTTCTTGTTTATTTGTCAATTTTCAAAACTCAAATTTTTTAAGGTAACAGGAGGTAAAAAAAAAAGTAACAAATGCATAAAATTATCCTAGCTTTTATTTACATAATTTTGAAATTAATGCCGCAAGAACTCTTATTCAAATGGCCTTTTCTCATTCGTCTGACTAGGCATCCTTTAACAACGAGATTTTGCTTTAAACAATACTGTAAAAATAATGGTTTTTCCTGAAAAATATTTAATAGAACTATAATTTTTTAAATTATATCGCCCAAAGATCCATCGATGAACTGTTTCAAACAATGACACATTACCTTTGAATAACATTACGAAATTCATTAAGAAATGGTTATCTTATGAACTTTCCAAGTCTGGATTAGAACGTTATTTTTATGTATCTCTTGACCTTGGGATCCACGTTCAGATATAAGAATTCTCTCTCCTTCCACTGATGCTTTTTTCGGTGATCTACAATATGTTTACTTGTCCGAGTTGTATCTTCGAAAAAAATATGGCCCTACTGTAAAAGTAATTCAGCAGTAATAGAATAGAATATAGAATTTAGGCCTATGCTGCTGGGACCTATGAGGTTATTCACTACTGAAAGGGAAATTGATGGTAAGAAGGTTGAAAGGTAAAGTGAGGAGAAAACCTCGCAGAGAGGGTGGAAAGTCAGATGGAAGAGAATGTAAACGGAGGTACAGTAAAAGGAATGAAAGAGGTTGCAGCTAGGGGTCGAAGGGACGCTGCAAAGACCCTTAAGTTATGCCCACAATGTGCCACGTGAGGTGCACTGACGGCACTAACCCCTACGGGAAAAAGACAAATGAGGGTTCTCACATAGTTCTCAGCCATCAGAGAGCATAACAACGACTTCATGTAACTAAAATTATTGCACAAGCACCAGATAATTCTTCTCTGTTGATTTTAAAGTCTCTTTTTAATAAAACAGCGGATACCGAATTTACCAAACCTAAACAACCAATTATCCTCTGTGCCCTCTAGATCGCCTAAACCGGTTATTCCTATTCGCTCATTTTAGCTATTTCGTATCCATGGTCACCTGTTGGTCTCCTCAGTTGACAGGTTTTTTTCTTTATCTTCATTATTTTTCAAATCTCGCTGTAGAGAATTTACATTTTAACTTCTGTTTATTTATGTTTTTTAAAGCCCCCCACTTTCTCTACGTATTTAATGCTTTTCAACAATTTTCTGTATTTTACTTTTTAAATTCTTACCAGCACTGACCTGCCTCACACGTGTCTTGGCCACGTGGCCACCCGAAGGCCCACCGAAGATGACGTCGTAGCCAAGTATACAGCTGTAACTGGGCACCAGCGCTTCCTATGGTCGAGAAAAAATGGCGTGGGGCCAGCCACCTCACTCCTGAAGACTGCACCCTTCTGGCAATAACCCTTCCAATGGGGAAGCAGGCGTATGGTGAAAATAAAAGCTATGTATATATATATATATATATATATATATATATATATATATATATATATATATGTATGTGTGTGTGTGTGTGTGTGTGTGTGTGTGTGTGTGTGTGTGTGTGTACCATTTCATTCCTCTGATTGACCTGTAAACTTTCATTTTAAAAACGAAAATTACAAAAAACTTGTAATTAAATTGTCCAAGACAACATGATATTTCGCGAACTGGTTAAAAAACATTGTTTCATATCTTCCTTTTGCTTAAATGTAATGAAGTTTCCATATATATATATATATATATATATATATATATATATATATATATATGTATATACACAAACACATAATATATATATATATATATATGTGTGTGTGTGTGTGTGTGTGCAGTGATATTCTCTTTAACTTCTAAGGCGAATATAACGTGTGTTTATGTCTGAGGGAGTTATTGTACAGAGGTCACATCATCAGTTAATTTTTCCCAGGTGCAGTGAAACAGCAATCTAGTCCCTTTCCTAGCCAGGATTCAAAGAAAACAAGAAAACAGAATAGAAGGGAAGAGGAAACAGTCCTTGCGCACAGAAATCCAGTTCAAAGCATATTAGCATTTGTTGGAAAACATCAGTAATCTTCGGATGACAGAGTTTGGTGATTGCTTCTTTCCTTCTACCGCAAAGCTTTGAAAATCTCTTTCTACTTCTGTGCTATCCTGACCTATAACGTTCCCCCTGCACGAGGCAGATGTATCACCCACCTTAGCTCTTTAAAAAGTACTAGTCGACATCGAAGCTCTAGCATAAGATAACGAATTACCTCGTAAGTGAAACCCAAGATTCAAGACCACAAGCCTTCCCTCTCCTCCTTCAGTATCCCTCTAGGTGGGTAGTACCGCCCGTGCGACTCACGAGGCGCACTTTAGGCATTACTAAAGGGTGTTTGCAGCCTCCCTTCGGCTCTAATTGCACTCACTTTTTGGCCTTTTACTCGACCTCCATTTCAGTTTCCAATATTCCACCTATATGTCCAACACCTCTGTCACTCCTTAATACGACTGAAGGGTTCTCCCTCAGTTACACCATTTTATACTTGTACTTATCCCCTTTATTTTCTGGATCTCTTATCTTGCTGTCCAGCCACTCCAACTCCCTTAAGCACTATCTTAGGCACTCAATGGCCCAAAGTGCCCCGGTGCTTTGGCTTGACAGCCTAAATAGCATAAATAAATCAATCCTGCTTTAGCATGACAGATTTGCCTCAAGACCCAGCCCTAAATGTGAAATCGACGCCCCCAACAGTGCCTGGCGCAGTTTCAGGCGACGAATAACCACTTTGGAACTGGGCGTCAAACATATTCTGGGCTGCTGAAGCTAAGTGCTTGGCAACAATGGGTCGTTTAAGACCTCAACGATAATGTCATTCTCTCTCTCTCTCTCTCTCTCTCTCTCTCTCTCTCTCTCTCTCTCTCTCTCTAATAAAATAAATACTTGAAAAATATATAAAATAATCAACAAAGTGAAAAGAACCAAACATCTTGACGAAACAAAAATTATAAACACATAGGAGCAAATAACATAAAAATTAGACCAAACGAAATCACAATAAACTACGAAAAGTACAAGCTGAATAAAAAAAAAAGTAGCAACAAATGCAAAGCAGACCCAGAATTAAGATAAAAAGGTAGCTAGAGGAAAATCCGAACGTAAAAGCAACAACCACCAACAGAATGCAAAAAAAAAGAGTAAAAAATATCAAGAACAAAGCAACAAAAGGAACGATGCATGAACTCAAGATAAAGTAAGCAACTTAATTAAGGCCACCCAAAATAAAGTGGCCGCATAAAAAGAGAGAGAGAGAGAGAGAGAGAGAGAGAGAGAGAGAGAGAGAGAGAGAGAGAGAGAGAGAGAGAGAATCAGTGGATAATGTCAAGAACTCGTACACTAGAGGTGTTGGAAGCATGCCCGGTGAAAATCTTAAAAGAAATACCGGCTGGACAGTTGGATTATTTTATTTCCCGATTATTTTATTTCCTTAGTTTTACCGCGTGAACTGAAAAGCGTTACTATTACGCTTTGGAAAAAATGAATCATTCGTAAAGAAATAATGGTTTTGCAATAAGACACAATCTTATGAAGTCAGTAAGATTCATCAGATATGCCTTATTCTGGAATAACCTTGAAGTTTGATGGTCATCCTATACCGAAAAAATGAACAAAGTTAGCAGTGTTAAAGCATGCATTAAAAAGAGCATACAAAATTTCTCATTCATTAACTAATTACCAAATAAAAAAGTGATAAATTATTTACCATAATGTATAATTTCAAGTTAATGTTCAACGATAATGAATATAAGACCTTAAAAATCATAAAATCCTGTACCAAACAAATTTGGCTCAATATGAAAAAACTAAATGATAAAGTACACCATCAGCAGGGACAAAACAGCTCATAAAACTAGAAATATATAAGAGTAGTTACTCTAGAGGAAATCAATAGCAGAACTGGATTTTTTGCCTTTTGCATGATGAAATGTTAAAAAATTTCGGGAGCGACAGTTAAAAAACCAAGATGGGCTAACACTCAAAATGACCGATTTAAAAGGGGAGCAGTTCAAAGTGGCATGTCATACGAGTGACATAACAAAGGAGTAACACCTCAGATACAAACTTCAAAGGAATGACAACCATCCAACCAATATTTAAAATATGTTAACAATTCAGTGGTTCCAGTTTTTTTAATCTTAATAATTTAATAATCTTTATAGTTTTTGGTTATTTTGTCATTTGATCTTTATGTCAATCCTTTAATACGGCATTTATGTCTCTCCTATGAAATGTAACTCCTTCGATACAGACCCAATCAAAAGTAGTATTGCTAGGCCAATGCTTTTTCTCATCTTCTTTATGTAGGGAAGGTGTGAGAGAATGTGTAGCAGGCACAGTGTGTTCCAATGACAGTCGCAGTTTTTCTACTTTCTAACTTTGCACTTATCATTCAAAAAGACAGTCCCAATTAGCATAAAAACACATGAATACTATAAATAAAACATCGCTATGCAATTCATGCACAACCGTCACTCTCATCACAAACCTAATAGAAAATAAGGAATCACAAAACACTACAGAAAATACCTCCAGGACTTCGCTGTCATTTCTTAATGCGTCAGTTATTAAACAACATTACTCTGTAAGTGAAACAATTCAAAAGGAACAAGCTCAAGAGATGATTAAATTGTTGTGCACGTTGCCATGCATATTAGCTGTCTGTGACATTAGACCATGCGCACAAGAGTGCGCGTGCAACATAAAAAGATGAATGGTGCCGTGTGCAGGGAGGTTCTTCAACCTGCTATGTAGGTGTAAGTGGTGATACAGGGGATTCCTCCATGATTCAGCGTTAGTGAGAACGTGACAGTGATTGCCGTATGTCTTCCCTAAGGAACCGGTCCTTGTTCAGAGAAAAGGCTTAAGTATAAATTCAAATCAAAAATAACTATATACATAGGCCTACACACACACTTATATAATATAAACACACACATACACACATACATATATATATATATATATATATATATATATATATATATATATATATATATATATATATATATATATATATAAATGTTTTAAATGTGATTTTTGTGCGTGTGTGTATGTGGGTGTATATTTCACATCTTAAATACATATTTCACTTACATACACAGACAATAATTCATATTACGTCACTTTGCTCTTAAAAACATTCCATAGTAAGTAACCAAAAAATTATAGTTGCCCGACAGACCATATGTCGTATGAAACATCATGCATGCGTCTCATACCACAGCACATGTCGACAATACCCAATCAGCTATTCTCAGGCGCAAACAATCAGGCTTTCCTAATTATGGTACCTGAATTACCTCACGATATCAGCACTGATCCCACAGAAATGACGTAGTTAAACCTACAATTGATTATGCAAAATATATTAACATACGAATTTATATCCATATGAAGACAATCAATTTTATATTATGTAAGAAGAAACATTAACATGAATTTATATCCACATAAAAAAACACATCAATTTAAAAATTTTTATATCATATTGGCAGTACTCCGCGAAAATCCGATTAGAATTCTCGAAATTCTCCCCCACGTATGGTTAAGAGCAACCTTCTTAAGAATGGCGCCAATCTACTCAAATACTTACAGTGTTGTTACTTCAATAAATTGTCAATGAAAATGAACACAGAGATCTCTCCGTTGGGCTGAGTTTTAATTTGTCCGTTCAAACTCGGAACGAAAATTTCTCACAAAAACGCCAACCACTGTAACTCTGAAGATACAAGAAGGCAAATTTAACAGACGAAACCTTCCCCGCACTTGCCTTCGACCATCAAAACAAGATGAGGTCAAAGGGTTACAATTATATTTCTTCTTAACAAGAAACTCCACACAATAACTGACACCTTAACTGAACTGACCTGACCTGACCTGACCTTGGCATCACTGAAGAGACAACAATAAGAGCTATATTATTCGAAAAATGTTAATGACACGTCGGCTTTTCGAAAATTATGAAGAAACGGAGGTCACATAACTTCTGGGTCGTCGGAATCATGACCTGATCTTTGGGAAATTCGATGCAATTACGAAGAAATGCCATGTTAGCGCAATGAAGGGTAATTGAGATTAATCGATGTCATTACATGGAAGAACGGAAAGGTTGGGTGGATAACCATCAGACCTGCACTAAATGACAGACACGTTCTCTCTCTCTCTCTCTCTCTCTCTCTCTCTCTCTCTCTCTCTCTCTCTCTCTCTCTCCTTTCAAAATACATTGGGTGGGAGAACACACCTGTGCACCCATGTATATACACCCTAACACATACACACACACACACATACATACACACACACATATATATATATATATATATATATATATAATATATATATATATATATATATATATACATACATACATACATACATACATACATACATATGGATAATGGGTATGTACAGTATGTTGATTACATTACAGGTCGTTCGATCAGCAAGGCAGGCAACATTTATTCTGGAAATAACTTAGATGGGTGACCGAGAAGAAACTGCACTTGGCTCGATATGCATCCCCGGTTGGAGAGGTGGGGACAAGATGTTTTCCTTCAAGTTTCCAACAAATATTTTTGGGATGAGGTTGGAAGCCTAGCATAACCATATGGTTGCCTAAAGGGCTTATGTGCCGAAGACGACTTTTAGCTTTGCTTGGTAGTCACCCATCCAAAAACTGACCTGACCCATTTGTGATGAGGTTGTTAGCATAATACCCTTTTGAATACCCTATTGCACTGGCACTTATTCACAACTGGTTCGACTGGTGACGTTAGACATGGATCAAACCAATACAATTATACATAGCAATAAGATTATTTTTATGAAGCATGAACCATTAATAGAGCACAAGATATACCCTTACATTTCCTTAAAACCCGGCACTAACGGAGATTTACTCCCGAGAGAAAAAAACCCGTATCATGCGCGCGCACACACAAACCAATGCTTCCACGGCCGCTGTTGAAAAACACATTACTGGTACCAACAAACAAAAATATTAACCTAAATTTTCTCTGGCCATTATTGTCGAAATACAACTAAACCCCATGAAATAGTCTGGAACGAATTTTATTTTGTTCTAATCAACAATGATGCAATGGCTTTCAAACTCCCAATCCGGGTATAAATATGCCGATTATGTCACACTAAGACATTTAAATTCCATTAAAAAATTGCAGACGAAACTAAGCTGGGAATCTAGCATTCAGATATCTAGATAATCGCCAGATTTCCCAACCTAGACGAGCCAAATCTCGGGCGTTAACAACAGGTTAATTCTGCCAAAAATTCTTAAAAGACTACCTCATGCAGTATTGTGTGTGTGTGTGTGTGTGTGTGTGTGTGTGTGTGTGTGTGTGTGTGTGTGTGTGTGTGTGAGAGAGAGAGAGAGAGAGAGAGAGAGAGAATTGCCCTATTATTTAGACAACATCAATAAGGGTATTTATGTATAGAAGTTCTCCACATTAATGACTCGGTGTGTATTCAAATACAATCACTGACGCAGACAAAATCAATCACAAAACCATACGATTTAAATTTAACCAAATTCTGCAAAACATCAAGTTCCAAAACAAGCCAATTCCTTCAACTGCTCAAGGACAAAACACCATTCATCTAGGATGATCCAAATTTGACCTTGGACAACAATGCTGACAGATCAGTTCAAGGGTTTAGAAATGGTCAACACCACTCAGGATGTTGCTTTGTTTACATAAATGACGTCTTCTGCTGCGCTCATACGCCAGCTTGTATATCTCAAGGTGACGTCATATGAATATTCTATGAGGTTCTAACATCCATCCATGAGGCTCACTGAATTCTTAAACATACACAAATCTACATGGGAAACTCCTTGATTAAAATAATATGGTTCGCAACAACATTGCAGAGAGAGAGAGAGAGAGAGAGAGAGAGAGAGAGAGAGAGAGAGAGAGAGAGAGAGAGAGAGAGAGAGAGAGAAAATATAATGTAATCCATTTAAAACTTCATTGTTTTAACATAAGGAATACTGACAATTAATGCTAGAAATAAATTATCAGTCATAAATTTCTCTTTTTAGCGAAACACAGAAACACACACACACACACACACACAGAGAGAGGAGAGAGAGAGAGAGAGAGAGAGAGAATAAATTGTTTTAACAGAAGGAATAGTGTCAGTTAATGCCAGAAATATACTATCAGCCATAAATTTCTCTCTTTAATGAAGCAGAGAGAGAGAGAGAGAGAGAGAGAGAGAGAGAGAGAGAGAGAGATAAAATGTAATCCATTTGAAACTTCACTGTTTCAACAGAAGGAATAGCGACAATTAATGCTAGAAATATACCATCACCCATAAATTCTATTTCTAATGAGAGAGAGAGAGAGAGAGAGAGAGAGAGAGAGAGAGAGAGAGAGAGAGAGAGAGAGAGAGAGAATTAAGTCTATTTAAATTTTAAAGCAAGTAAACACATTCAACATACGAGTATAACAACAAATGAAGAGTACCAAGAAACGTTCTCTGCATCCAGCCATAAAAAATTAAGTGATGTGCAGGGCATAAACTTTTCAATGATTTTGACTTGTATATGCATTATATATACATACATATACATATATATATATATATTATATACATAGCATACATACATATACACCAACATACATTTTGCAGCAGACTCATATCCGGTTGAAAATCTGAATGTGGACATGACATATGAAAAGATTGCAAAATAAGAAGAAAAAAAAAAAAAGAGTACACAAAATATGAAAAATGATATCCAGTTATTTAAAAATAAAATGTATAAAAAAATAGAAGTCCTCTAACAATAAATTATGATACTTTGATAAAAGACGCTCGGTTCCAATTCAAGTCAATAACCTCAAGAGTTTCTCCATCAATCTCTTGTTAAATAATCAATCATGAATCTGCCATGAATCACTTCCTCGCTGTTACTAACTTTGTTGCTACTTTCACGTAGCAGTTAATCTAAGAATGTTTCTCTTGGCTTCGCTTTCTTGTCTTGTTTGCTTTTGCAAGCAGCCTTCTCAATGCAACCACCCAAAGTACGGCCCTCACTATTTGTTTATTATTGTATTCGAATGGTTCTTATTCTCCCCCTGCATCGTTTTGTATCATATTCGCTGTTTATTGTTACAATACGTAAATTCGAACACCTCAATTCTTGCTATTAAAGATTCATCCTGAATAAGCAACGCCAATGTGTGGATTTTTTTTTTTTTTGCAGTTAACCTTCATTAACTTAAAATCTCTTTCAAGGTTATCATATAATAAACTCACCATCTTCAACCTGACCTCTTCGAGCTATTACCAACCATTTTCACTGGAAAATTGATTCTCATTAAATGTTACGCTCAGCATTTATTTTTAATGGGTTCCATCATTTTTCTTGATTCGGTAAATAATTCAGACCATCATTATTCTATAGTAACTTTTGTTTTCACCCTTCTCTGGAGATTCCTCGTTTTACTGAATTTCTTTATATTCTTTTTAATAATTGTTACTGCATCAATCTCGACTTTATCAACAAAAGAAGGGTTTTATTATCTAAAACTACTCCAGATCCACGGTGCACAATATTCACCAAGGTTTTTATGGACATTCCATGAACTTAACTGAATAAAATAATTTCTGCAAGGCTTACATCATTGCTCTCCAGCTTTCATTCTCATAGTTTTCATACAAATAGCCCTGGGTCTTCCAACTCTTCTGGTACCCACAGGAGTGCAGCAAACACTGTCATGCACATATCACGTACAATTCTTGCTAGGGTGGTACGAACAATAAGCCATCCCCATCCTCTAATCAGCATCATCTCATCTTCTTATGGAACTTCAGTAACTTTCCCTACAGTATCAACTCTCATTTTACCCTGCCATCTCACTCCCAAGATTCTTAAACATTTATTTTCAAACTGACAAAAATCTTTCTGATAAAATTTCACTGTCACCACATGACTCATGTCCGTATGGCAATACAACGAACCCTACTGCATTAGGACAACCTTATTTTCTTTCCTTCTTTGAATCTTCAGCCAAAAACCCTTATGGGATGGAGTCAACAGACTATAAACCCAAGAGGGTTTCGAAGGGAAACCAGCCTGCAGAAGGAACGAAGTTACAAGATACGGTGATAAATAAATAAATGCATAAATAAATAAATATGAGGGAACAGGAAAAAAAAAACCGATAGACCTGAATTCAGGAGACGTAAGCAGAGAACAGGAATGAATTTGCTCCTCGTTTAAACATTTACAGATCAGAAGACGCCACAGCAGCAACAGGCAAACTACTCCACATTTCAGTTGTAGCCAAAATAAAATTCCTAGAAAACCGAATAGTATTAAACCTGATACTATAAAAAGACACACTGTTTGCAGTAGCAGCAACCTGCCTAGTGTTGCGAGCAAAAACAGCTGTCAGGTAAAGAAGAGTGATGTTTGTTGTTGTACATTTTATGCAGAAAACATAATGAAGTCACTTGACGTCCGTGCCACAAGTCAGCATTAAGAATTGGCAAAATAAGCTTGACTGATGACATAACTCTAACCAAGAGTTTGAGATGAAAGTCAGAACCTGAAAGCCACATTGAAAAACAGTACTCCTGACAAGGAAGAATAAGAGAGTTAAAACACTTGAATAAATCATAAACACATTCCAAAAACTTTGCACAAAATACTTAGTAAGCAATATTGCTTATGTGCTTCCCAAAGTCAATTTCTCATCTAAAATCACACCTAAAATCTTACAAATGTCACTGACATTTAAAACCGCAGCAGTTTAATGAAAATCAGAATGCAAAGGCAAAAGTTTTCTGGACAAACTACCTATCATACTTTGAGCTTTATAACTGGTTAAGCTTCAGGCCCCAAAGCCTTCTCCACTCCCGAATACGTGCCAAATCTCAATTCAAGGATTCTACAACCACAAGCCTAGGGGTGGAGAAGGAACAACAGCTACGAGGGTAGCATTACCGACGTATGCACTGTCAAGCTGTATATGAAATTTAATTCTATTCAATTTTAGAACATTACTCGGCCTCACACTGTTTCGCTTAGTTCCGCAGTATTTGAAAAACCGAACATCATTCTTTCTTCTCTACCTAGCTGATGGAAAACAATGGAAGAGAAAGATATAAACTTTAATGTTTAAGGTGGGCAGCAGGTGATATTTTAATCAAGAAAACACCAAAAGATTTACAAAGCATGCTTAACAGGGATGTGACTTATGGACTTAAACGCAATAGCAACTTCTAACTAATGGCGAGTACAAATGCATCCTTTCTCTTTATGATCATTATCAACATTAAAGAACAGTATCCGCTTAACCGACAGGAATTCTTCACTCACGAAAATCCAAGGCTCGCTGAATATTTCACAAGCCTTTACAAGACGCGTGTATTTTAGAAACACAGTTCAGAATTCATCAGATCTCAAAGTGAAGCAGTTCTTGCTGACACATGGACAGCCTAATCTAACAACAGTTCTGATGGTGATATTACAGTGCAACAGGTTATTAAATAAAAACTAAAGATTATCCAACACAACCGTACCTTGAACATTTAATATGTTATTTCTATTATTTAACTGATCTTTAAACTACCGAAGTCCATAATGACAGGCAAGAATATTCCTTACACTGGAAGCTGATTGAATGTAGAAGTATCATAAGGTACAGTTACGTTAAGGCCGGAAGGCAAGCAATCTTCTTTAGGTAACTAAAAGCATACCATCCTCTCAAAGTACGGAGTCATCGGATTCCACATTCGATGCTGAGTAATGACCTTTAAAGGATACTCTCTCTCTCTCTCTCTCTCTCTCTCTCTCTCTAGTTTCTCTTCTCTAGTTTCATTTCATTCTTGCCACATGTTCTAGTACAGAGTACTAATATTATTATTATTATATTATTATTATTATTCCAGTATGAGAACTTGAATTACAAATGGAGGTTTCAATGTTATTGTTATTATTATTATTACAAGCCAGGCTGAAACCCTAGTTCGAAAAGCAAAATGCTAGACCCCAACAAGCAAAGTAATGAAATTACGATGTCAGAAGTCAACTATAAAAAAAAAAGAGGTACATAAAAAATATATAACAAAATCAGCTCTAAGTATGAACGTCCTTGTTGCAACAGTAAAAAACTTACAGAAAACTGTGGTAAAAAAACCACAGAAGAACGGCAAAACTGTTAGAATTACAGTACATTCCTGTAGTTACTACAGTGCCAATCAACCTATTATCCAAAATTTCAACAATAACAATAAGAAATGGTCCACCAGCTCCCATCTGTCTTAAGTTTGAAAACAAGGGCCTCCAGAATATCAATTAAAAGCAGTAGTAGAGCCAAGCCTAGTAAAATAACTTTCGGTCCAGAATCCCGGGATTGCTATACATAATGAAAACTGAAGAACCACCATAAGGACCAGGCCCCCCAAAAAACCGGGACAGATGATTTTTGCGGAGCCTTTCACACATTTAGCCTAAAACGTTCAAATATTTTAGATGATAATACGGCAGTTATAGGAACAGAGCGTTAATTAGCATGGTCTGAACTACTCCAAGCTACAATGACCTACTGGAGTAACATTACCATTTCCCCTGAAGTGAAAAAAAGCCTACCTTACAAAAATATCAGACAACTTTGGTGCTAAGTCATTTACTAGCTGCCACAAAAAAAGGGGGGGGGGGGAAGGAATACCATTTGGGTCTACACACCTCTAAATGGATCAAAGTTCAGCAAAAGAATTCAATTTCACGGGACCGAAAATTAAAACAGTCAGCTTAACTTCAGTAAATAGGGATATGGCACCAAAGTTGACTGATATTTTTGTAAGGTAGCCAAATTTTTCTCTTTTTTTATGCACTTTCAGGGGAAATTGTAATTTTACTACAGTAAGTTATTGTAGCTTGGAGTAGCTCAAGCCATGCTAATTAAACGTTCTGTTTCTATAACTGCCGTATTATCTAAAGTATTTGAACGTCTTAGGCCAAATGTCTGAATGGCTCTGCAGATATCATCGGTCCCCCCGCTTTTTTTTTGGGGGGGGGACTGGTCCTTATGATGGTTCTGCTTACAGTTAAACCCATCAGCCAAAGGGTTGCCTTGACCTTGGAAAGTGTGACCAAGACACCTGCCCAACTCTTAAGTTGGGCATAATACTTACCCCCTGTATAATCATACCCATTCCTTTTCCAAAAATCATAACGCTTCTTTTTTCTCCAAACAAACACGCCTACAAAAAAAAAAAAAAAAAAAACAAGCTTTCTCTTTTAATAAGGCAGCAAACAAGAAGGAATTCGAGCATTTATTATGATAACTAAACTCATTTAAAGGAATAATAAGCTCGACTTCCTTATACAACTGAGACCGATTTAAAAGTGAAGGTTCATAGAAAAAAAAAAACCCTGATCAGAGGTCACAGCTGGATAACTCACAATACTGGTTACAGCAGCTGGAGAATCAGTTAATACCGGATTCAAGCAATTACCGGACATGCGCGTAGAGTCAGTTGTAATTTGCTCACAGCAAGATTCCGAAGTCAAAAGACATACCAATATTCACCGACCCTTGATGAATGCTTACGCTTTTTATTAATATCAATAATCATTGCTGTACATACTGGCCTTGTCAGATTACATTTCTTGTGACAAATAAATAGTAAAATAAATTCATATAAATCCGTCCTTTGAAATTCAAACTACCGCACATGTTTTGAAGTTCGCAAACTAAATTTGTAAACAACATTAATGCACAAACGTTTCTATACACATACTCGTATACACAGACGCATAAAGTATGCCACAGCTTCTTTTATGCATTACTCGCAATATACAAGGCCTTAGGAAGAGAGCTCCATTATGGCCTTGGTTGTAAAACACGAACCGACAAATAACATTCTTGATTCGACAGCTGATAGGAAACAGAACACGAATGCATTCATTCTTGCTGCCTTTACACCCTCCCCACATCTGCGAGAGAGAGAGAGAGAGAGAGAGAGAGAGAGAGAGAGAGAGAGAGAGAGAGAGAGAGAGAGAGAGATTCGTGTACCTGGTATAAAGGAACCGAAATTACCGATGCTTTCCTAATAACCACCCAAAACTAGTTTGTTACACTAACAACTTGAACTGGACAAAATATCGTATATTCTTGACGCTGTTGGTTTCTCGGTCGTCAAGGTTACCAATCGCAAGGTACACAAAATTATTGTAAGTTCCTCTGCACAGATCTCAGACGTGGGGTCGCTAGCTTAGCAAATCCGTTGAGCATACGGTCGCAAATTAATTGAAATTAATAAAGCAACCCAATAACCGGAGATAGTGTCTTGGACAAAAATTACAGACTATACAGTGACTCCAGATGGAATAGTTTACAATTGGTGATGACATTATGCAGGCCAGCATACGCTGACTTGACTGTCGTGGGATCATTAACCTAAGGAATGCTCGGTGCAGAGACTATTTTCTTCCACTACTGCCATACTCTGGAATTTCTTGCTTGTCCATCCTAAAATCTTACGATCAGGGTTTATAAACCCCCCTCTCTCTCTCCGGACTAAATACCTTCACATCCATTTGGATTCATCCTTCCTAAGGCTCTTGAAACCTTTACGACGGCTCCCCCAACACGAGTCGAGATTATCAGCCAAGACTCCTGGCATCCCACGGTTTGCCTGAAAGCCTCTGTTTCCTAACCAAACAAAATAAAAAGTTGAACTGGGGCACATTAACGTCCCTTACTAATTACAAGCTAATCTAATGAAGTTGGACAGTCACTTCCAATTATCTACCCCAAGAATTCTTAAACGCGCTTCGGGTACTCTTATTCAGTGCAATCAAAATTATTCAAAACAAAAATAAAGCCTTGCTGAGATCAAACCCACAAGAAACAAAGAAACTAAATGTACGCTGTTATTTATGGAGAGGACAAGCAAAGTCTCCTATCAGTCGTTTATCAACTACCGCCAATCTTATTTACTATCAACCAACCCAAGCGCTTGGCCTGGTCTCTCTCATTTAATTAGCTGAATGACTAAAACGGAGAGAGAGAGAGAGAGAGAGAGAGAGAGAGAGAGAGAGAGAGAGAGAGAGAGAGAGAGAGAGTCTCAATAATGTATATACGACGTAGCCGTACAGGTTTAAATTTAAAATACTGTTAGGCCAAGCGCTGGGACCTATGATGGTCAATGAGCGTTGAATGGAATATTGATAGCTAGAATGTTTGAAAGGTGTAACAGGAGGAAAACCTCGCAGTAGCACGATGAAACAACTGTCAGAGAAGGTGTCAAGGCAGATGGAAGAAAGAGAAGGAGAAATCTCAGGAAAAGAATATAACAGTAGGCACATCCGGTGACCATAAAATATTAAAAGATACTGTGCGACCATAATACGGCTGAATATCACTGCGATAAAATCATGGAAAAGACAACTTTGACAAATGTGCGCCAGTACAGCGCAGCAACATACAAAACCAAATAGAGGAGCCGCGGAAAACTCCCAGCGAATAACTCAAAAATATATATATATCACTGGAGAGAGGACTCTCCTGTTGTGCGGGTAAAATCTTCGAAATAAAAATGACGGTGTTTTCCCCACGCAGTTCACCTTTAGGCCAATAACGGCCTCATGTAAATATAAAAATTCTTAGGAGTCTCTCGAAGCGTTGTAGTGCGACGAGACTTAATTTCAGCGCCGTAAAATCCCCGGACAACATCGAGGTCGATAAGATTAGGTCATAATTAAAAATTCTCGAAAAATGCCAACAGATATGGTAACTCATACAACATACACGACATATATAATAATGGCACTCGAAAAATTGTTCCCGACAAATTCTTTTTTTCTTGCTAGGTCTTATTTAGTTTAAAAAGGCATCAACATTGGTTTGCCGGTCGTCTAATTCTAATTCATTTATATATATATATATATATATATATATATATATATATTATATATATATATATACACATTTATATTTATATATATATATATATATATATATATATATATATATATATATATATATATTATATTTATATATATACAGTATATATATACATATATACATACATTCACATACAGACATACATATACTGTATACATATACTGTGTATATATATATATATATATATATATATACAGTATATATATATATGACTTCAGCCCAGCCTTATGAGCATTATGTTTATAATTAGTTCATTGGGTTTTTGCTTATGACATGTTAAAGGGTTACAATGCTGTGAGTCCAGAATTCGCGACCTCTTACTTTCCAGTACATACTCAATATGACTGTCATTTTTAGACTTTCGCTGGGGTTGAATCGCACTCTCTTATCATGTCATCTCAGTGCAACAAGGTTGGCTGGTGAGAGATGGCTTAGGTATGTGAAAGGTCAGGATTTTAGTAACGCCCGCCCACCTCTTGCTTTCTTGAGGCAGTCTGTCAGCCTTCCTGAGTTATGCAGAGAACTGTAATTATGTCCAAGTTTCTTTTATAGTAAAATCGGACAACTGGCACCCTCGGATCTCTATTAACAGGTTGAAATTAGTCGCCCACAAAAACACATACACAGACATTATATATATATATATATATATATATATATATATATATATATATATATATATATATATATATATATATATATATATATATATGTATATATACTGTATATGTGTATATATATACATATATATATTACATATATGTATATATATATATGTATATGTATGTATGTATATATATTTATTGATATATAATATACATATATATTACATATATATATATATACTAATATATATATATATATATATATATATATATATATATATATATATATATATATATATATATATATATATATATATATATATATAATATACTCATATATATGTACGTATGTCCTTCGTGGTTACTCCCACCATCTTAATTTCCTTCTTCTTTATATTGTTTACTGGAATGGTCTAGTAAAAGGACAAACAGCTGACCATCTGATTGGAGTTTACTCTATCTGAACTGCAAATCAAATGATTACGTGAAGGTAAACCAATTGTAATGATTTCCTTTAAAAACAGGAAGAACAGCTCATCTGACGGAAGGTGGGGGATGCGGAATTCTCACTGCTCTATAAATTATATAACCTCGTAAAAATTAGGTTTCGATATTGGATGGATAATTTCTTACGCTCTCCAGTTTATCATTATTTTCTGATGCATTGAAAGCGTTAACATTTTAGTTTTCTGTAAAAGAACACTATTGTACCGGCTTTGTCTGTCTGTCCGCACTTTTTTCTGTCTGCCCTCAGATCTTGAAAAGTGCTGAGGCTAAAAGGCTGCAAATTGTTATGTTGATCATCCACCCTCCAATCATCAAACATATCAAATTGCAGCCCTCTAGCCTCAGTAGATTTTATTTTATTTAAGGTTAAAGCCAGCCATAATTGTGCGCCTGGTAAATATAAGACAGGCCACCACCGAAAATAGATCTATTTCGGTGGCCTTGATTAACACGCTGTACAGAAAACTCGACTGCGACGAAGAAACTTCGGCGCATTTTGTTGTTACTCCATTTTTACTCGTACATCATTTTATTCTTACAACATGCCAGATATGAAACTCTCTGGTCCTAAGAGAGAGAGAGAGAGAGAGAGAGAGAGAGAGAGAGAGAGAGAGAGACCTTGATTCAAATGTCACTATTATACTAACAGCAGATTTAGCCCGCATAATGAGAAAACAGCGGCTGCACCATATACAGACACATGCTTTCTCTTATGCATACCATATAATTATGATCTAAAATGTTGCAAGCATGGCGGGACAGCGTACGTAAGTACACACTGACATTAGAAAGGATATTTGGCATATATGTAAATAAAAAATACTGTATGACATAACTCGGTAATAACGTACTACGGAGGGTATTATGATGAAATCAAAATATGCACTTTCAAGTAAAGCATGGTAATGACTGGTCTGACGTACAAACATCCCTGTTATAAGGGTGTAATCTAGTCAGATTGATGGGTGCAAGGTGTGGTTTTAAAGCTGTGATAAGAGTGCGATGGAGTAGCTGATGTCTGCAGATGATAAAGTTTTAGTTGGTGATAATGATGATGAGCAACAGAGACTGGTGAAAGTCTGAAAGCTTTTTAATCGGAGAGAGTTGTGTGTGACCGTCAGCAATCTCATGAGAGTATGGCTGCAAGGAAGATGGAACGATGAGACTTTTAACTTGTTTACAATGGAAAACCGCCCCCCCCCTTTAGACTGGAACGTTTTTTAATGGGATAAATTATGTATAATTATACATTAAGATAGTATTAGCCGCAAATGATATGGCAGAGGTCGAAAATAAAATGTACCGACCCATTCATACACAAACTGCTGAAGTTAAGTATATCTTAGTTTAACCAGACCACTGAGCTGATTAACAGCTCTCCTAGGGCTGGCCCGAAGCATTAGATTTATTTTTACGTGGCTAAGAACCAACCAATTGGTTACCTAGCAACGGAACCTACAGCTTATTGTGGAATCCGAACCACATTATAGCGAGAAATGAATTTCTATCACCAGAAACAAATTCCTCTTGTTCTCTTGTTCTTCACTGGCCGGTCGGAGATTCGAACTCGCGACCAACAGAGTGGTAGCTGAGAACGGAACCCGCTCACCATGCGAGGAACTACAAACTGCAGAGCAAAATACATGTACTTCCACAGTATGTGTAGTTTCATACACCAAGTTATTAGCTGCACGCAGACTTCTGCCACTATGCTGTGCCTGTCTCAAATGCATATGCACTTCGCTTCAGCTACAAGCCTCTACCGACGGCATCCGGTATTTCCCGGTTCAAACCAACTGATAACGAACCACACACACGATGCTAATCTTACCTGACCTCACAATATTCTGAAATGATAACTGTCAGCAATAACTCTCCAATTTTCTTCTTCAAATACTCACTGAATTATTGGCCCATCTGCAGCCGATGATGCATATTGCATGACAACTTTGCAAACTGGTTTTCCTTTAGAACCAGCTGGTTCTTATTTCTTATTTCTGCGAGCTAAAATGTTAAAACCTTACAGAAAGAAAGCTTTATTCACGCGACTAACACAAAGATGTCTTGAAAAAAGGCACAGAACTCTTCACTACGAAGCAATAATGAAACGAAGCGAATGGAGTTGAAAACAAGGGCGCGCAAAATTAAATTCCTTTACGCAGAGTACTGTGCCAACAACAAAACTATTCGTCACGACCATTCATAATACGCCTTTGTCACCAATCTCTCATCGGTAAAAAACTCCCCAATCTCTCTTTCCTAAAGCTGCTTTCCGAGGATTTTCAATCATGTCGGAAAAATACTCTCGTTATGAGATTCCATACTTAGAACTTGAATCCCCACCTCTCCCCTCTTACCCACTGAAAATCACTCCATTTCCCTTCTATTAAAAAATTAATAATACCTCTGGAGAACTATGGTTAGATCCAAAGTTTTCGAATGTATTCCAGGCGACACAGCAACATGAGCGATTAAAACAGAACTCGGCGGAAGCTCATTTATGCTTCAAAGTATATTTGGTCGTATTAAGGATATACAAATGGTAATACATTAACTGCTGTATATAAAAAATTAATGTATACAAATTCTACCAAAATGTTACTTACTACAAACAAATCTTCTGTAGAGTCAATTTTGTTCATGAAAATAGAAATATTTCAAAATGTACAAGAAGCACAGAGATGAAATTAAATATACTAAGCGACTATGGAAATTTGGAAACAAAGCACATACCATGATTCATTATAACTTCTCCATAAATTTCGGTACATGCTGTCTCATTACATCATTGCCATTATAAAAATGACCAGCTAGTGTGTTTGTAATATATATATATATATATATATATATATATATATATATATATATATATATATATATATATATATATATATATATATATATATATTCTTACCGGAACCGAAGTGCTAGTACCGATGGCACTGATTGCTTAGTATCATGCATCAAGAAAGCTGAAATAACAACAAGTAAATATAATGGTCATAAAATTTCCAAAGGGTATGAACATGCCAATTAGCTGCGAACTCATTCACGGCACTAATAAGGGTTTTGAGCATCATCTGAAGTGAGAACAGGATCTCACATCAAGTTACGTTTTTATTCTCAGATTTTTCTTTAAAACGACTGATTCAGAAACGACTCCTATATGTTGGTTCATGCAAGATTGGGAATCTTCATGCAGACGAACGACTCATAATATAGCAAGACCTTAAATAATAAAAAAAAAAAAAGTACAAAATGCACCGAAGTTTCTTCGGCGCAATCGAATTTTCTGTACAGCGCACAATGCTGTATGAAACTTTCAGCCACGGTCTATGAAACTCTCAGCCGCGGCCCATGAAACTTTCAGTCACAGACCGGTGGTGGCCTGTGTTGTTGGCACCTATAGCGGTGCCAGACACACGATCATGGCTAACTTTAACCTTAAATAAATTAAAAGCTACTGAGGCTAGAGGGCTGCAACTTGGTATGTTTGATTGGTATGTTGATCATCCATCCTCCAATCGGAGGATGGATGATCAACATACCAATTTGCAGCCATCTAGCCTCAGTAGTTTTTATGATCAGAGGGCGGACAGAAAAAGTGCCGACGGACAGACAAATAGCTATCTCAATAGTTTTCTTTTAAAGAAAACTAAAAATGGGAAAACTACTTCAACAATTGGAAAATTATGTTAAATTCAATCGTATGAAAGAATGTAAAACTCACAATTTATCAACTACGAAAGGCGAAATATTTCTATTTTTACACACGTGAAGCACGGCAGATGAAATGTCTGGATAAATTTTAGTGTTTTTATCACTGAATTTTTATGTTTACACCAACTGAATCGCAGAGTGGGTGTTTTATGGATGACCAGATTTTGCTTATTCAAAAATTGACTTCACTTTTGGCCTGTTACTCGCCAAGAACATTAAACCGCTTAAGGCAAATTGTACATAAAACCCTATTCCTACGTTTTGCATAGGGCTGTAAAAAAAAAATAAAAAACGTTTTCAGTGAAGTTCCTCGCAGCCATTTTCGGCCAGGAGTATTAAATTTAAGAAGGATCAAATTGCATTAATATTTATTCTTCTTTTAATTTGTAACCAATCAATTTTACAATATAAATCTCTCTGTCGTGAAATGAAAAAGACTAGTAACCACCGTCTCTTGAGCACATTAATTTTGCCTCGTTACTGTTATCACACCAGCATCCCAAAAATTGAGGAAAAATCCCAATTTTAATTAACTGACGTAATTAGGTACAGCCCGAGACAGACAGACAGTGAGAGAGAGAGAGAGAGAGAGAGAGAGAGAGAGAGAGAGAGAGAGAGAGAGAGAGAACTACGGCACCCTGAAGTTCCTCTGTCATACAGCTGGCAGCCATTTATTCCTAATCACAAACTACTAACATAAATAATTCCGTGTTGCATCAGAGGTGCTCTCTGTAGCATTGCCGTCCTCTACCTCTACTTCTACCTCTGCCTCAATCATGCAAGCTAGTCCCATGCATAACTGAAGGGCTCCTCCCGTCTCGCTTCTATCCGCGCCCTTTCCAGGGAATTTATAATGAATATATCGAGATTACAAAAACACTGGTTCCTTGTATGGACTTACTTTAGGTAGTCGATTATCCTTCCATCAACAAGTTATGGACATTTTGGAAAATTTATTAATTTATTTTTCTTATTTCTTTTGTGAGTTGGCTGGGGGAGTTTCATGCATGGACGTGTGTTTTATTCGTAGTTCCTTAACATCCATACAATAATACCTACATATATTACACACACACACACACACATACATACATATATATATATATATATATATATATATATATATATATATATATATATATATATATATATATATATATATATATATATATATATATATATATATATATACATACATGCATCAAACTCCCCGATCAACTCACAAAAGTAAAATAAAATGAATTTTTCCAAAATGTACATAACTTGTTGATGGAGAATAATAGACTACTTACAGTAAGACCATATATATATATATATATATATATATATATATATATATATATATATATATATATATATATATATATATATATATATATATATATGTATATTATATATGTATATTATATATTATATATATATATATATATATATATATATATTATATATATATATATTATATATATATGTATGTATATATATATGTATATTATATATATATATAATACAACTTGCCTTCATCCTTAACGAGGATGAACCTTGCAGTAAAAGTGCTGAATTCACACTTCCACAAGTTACTTCCGCTAGACATTTTTCTCAAATATCAAAAGCGGCATAAATGTATAGGTTTCATTTGTAAACCACCTTCGCCAACAATACATATAAATAAATAACAAATAATTACGAAAAAGCAGGACAATTTCTGAGTTAATAATCATGCATATCGCCGAAGTTAGTTACCAGACCCCACGGAACTGCAAATGAACGAACAAAAATATAACCAAAAATATAACATCAAAAAGCCTTGTACGTTATGAGGTGCAACGAACGACCAGCAGTCATTACGCAACGCACAGTAATTTAGCACAATACTGCTAAATCCGCGATTACGTCATTCAGAACTCTCACCTCGCTAATGACGTAATGTATTCACACACATCCTGTAAAAGGCACAGCTATCGCCCCCTCGGGGTTATTCCCTCATTTGGCTTTCAAACATCTCTCTGTTGATGCCGCCTGACCTGGGATGTTTGTATGCAATAGCTGGTAAATTCCATCAGTAAAAAAAATGACGCACGAATGTGCTAATGAGTGAATTCGCCGTTTCTCGGCTATGATGAAGTCACTACCGGGATGCTTTTAGCTAAAAATGAAATGACACCTCGTACACTTAGCATATTATTTGACAGAATGTGGACTGAGGAAACAAAGCCCGATGACTGAGAATTAGGGAGTCATAGGTGAGATAAAAAAAAAAAAATTCTCTACAGCGTATAATGCTGTATGAAACTCTCAGCCACAACCAATGAAACTTTCAGCCGCGGCTCATAAAACTTTCAGCCACGGTCAGGTGGTGGCCTGTATTTATTCCCAGCACCTGGCAGTGCCAGACCTTTTAGTTTTTATAGCTAACTTTAACCTTAAATAACATAAAAATTACTAAGACTAGATGGCTACTATTTAGTATGTTTGATGATTGGAGAGTGGTTGATCAACATAACAATTTGCAGCCCTCTGGCCTCAGTAGTTTTTAACATCTGAGTGCGGACAGAAAAAGTGCTGACGGACAGAAAAAGTGCTGACGGGCAGAAAAAGGAGCCATCTTAATAGTTTTCTTTTAAGAAAACTAAAAAGGTGACCAGACAATGTGGTAACCAAAGAGGCACTGGACTTAGGCGGTCGTGATGAAACTATTCAATATGCTCACCCTCAATAAGCTGGAGAAGAAATTGGTAAAAAATACTTTCTTTACATCTTCAGCTGAAACCCCTTTTGGACAGAGAGCAGAGACAATAAGCGTAAGAGAGCTCCAAAGGGAAATTAGCCAACATACAGAGACAAGTTATAGGAAAATATGCTAAATAAATAACTAGGAGGAATGTGAACTAAAACCGCTACATCTAAAATTCAGAAGACTTCACCACAGAGCAAGACTGAATTTGCTCCTCACTTAATATTTGGAGATCAGTAGATTCCACAACTGCACTATATGAACAAGCTGGTTTAAGAAAAAGAAGGAGCTGCACTGATCAAGTATTGATGTCAGGACATGCTGTTCAGCAGCGCGTGAAATTTAACGATCTGGTGCCTTTTAGCGGAGCATTTGACAGCGTCTGAACCGGTACTGAAGTCTCGCGTTACCATGGTATTCCAGTTACACATGTGCAACTGAAACTATACACATGCGCAACTGAAACTCTCCATGAACGGACATGAAAATTTAAAGCTGATGAATTTTTTAACAGACTTCCACTAGTAAGTGGGGTGCTACATGGTAATGTCATGTCGCCTTTACTGTATGCTCTTTTCAAGGATTTCATAATGAAATAAAAGCGCTGGAAATGGAAGAGGAGATTTAAATTGGAGTAATGACAGACAACTGACACTTGGAATGCGCAGACGTTCCTGTTTTAATCAGCAAATACCACATGATTTAGAAAGGTTGCTTAATAGAATGCACAATAATTATATCTAGAGAAATGGGGCAAGTTTTAAACAAACAAAAAATATGAGGTCGAGAGTACAATATTCAACATTTCAGAACAGAAATATAAACTAATGCAGGTTCACGAGAGACGGAATTTAGTGATACGTGAAAGGGCATATCTAATAATAGGCAAGCTCAGTAAAGTTTGTAAATCAATTTGACATGAATCACGGTATCACGGTACAAAAACACAGCCATGCCTAAACGATTTTGTCGATGTGACAATAAAGCTTTAAGATTAACATTGTGAGTAAGAAGAGAGGAGAAATGATGCCATAATGGAAATTATGGATTTTTTTTTTTTGTGCAACAGAATGATAAAGGGGAGACGAAGATGGCTTGGACAAGTTCTTCACACAACCCCTGAAAATTGTACGTGATATTTGTAAAAGTGGCTCCTGTGGGCACCAAGAGTTGGAAGACCTAGACCTACTTGGATAAGAACTATGAGAAGGGAGGTTGGAGATATGTGGAGTTTCGTAGAAGATAAAAAGGAAAAAAACTGGGATTTCACTCTGGCTCTTTCCAATGCATGGCATTGGAAGCAAGGATGATGAAAAAAATTACATACCAACACTAGAGACACACTCACACACAATATATATGAATTTATATATAAATATGTAAGTATGTATACATATATATATATATATATATATATATATATATATATATATATATATATATATATATATATATATAAATTGATAGTCAGAGGGAATACTCTGGAGATTCACACTTTTTATTTATTGCTTCCACGTTTCGTGATTTATAATCACATCATCAGGAATTCTATGGAAAATCAAATAAATTAATAAAAGTACTGAACTATTAAAACTGAATTTCGTTAAAACATTAGTCATTAAACTCTATAAAGGCTATTCAAAGTTACACACACTAGAGCACACTTAAATACATACACACAAAGCATAAAATCACATTATATACAGACAGATATAGTTACACAAGAACACATTAAAAATAGCAAAATAACAAAATATTCCAAATAAATAAAAAAAAAATTTTTAACTGTTTAATTTTAAGAAAATTTTCAAAGAATGGAGAAACAAACAGACATTAATAATACAAAAAAAAAAAAACAGAAGACGCTAACCTTACAACGCAAAACGACAGAACCGCACTAACAGTAAAAGAAAAATGTTAATTTTTTTATTTATTCGGATTGTTTTGAGATTTTGCCATTTTTAATGTGCTCACGTGTAATCATATGTGTGCTTATGTAATGTGATTTTATGCTTTGTGTGTATGCATTTAAGTGTGCTCTAGTGTGTAATTTTGAACAGCATTGATAGATTTGTAATGGTTAAAATGTTTTAACGCAATTAATCTTTAGCCGTTCAGTACATTTATTATTTTATTTGATTTTCCTTAGAAATTCCTGATGATGTGATTATGAATGACTTAAACGTGGGAAGCAATAAAGAAAGTGTGAATCTCCAGAGTATTCTGACCTTGATTACAATTTAAATATATATATATATATATATATATATATATATATATATATATATATATATATATATATATATATATATATATATATAGATTGATTTTCGTCTTGTCAGCATTTATTTTCGCTGGTGAATGTAAGGACTAAAGCCTCATCTTCATTTCCTAAACAGCAACTAAACAATACGACATTCGCCTCTATCTTCATTTCCTAAACAGCAACTAAACAATACGACATTCGCCTCTATCTTCATTTCCTAAACAGCAACTAAACAATACGACATTCGCCTCTATCTTCATTTCTAAAAACAAAAAAACAATACGATATCTTCATTTCCAAAGGAACTAAACAATACGACATTTTATCTTCATTTCCGTAAACAGAACTAAACAATGACATTCACAATCTATCTTCATTTCCTAAGAGCAACTAAGCAATAGAGCATTCGCCTCTATCTTCATTTCCTAAACAGCAACTAAACAATACGACATTCATCTGTATTCAGGGCGATGCAGAAGCCAAGCCAAGGAAATCAACTGTCAAAAAAAACAAAAAGAGATCAAAGGACTCAATTTTGTTTTTATTCCTATTGCCGTAAAGAATAATGACACACCAACACAAGAGGGAAGCAACGGAGGCTAACATAAAATTGCAGTGTTACATGAAACAATAGATCACCGTTAAATTCTAATTTAACAGGCATCAAGTGAAAATGGAATTATACATTTGTTTTAAAACAATGTCACTTACACTTCATCACCGAAAAGTTCTACTAACACTTCAGCACCGAGAGTTCCTGGGAAGTGTGTCCTAGAAATCATGTTAAGTCTGTCCAAGAATTTTCACCTTCCTCAAGACGGTGTTACATACGGAAATGTTTTGGCACCTTTCAGCATCTCCCCATCAAGTTTTCTAAATAACCCAATGTCCATGACAAAACTGAAGTTGTCTACGTTTAGGCCAGTGGCACCCAAGGACTTAAAAAATTTTAATACCCGTATTGGACACTTGGCGCCAGGGTTTACGGTAACATCCTAAAAGATGCCAGAAAACGTGACCGTGCAAACTTCTGTACTGAATGATCTCTCTCTCACTCAGCCGAGCAACTGGCTCTTCAGGATTAGTCGAGCTTACGCTTTTCTGTGAAGAAAAACAACAAAGCCCCGTGAACAAGCACAATGACAAGAAGGAAACGGGATCGACTGTCATGTGACAGACGAAAAAAATCAGAACACGGCATTAGAGCGTTTTGTCTTTGATGCCACATTAATACCATTTAGAAATGCCGCATCAGACTTCAAAGTAATCAGTCTAAGGGTCAATACAATTCTATTTTTCGGTATAAAACCTTTTTTGTATTTCCTAGAATATAGAACTGCATTACATTACGGGTGAACAAAGCAGAATTTCACAACCATTATTACACTACAGATCAACAAAGGAGAATTTCATTACCAAAGTTACCTTAAGGGTGCACAAAAGTAAATTACAGATCAACAAAGGAGAATTTCATTACCAAAGTTACCTTAAGGGTGAACAAAGGTACAAACTAAGTGGAAAACACGCGAACATCATGTATGCATATCTACATACGAAAATGTAATCAAACAGCATACACACAATTAAAACTGGTGTCAATGGGTTCGAACCCCATGACTCTAAGTCCTCGTGAACACTAGAGAAAAAAAAA
Organism: Macrobrachium rosenbergii; assembly: GCF_040412425.1. Taxonomy (NCBI): domain Eukaryota; kingdom Metazoa; phylum Arthropoda; class Malacostraca; order Decapoda; family Palaemonidae; genus Macrobrachium; species Macrobrachium rosenbergii. The sequence goes on along the minus strand of NC_089791.1, from coordinate 55,982,636 downwards.
AAGACTTAAAATCTAACGTAAGATTTCTTACTCCATGCAAAATGCCTGCTGATTTTCCTTGTGGATGATAAAACAACGTTATTCTCGCAGATACGCAAGTAAGAAGAGAAGCCATTATTTACAGCATAATCCAAAAACCGCACGAGAACGAAAATACCATGCAAAGAAATGGGCGAAAGAAGAAATATTTTCTATTTTATCTTATACAACACAAAAGACCCAGCCATTACGTCAATCCAAATAAGACTTGGAATAATATGAGGGTCCAATTTTTCCTGCCCCAAAATGGGAAGCCATTCACATAAGGATAAATTTTCTTCTGGTTATCTTTTCTCGTATCAACAATGCAGATCCGAAGAGAAATAAGAGCGGATGAAGAAGAAGAAGTAGAAGAAGAGGAGGAGGAGGGAGGAGGAGGAGGAGGAGGACGAGGAGGAGGAGGAGGAGGAGATGACAGAGGAAAAAGAGAAAGAACCTGACGGTTTTGGAGCTAGCGAAGCAATAACAGTTCATGGGAGATTGAACCATGTGGAGTTTATGACTAAATGCATGCATGTATCTCTCTCTCTCTCTCTCTCTCTCTCTCTCTCTCTCTCTCTCTCTCTCTCACGCACGCACGCGCACACGCACAAACTTTTTTAAATATATAAAACTAAAAATCAGAACAAGTATGCTTTAATTAATGTCCTCTGCCTACAGTTTGCTACTAAATAATTATACCACACTTAACTATACAAAATTAACGCCTTCCAATCGCCATTTTACTACTCCCATCAGCTCAGTGGTCTGGTAAAACTAAGGTATACTTATAGGGACAAAACGAAATTATTCACAGGGGGGGAAGAGAGAGAGAGAGAGAGAGAGAGAGAGAGAGAGAGAGAGAGAGAGAGAGAGAGAGAGAGAGAGAGAGAGAGAGAGAGAGGCTTCTTTACATTTTCCGAAAATCCATAAAATTCTGGTATTATTCGTTCGTCTTTTATCTCCAAGAAATATGAATGATCATTCCTTTAATTTCGTTCATAATGACCATTTCCTTTTGAAAGACCAGGTATATGAGATATATAGGCCTATATGGTATGTATGTTAATTCAACGCGGCATATTTTGGCGCCAATCCTTTTTCATGACATTTTTTCACATATGTACAACATTTTCAGTCCGTCGTATGTCGTGACAAGGTTTGAAGGAAACTAAAGAAATAATGTCACTGCAAAACGTCAGTTTGATTTGAATTCTTTATGGGTCACAATTTGCCGTGTGCGCAAATTCAAGATTTCTTCTCAATAGGCAGATTATAATTCTTTACAGTTCCTAATAATACTATACTTCGCGCTTAAGACACTAACTCACACACTGCAACATCCTCTCATATAATTTCCTAGGCCTTGTCAACGAATAAGCGTCAAAACTGTCATCACTACCACCAAAAAAGAGCCTCTCGATGCTATTACACAACATCGATGTAGTGTTGCACGAGATGTTCTTGAATGTAACATCAATCTGGTATTTTTAAAGTTCATATATCAATCACCTCTCCTCATTTACCCATCAATACATAAATACCTGATAATCCTACCACCAAACTGGCACTAAATCACTAAGTCATAAGAGACGAAAATAAGAATGACTTCACTTATTTACAAGTATAAGTCGATGGCCGTTGTTGTCCAGACGCCAACTGACTAAAACAAATCAATCAATACGTTAACTCTGAATCGGATGAAGTTCAGGCGTGGTTCTATTGCTAACTTTCAGACCCAATGTTGTTCTTTACCTCAATTACTTTTCATAATATACTAAACAATGGTATGATACTGAACCAATTTCAAGACATTGCAGTGTCCTGAAAACAAAAGCCTTGCGGAGAATAACTGGTATTTAATGGCAAGATCACATTCGCAACGAAGCTAAAGAGATATCAAAAAAGGTTCGTTATACAAACGAAAATACGACGACGGATCGGTAGCGTTGACTAGAACATATTCTTCGCTTACAGCCAGAAAGGATCGTAAGAAAGGACCTCGTATGGACCACTACTGCTTTTTTTATTTTTCTTTATTAAGCTGGTGTGGTGCCTGCACAGGCTCTTACTCATAGAGCACTCGTAAAAGTCATTCAATGCTCTCAAGTGACAAAATGGTCATGAATATAATGAGTCAAATTAAAGGTGTGAAAGTGACTATTTGGCCATGAAATGGAAAGTTCAACAGGTAGGATTACAAACCCCTTTAAACCACCAGATAAATAGTGATAGTAGGGAGTCCTGGCGAGTCGCAGATGGCCAGAAAGGACAATAAAAAAAAAACTGATCGTAAGAGAGAAAGCTGAAGTCACAAGGACACCTCAAGGTCCTTAGAAGAGTGGGAAAGCCAAGACCTACTTGGATAGGATCTACGGAGGATGAGTTGGGGATCGGCTGGGATGATCGGCCTAAGAGAGGACAAGAGACAGAGATGCTTGGTTGATTTAGCTTCATTTTATGAAATTTAAGCAGTCAACCCAAGAACGGGGGCACTTTCGGCCATTCAGCGTTTAAGACAGTAAAAGGAGGGAGTTGGAGTGTCTGGTCAGTAAGATAAAGAGATCCAACAAAAGAGAGTAGATGAACTACAAGGATCTAAAGTTGGAACTGGAAGAAAACCCAAGAATTGCACTAAGTGTTACAGTAACAGAGAGAAGTTGGACAGCAAGACTGAAGGAAGTAGGAACAGTGATGCCTGAAAAATCTGGTAGAAAGGCCCGATGCTTCGCAAGGCGTTGGATGTGCTAATTAGTTATTTTTCAAATGATGTTAATGTATATATCAATTTCCCTGTCCTGGCCATGTACAAATTTAGTTCACAGTAACTATATTCCTTTGGGTCACTCTCATTTAACACAAACAATCTAATCTGAGAAAACGTCCTTATGGTGCAATTCCTTAACAAAGGGAATGACTGCGGTGTAATTATTAAGACCAATACAGTCTCCTTGGGCACGTACACTATTTACTGAAGATAACGTATACATAAAATGTGTACCAAAAGTTGGACTTTAGTGGCAACTTACAACAAATGAGAAGTGGCAAAAACTATGGACGTTGAATGCGAAGTAAAACAAAGCAAGAAGCAGCTGGGATAAATGTGTACATAGCATGTAAGCGGTAAAGAGAGTGGATACAGTGAAAGTTATGGATACAGAGAAAGTTATGGATACAGTGAAAGTTATGGAGATACGAAGTGTTACAAGGGCCAAGGCAGGTGAAAGGGCGGATCAAGAGTATTTTGCATTGATTCGCTGATTAAGGAAATAATATACGACGATAGAATAATAAAGTTTTTAAAGGAGGAAGGAGACGGAGACCTTATAAGGGTGGGACAGATGGCGTTAAAGACCTGAATGACAAAGAAGGGCATTAATATCCACGGAAGCACGAGTTGTGAATTCAAGATGATGGTGAAGGGCACGCAGAGTTTGTAAGGTGGTTCGATACGTTGCTGGTGAGTCTTCTGTGTAAGTTTATGGAACGGCTGGTGTTGTGGACGTTACTGTACGATTCAGTCGTACAGTGACCATGAATATTTAGTTTATCTGGAGCAACCAGATTACATATAGACTGTATATATATATATATATATATATATATATATATATATATATATATATATATATATATATATATATATATATTATATATATAATTAGGCAATAATTAGAGAAACCAGATTACATATTGTGTAATATATATATATATATATATATATATATATATATATATATATATATATATATATATATAATTGGTAACCTATATATATATATATAAATAAATATAATGCATATGTAACCAATATATATATATATATATATATATATATATATATATATATAACATATATATATATATAATATTGCACATATGCATTATATTTGTATATAATACATACATACATACAAACAAGCACACACACTAATATATATATATATATATATATATATATATATATATATATATATATAACGTATAATCCGCTCTTTTCCTAGGCGATGTTGTTAGCTAAAGCAATGCCAACAGACTATGGGGTACTCGGGCGGTTACCCTCACAAGTATCGGCCAGACCAAACAGCAACACGATGATATTTAATTTGAAGAAGATAGTGTTCTTGCGAGCATTGTATCGATTCGATTTTGTTCATTAACCCACTCTTGCCCTCACCACGATATTCAAAATATAAAAACTGAATTAAAAACACGATAAATGAATGCAAAACGCCCCCACTGGAAATTAAGTGAAAACGTGGCTGGAAAAATTAATTGTCAATACATCATCTTGAAAGCAAGAGCGCGCTACGCGACTGCCGGAATGCCCATAAATAATTCGACGATCATCCAACGTTACACCGGTCTCCGGAAAAGGTTACGTTGAAATTTGAACGATCTCCTCAGGAACAGCATGCCGGAGAGACAGGGAGGGAAGGAGAGGAAAGCAGCGAAAAAAAAACAAGAAAGGAAAAAGTAAAGAGGGGAGGGAGGGGGAGGAGGAGCTTCTGGTAAATTCATTCCAATGACGTCATTCCTAACGCTGCACCTCGGCTCAGCAGACTCCAAGGGCTTTCTGGCAGCTGAAGGCTGAAGATGGGATTCCGGAATCAGGAGAAGTTGCTCAGGCCAGTTAGCGCGAATTTGTTAACACAACTGAATCTTACGCAACGGAACAGAACTTGTATTCAATCAAAGAGAAGGATTAAACATCTGAACTCTGCCGAGACACAGTAACGGCCTTTTCTCTTAGTCAAGTTCCTTCGAAATAAAAACATTCAAGGTACGAACTTTATCTAAAGAACTTACGGAAGATAATTCAAAGCAAGTGGGTAATCAGTGTCACTACAACCACAAGAAAAGGATTTGTATGACGTTAATGAAATAACGTTATCACTAATGAGCATCAGTTCAATAACATATGCAAAATTTTAAAACTATAATTATTCTTTAAAGAGCAATAACTGTGAAGTCTACATATTTATATACGAATATCAGTGTAAAATGAACTACAACAGTCACGTCAAGCTGAAGCAATCTACAAGCATATAATTACAACTGTAACAGTTTCTGCACAGAACATTTTTCATAAACTCTCCTTCTCTAGTGACACCAATAATCATTCTTTTTCTGCACAAACAAATTAAAAAACTGAAAAGAGCAGCAGAACTTTTTCCCGCCCCAAAAAAATGTGCCATAGTCCACTTTTAAGAAAAGAATTCGAAGACTGCGGCCGAGGACACCAGACCCAATATTCTCACGAAAATCATACCCAAGAACCCCCACGGATCTACGCCAGCAGAGATAATAAAAGTTTTTTTATGTTTTGCCAAAGGTCATAAAAACGGATTCGTCTGTTTATATCCACTTTAAACCATTAATAAATGATATAGCTAACAGACGGTCTGTCAGGAACTTCCTAGAAAATATACAAAAGTAATAAATGCGCCGAAGTTCCTTCGGCGCAATCGAGTTTTCTGTACAGCGTATAAAGCTGTATGAAACTCTCAGCCACGCCCATGAAACTTTCACCCACGGCCCGCTGGTGGCCTGTGTTGTTGGTACCTATAGCGGTGCAAGACGCACGATCATGGCTAACTTTAACCTTAAATGAAATAAAAAACCCTGAGGCTACATGGCAGCAATTTTGGTATGTTTGATGATCAACATACCAATTTGCAGCCCTCTAGCCTTAGTAGTTTTTACGATATGAGGGCGGACAGATTAAAAGTGCGGACGGACAGACAAATAGCCATCTCAATAGTTTCCTTTTACATGAAACTAAAAAGGTTAAAAAAAGAAACCTGTTGAAAAAATTTACTAAACAGAAATTCCGAGTACACTCCCAAAATATACACTCTGAACACAAACATGAATTTGATACGCATATGTCCAGCAGAATCGAAATCAACTTTTATCTTGCTTGATATCAAATATATCCAAAGCAGACTGTCCACCAATCCAAACGGCAATCGTTCGAATCTTGCCCTGGTCACATACAATTATTATCAATTATAATTCACCGTGAGGTCGTTAATCCCAAGGTAAGGTAATACGTTTGTGAGTGTGTATACACATATATGCGTGTGTTTGTGTACATAAATGTACCATATATATATGATACAAAATTTTAAATATAGCTTAACACTACTATATATATATATATATATATATATATATATATATATATATATATATTTATATATATACAGCTGGATATATATATATATATATATATACACATATATATATATATATATATATATATATATATATATATATATATATTTTATACATATATATTACATACATGCATACCAAACACACATATATATATGTATAGGCTATATGTGTATATATATATACACACACACAATATATGCATATATAAAGAGAGGGTTTCAATATGGATTATAAGGAATGAACCTCCCCGTAAAACCAAACACAAATAAAACGCATAAAACTCAGGGTAAGAAAATAACGAAAATATGAAATAACGGAAGCTTCAACCCTTCTTCCTCAAGAAGACAAAGGCGAAGGGGAGGGTGACTTCATGCACTCAGGGACATGAATCTTGAGCCTTAAGAACCGCCTGAAACCCTTACTGAAAATCCAAAGGCCTCAAATCCGCAGAGAGAGAGAGAGAGAGAGAGAGAGAGAGAGAGAGAGAGAGAGAGAGAGATCTTAACTGAGATGCACTGCAGGGGTATCATAAAAATAGACTTTGCAAACCATATATATAATACATATTTTAAACGTTAACATTATGAAACCATATATATATATATATATATATATATGTATATATATATATATATATATATATATATATATATATATATATATATATATATATATATATATACATATATATATATATATATATACTAACATTATATGTACATGTATATATATACGTATATTATATTACATGTTATAAATTATATATATATACATATACATATATATATATTAAATATATAATATATATATATATATATAGAAATCATCAACACACAATCACAATATGTGGAAAGAAATAAATTTCTGACTCATCATATCGCACCAAATCTCTCAGGTGGAAAGCAACTCAGGGTTTGTTATCCACTGGGCCACTGTCTGTGGACAACGCCCTTGCTTTCCACCTGAGAGACCTGGTTCGATCCTGACGTAGTCAAAATGGATATATATATATATATATATATATATATATATATATATATATAATATATATATATATATATATATATCTTATAATACATTCATATTATATATATATATATATATATATATATATATATATATATATATGAATGTACACAATTGTTAGCCGATTGTGTTAACTACTGTACCAAGAGAGAGAGAGAGAGAGAGAGAGAGAGAGAGAGAGATTCTTAATCTCAGACGCCTCGCAGGGATACATGAAAAAAGACACTTTGGAAACTAATCCTTGCCGACCGCGATACGTCCATTACACTTCAACACGACTTGGCAAACTTTGATAAGGGTAATGGCACGCATCTTATTCCATTTCCCTCATGTTTATCTTTACTCCTCCTTCGCGAACGGTGTTTATTGGCGCTTTAAATTCGTTGGGATAACAGTAAACAGTACATCCGGTATTTGTTTAGTTGCAGAAAGTAAACACTGGGTGGAAATTCAAGTTAACATTTCATGTGGAGAATAACTACTTTATAATTATAATAATAATAATAATAATAATAATAATAATAATAATAATAATAATAATGGTTTAGCTTCATCGATGGACTGTTAAGCAAAATCAGCTACCGTCGTTGATGGGTGACCGCTCTCCTCGACAAGGATCTTTACCATACTTCAGTCTATTCAGGCTAAAAGGAGTGCCTATTCCGGATGGGGAAGGGTCCAGCTATGGGTTAAATAGTTAAACTCAGCAATGAAGAAGAGAAATGAAAGATTAACACAATGACGTAAAATGGAACCTTCAAACAGAGGAACTTTGTCCAGCAGCCAAGTATACAACCTAATCGAAGGTTGTTATCCAGCAACTGACCACCACAACAACAGTAACCAGAACTGAGCCGCAGAGGCAAACCGAAAGAAGAAATGGACAAGAGGAAAAAATAGTGGAAATATGGAGATGCTACATCAGAAGCAACCTTAACAGAAAGAGGATACAGAAGAAGACTGGTCAACATCTGAATGAGAGAAATAACACCCTTCAAACAGAAGAGAAACTGGCAGACCAAGAAAAATAACTGGCTCTCCACAACAGAAAGAGAGGAAATTGGAAAGAGAAATAAAATCCAGCAACAAAAGACAAGAAGATGAACTAAGAGATGATGCCACAGAAGATGACAGAAATGATGAGCTACCAAACAACGACACACGAGGAAACAGCGAATATGTAGGAGGGAGGTTGAAATGGGTGGAAAATGCCAAACAATGGATGAAGCCAGATACAGAAAGAACAAAGATCTCCATGAAAGCTTGCAAACAAAGAAAACTAAGGGAGAAAACAAAGAAGTTAATGAAATAATGAGACTAATACACATCACCAGTATCACAGAAACAAATAACCTGGGATATGCAAGAGCAAGACTAGTATTAGAACTCATGGGGATACAAACACCAACACTACTAACACAACCAACCCAACAGAAATCAAAACAGCAACTGCCTTGGAAAAAGGTGCCTGAAAAATAAATCACATGATGAGACCTGACTTGAGCAAACTGAAAGAGATGGCGGTAAAAAAGAGGCTAAGAAGCAAGAAAAACAAGAAAGGAATTGAATGAGAAATAGAAAGTACAGGAGAAGGACTAAACAACACAATAGAAAATAAAAACAGAGGCTTAAATTCAAAGCACATTAGATCCAACAGTTCATGAACAGAATAAAGGATGTTCACCAGAACAAACTCTTCGAACCAACAAGAAAAGACTATACAGCCAACTAAGATGGAAGACAACCACCAGGAAATTCCTGAAGCTGAACCAAGTAAAAGACTCTGGGAAAATGTATGAGCAGTTTGAGTATCACACAACAAACATCCAACATGGCTCCAGGAAATCAAGGCAGAAGAAATGGGGGGAATAAAACAAAAACTCACCGAGATCACGACAGACACAGTCAGACACCAACCGAAGAAAATGCCTAACTGGAAAGCCCCCAGGTCCCGATGAAGTCCATGGATACTGGCTCAAAACCCAAGGCCCTATACCCATGAATAGCAAGAATCAATTCCAGCATTGTATCACAAACCACCATGAACCCAAATGGATAAACAGAGGGAACATCCATAGTACAGAAAGACAAGAACAAAGTGGAAATATAGCAAAAACTACAGGCCCATCAATTGCCTACCAATAATGTGCTACTTAACAGGTATCATCAGTGAAAGGCTATACAAAATAGCCAACCCAGAGTGCTAAAACATCCCTCACCAACAGAAAGGCTGGACAGAAGAAAGTTTCAAAAGTTACAAAAGACCAGCTTCTCAAAGAATAGTAGTGTTTCCAATTTCATCAAAATGGTAATGGTTGAAGATTATAATAAGAGAAGGAAACCAACTTAATGGTAAGATATTTGGTAAAATAGGATTTTTATAAGAAAGCTTTCATTTGACTTGATATCATTCATTGTCTTGTGTGGCTAGCTTAAAGAATGCCTGAAAAAATATGGGGCAGAATGAAAACACCATCAGCTTCAGAATATAAAAATACAATGCATCGCAGACTAGAATCCCGCAAAAGTAGAATAAAGTACTTACAAGCTCTGGGATAAGAGTAGCAAAGGTTAATATCAGGAGAGGGAGCTTGTGCAAAAAGGTGACTCACAGAAGTACAAACACCAACCCCACTACTCTTCAGAAGGTAGTAGGGCAAAAGACCAGCCCAGGACAAAAAGTAATGAAGAAAATGGATGCTGTACCAACTCAAGAAAGAATGGATTGAAAATTAACCATCTGATGTTCAAGGACGACTTCATGCTGTTTGGTAAGAGCATCTAGGAATAAATACCCTAATCCAGACACAAGCCTGGATAAGCTATCTGGGGGCATCAGGAGATGGAGGCTGAATAGTCCCCAAAATGCACCTTATTTGGATCAACATACAGAAAGGCAAATTCCACAAGGTCAAATCTCTGAGATAAAGCTACCAGACAGGCATGGCATCAGACATGATGAGACAGCAGTGGTCTGGTAAAAATAGTATACTCCACACATATAACAGAAGAAAAGAGAAGATATAAAGCTACCAAGAGATCAAACAAGGATTATTATGATACAATTAGCTAATAAAGGAATGATATGCAGAGACTTAAGGCGATACTCAAGTCAAAACTCAACGCCAGAAAACATGACAAAAACCATAACACATGGGCAGTATCAGTAATCAGGTACAGACAGGATAGTGGAGGGACAAAGGGTGAATTTCACAACATAGACCAGAAAATCCTAGAAAACACATGACAATACACAGAGCACTACACCCAAGAGCAAATACAGACAGACTATGCATAACACAAAAGGAAGGAAGGAGAGGGCTACTAAGCATAGAGGACTGTGTCAATATTGAGAGCAGAGCACTGGGGCACTATCTGAAACCCAGTGGAAGACGAGTGGCTAAGGGGCACATGTGGGAAGAACTTGATAAAAGTTGATGAAGACCCTCAAACATAGGAGAGACATGAGAATGAAAAATAGAACAGTGGAATGGAACAACAAACCAATGTACGACAGTATGTGAGACAGTACAAAAGAACTGGCCAACGATGAAGTATGGCAATGGCTACAGAGGGGAGAACTCAAGAAGGAAAACAGAAAGAATGCTAACAGCAGCACAAAATCAGGCTTCCTAAGAACCAGATATATCCAAAGAACAATAGATGGAAATAACATCTCTTGCCCATATGCAGGAAGTACAAAATGAAAGACGAGACCATAAACAACACAGCAACTGAATGTCCAGTGCTTGTACAGAACCAGTACAAAGAGGCATGATTCAGTAGAAAAGCTCCCCACTGAGCCTGTGCAAGAAACATCAGCTAGCTTGCAGCAAGTGGTATGAACACACACCCAGAGTGAAGTGATAGAAAACAATCAGGCAAATATCCTCTTGGGACTCATGTCATCACAAACAGATAGTGATATGCCAGTAAACCAGACTTGGACGTTGATTGGACAAAATCAAGAAATATCACCATTGATGTCGCAATACCAGGGACACCAGAGTACATGAGAAAGAAAGAGAAAAATTCAAAAGTATCAAAACCTGAAAATAGAAATAAGAAGAGATGGGATATGCCAGTGGAAATTGTACTATAATCATAGGAACACTACGATCCAAGATCCCTGAAAAGGAATCTGAAAGAACAAGATGAAGTAGCTCCAGGATTCCTGCAGAAAGTGTGCTACTAGAAAACAAGTGCACAATAGTGGGAGAAAAGTGATGGACTTCTAAGGAGGCAAGATGCAACCCGAAACCCCACACTATAAAAACACCCGGTCGAATAGGATGACTGTGATAGACCCAAAATAATATATACTAATAATAATAACCAAGTTCAATGTAAACAACAACCATTATTTATTTGAGAGGCAATGACGGAAGTTCAGAAGTTTAGGAAAACATACCCAATGTGATACAAAGCATTAGTAAATTTGTATTAACAGTATGGATAGCTTTACCCTACAACAACATTAATAATAATAATAATAATAATAATAATAATAATAATAATAATAAGTAAACAGGTTGCTTTACCTAACAACGACAAATAATAATAATAATAATAATAATAATAATAATAATAATAATATAATAATAATAATAATAATAATAATAATAATAATAAACACTAACTTATAATAAAATCTGAAAAAACGGAATTAATGCATTTATCGGCCACCGAAAAAGACTTGCAGCAGAATCTATTGCTCAACAGCTTTTTCCTTCTCCGCGAAAATCCGAACCACGACGTTTTTCCCCAATTCGCTCAACGAAAGGACCAAGGGCCCTTTCCTTCTGAAAGGCGAGGAGCTGGGATTTTCTTTTTTGGTTTACTTTCTTTTTCTTAGAGGATCGGCTGAGTTAGTTCGTCGATGACCACAAGCGCTTTGAAGCCAGTTCAAAATAATCAAAAGAATGGAACTACGAAACGCAGCACACTAGACATGAAAAATTATATGCATTTATACACTATATATATATATATATATATATATATATATATATATATATATATATATATATATATATACATATTTATTATTGATGTATATATATATATATATATATTTATACACATATATACATATATATACATATATACATATATATACACATATATATATAGTATACAGTAGTTCTTACCTTGAGACCAAACTGGGTATGGGATTAGCATCATTTCCCAGAATACTGTCGAAGATTGGTAAGGCAGAACGTTTTGGACTTGCCATTACCCTTTTTTGCACAACTATAACAGAAAAGTTTAAAATATCGCAGTTTTCTCGTACACTAATCAAGTAATTAAACCACAAAACGTTTACGGATACTTCCGACAACCGTAACTCACTTGCTTTGAAAATGTAACCTTATCAAAACATTGCCCAGATGTAGACACTAACAATCCTTCTCATTTCGAACTGTCTTCGTTTTTATTTCATATTTTCTATCAAGCGTTCCGGGTCTGACGTTCTACGACCTTGCTTCAACCCTCCCCCTTTACTTCTGGTGTTCTTTAAGGCATCGCAGGAAGAATCCAGTTTTCTCCTCCTCTTAATTACTTACACCAGAGGTACCCTCTTAAAATGCAAACTCACTTATTTTAATCTAATACGTTTATACAACTTTCCTTTCTTTGCATTGGCCATACTCCAGTATGTGACACCCACAGTTAGAAATCTGACACCCCCGGTTAAAGATATTGTCACTTTAAAATTTCAGCTGTAGGTCTCTTGCAAGGGCAGGCACGAATGCTCATTTCACAAATTCCCGTAAATCGACCAACGAATATTTTCACTTAACAAATGTACGGGCCGATCCATGAGCTGACGTCCTGGTCTTCGACATACTTGACCCAAACTAAAACATGCCATCTGCTCTGTTGATGTAATAAAATACATAAACAAAATAAATTATTACTAGCATTATTAATGCTAATTTTAAAAAAGGAATGCTTTAAAGAAACAGATTCTTGCTAAGATACAAAAGGCAGCAAGACTAGAAGTCTAAATATGTTAAAACTTAATACTGTTTAACCTGAGGCTATCTTAAAGGTCAAGTGCACAAGTGTTTATGAAAAGAATAACTAACAGCTTTACAAAATGCTTATTTTAGCTTCGCTAGTGACTCTTACCCTTCAATAGAATGTGTCATTCTCCGCTCGTATTAAAAAGTCATTTTTCTTTGAACTGAACACACACATACGTACCGTACGATAGAACTCACATGATACAGGTTCGCAGTCCAAGTTCTCACAAGTATATTTTGTTCTTACCTGGAATGTAAAAGAAAGAAAATGTTAGTAAATGAATACTTTTCATCTGTTCCACTAAAATGAACAAGGACACTTCCACATTAAACTTGGGTGATAATGATGATAACAGTCACAAACTAGTTAAGCAAAAAGTACATAAAACTATGCAGCAATAAGATGATGCCTTTTCAAAGGCGATACAAAGAAAAAAATAGAAAAAAAACTCAAAAACTTTCAACACTTGGTCCAAATTTATCCCTGCATTTTTTTCTTGTCCCAAAAACAATCTTTCTACAATGGCTCCAAAAAATATTAAAATCCGGTTCTATTTACTTCCAAGCATAAGTGCCCTACAAACAAAAATCTTGTAAACACGTCGCGCCGGGAACTGACGCTCAGCAGTCCGTTTGGAAGTCTCATCCAAAGTATTTTCCAAACGAAATTTCCACATTACAGAAATTTCCACAGCAGATGGGTTCATAATATTTCAATACTTAGTTTCATACTAAAAGTTAAACATAACCATTACGCCTAAAAGACAATTAACTTCACTTGGATAAAATGCATTACTCTGGGTCAGTTGTGGCTACTACTGTCTTTAAAAATAATAATAATAATAATAATAATAATAATAATAATAATAATAATAATAATAATAATAGGCAAAGTCATGGGTATATATAACTAAAAAATACTTTCCTTAGATCGTGTAAAAATTTAACAAAATATGTAAGCCATAAATCCATAAATATCAATAAGAGAGAGAGAGAGAGAGAGAGAGAGAGAGAGAGAGAGAGAGAGAGAGAGAGAGAGAGAGAGAGAGAGAGAGAGTTTGTCTTAATTGACTACATGCTTAAGCCCGAATTAATGGAACCAGTCCACGATTAAAGGACTTGCAGCTCAGGAAAATAAAAAGAATATGACCTAAATTCAACACAGGTTTTACAACCAGTCCTCTGGACATAAATACTATCCTTAGCTCCTTTGACCTAGTTTGACCCCGTAATTTCCAACCAAGCGAATGAAAGGGGAAGAGCAATCAGCAACCCTTTCCGTAGGCATAGCCTATGACAATGCAAGGCTCTGAATTCCAGAGACTGTGATATTCTAGCCGTGGATTGATGGTGAACAGAGCAGGGAGATTAAATGTGGTCATTTTGTTCACTTCAATCTTTCTTGCGATTAAATCGGCTACAATATACATTCAGTATTACCATCAAAACATTTTCACGCTAGTGAAGTTCATTCACATTTATAAATATTACAACGCATTTTTGCACTTTAAGCCTCCACTAACTGTACAAATCATATACTATTACAGCAAAAAAGATAGCGGAACCACAGAACATCCACATTATTCTAAAATAACGATCACTTTTATAATAGTGCCTCTCCTTCAACAGTGGTTAAGAATCAGCAAAGCAAATAGAAACCATCTCGTTTACAATCAAATAAAACACCAGAGGGTAGTCAATGTCACTGCGGTAACTTTTTACACAACTCTACGGGTTAGCAACGCCTCCATTCAAAATGTGGCCCCCCTGAGAACACGAGCATTGGTAAGCTTGAATGGGTGATTAAGGTCCTCAAGGAAGGGGTACTTCAATGAAGAGCAGAAATGAGGTCATATCTCGTGGTGCAACGACATTTCTAACTTTGATGTGTTACAGGGCGACAAAAAAACCTAAGGCAATGTTCAACTAAATGCGAGAACTGTATTTGTTTCAAATTTATGCTTTGTCTTGCTAACTCCTATCTCTTACTTCTAACTAGACATGTCTGTCTGTAAATAGGAGGCTAGGAGGCTAATTGTAAAAAATCTATTATGGTATAAAACTGCTTACAATAATTCTTAAATTCATCTTCATAAATTACCATTACATACAATCCTATGCAATAAAAGTTTACAATTTTTGACATTCAGTAGCTACAACACGAGAGAGAGAGAGAGAGAGAGAGAGAGAGAGAGAGAGAGAGAGAGAGAGAGAGAGAGAGAGAGACTGGAATGAGGGGGGTGGATAAATCACAAATGAAAAGGCAAGAAGATAATATAAAATAAAAGTTTACGCTTTTTGACATTCAGCAGCTGCAAGAACAGGGGAGAGAGAGAGAGAGAGAGAGAGAGAGAGAGAGAGAGAGAGAGAGAGAGAGAGAGAGAGAGAGAGAGAGACTCGAATGATGGGGGTGGATAAATCACAGATGAAAAAGCAAGAAGAGATTATTAAATAAAAATTCACCCTTTTTGACATTCAGCAGCTACAAGAGAGAGAGAGAGAGAGAGAGAGAGAGAGAGAGAGAGAGAGAGAGAGAGAGAGATTGGAATGGGGATAAATCACAGATGAAAAAACAAGAGAAATTATAAAAGTCCACTTTTTGACAATCACCAGCCAGAGAGAGAGAGAGAGAGAGAGAGAGAGAGAGACTGGAATGAAGGGGGATAAATCACAGATGAAAAAGCAAGAGGAGGATGGGAGGGCATATGCATTACAGATGGGGGTGGGGCGGGGTTGGGGGAGGGTTGCTCTTGGCGAAGCTCGGGGTCAGGGTAACTACGCATGGCAATCCTCCAGAAGTAAAGAACCTTGAGAATAAATCTTTTCTTTCTCTCTCTCTCTCTCTCTCTCTCTCTCTCTCTCTCTCTCTCTCTCTCAAACTTACGCTTCGCATTCCTTGACCTCTCTAGACAACAGTAAGAGTCTAAGTAGTTTTATTTTTTAACTCCAGACAAAGACGCTTTCTGCTTCAAGAACTTGAGAAAAGCATCCACACGTATTTTATGTGCATTTTAGTATCGAGTAGACGTATTTAAATACAAAAGTCTTACACAAACAAATCAATACGACTCAGAATTTAAAATATGTAAGCTTAACGCCAAGTTATTTCTACATATACCGCGGGATGTGAATGAGAACAAGGAACAAAATCCCATTTGACGTACATTGGCTAACTTTCGGGAAGTCTCGGATCCAAATCACAATTATAGTAAACTATTAACGAAAAAACACCCTTCATAAATCTCATTTTTATTACATTATGATCTAAACACAAAAAGAGTGCCAAATATGACAAACTAAGGCTACAATATGCTCTTAAAAAGACATTCAAACCTACAATATTTTCCTCTTATTGCATGCATGATTATCAGTGTTTAAGTTAAAATTTATACATAAATAGTACTTTGTGTGGAATTACACTAATTGAAATTAAGAGTTTCAATTGGTATAATGCAATTTTGAGGTAAAATACATCAACAGCTAATCTACACAAATGTAGCAGCGATATCTTTATACCATCCCAAGCACGTTCGACGCATTTGTCTTGGAGACATTACACTGCTTAATTTTAAAATTTCTCTAAAAAAAAAAAAAAAAGTTGATTTCCCAAAAACTGCTTCTACTTTCATTTGGATTACTGTCTTACGTCAGTCTTCTCTATAGTGGTTTGAGATCCAGTTGTCATATTGGGAAACTGCCTTTTTAACAAGACTGATCTGATTCAAATCGTTAGATCTCCAATGTTAGCCTTACATCGTCCCCATCAAGGTATAAAGACCTTGTTGTCTAAGCTCTACTTTTCCCATTTCTCCGTTGTATATTTTCTACAGGTGCCCTATGCCCATCCTTCAGGATGCCGGTCAGTCTCCGATTCTGGTGTGGGAAACTTGTGAGATAAGTTATTAGCAGCTATTATAATAATGTAGAAGTTTCTTTTTATAATAAAATCCGTAAAAAAGGAACCCTCTAATCTTATTTACAAACCGGGGTTTAAGTCATAGGTATCATTCGGCTGTGGTCCACTAAGATGAAGAACTGGTTTTTCCTTTCGGGTGTTACTCTCACCTGCCAAGCACAATTTGCCCATCTTCAAATTTCTCCTTTTTCTGTGACGTCTCAACCGGCTCCACGAGAGGTAAGCCCCTACAGCCATGGATTCGAGCCTTTTTTTAATCTCAAGGCATTTACTATTTATTTTATTATTTATCCGAACAGGGCGTTGAACAATGGTCCCTACAAAGAGACTAACGAAAACCGACAGCCAACCCAAACGCTTTATTTTTATTTTATTTTATTTTATTTTTTTTTTTTTACTATTCAAGTTCAAAAGTGCGCAAGAAGAATACTGAAGGGCAAAAAGGCCATACGCAATAGCTGCCAAGATAGGTTTCCGATAAATACCTCACAGTATACAGAAAAATCTGTATTTTTCCCGTATGTTTTTTCTTACCCTTCATGGTTGGATCCTACATATATTGCAGAAATTTTCGAAGCCAACAAAAGAATTTTACTTGCATTTTAACGCTTCCATTTAGACAAAGTTCGCTCCACTGGTTCATACACCGACATAACTGGTAACTGTTGTAATTTTTTATACGCTAAAATTAGTGTTTTGGTGTAAATTCTATTCCATATGAGATGCGTGATTTAGTTTTTGTGAATCATAACGAAAAATCACTCCCAGAAGAAATAACAAAAGAGCTTGTCATTCCAACACAATTTTTATCACAATATTAATTCCAAAAACCTGTGAATGAATGAAAATTGGTACGGAAACCAAAAAGGTTAGTATTGTAGAGACATGAATCATGTATAAAAAAGTTAAAAGTTTTAATCAACTGGACATTTATTAAAATATTCACTACGACTATTTACTTAAACACTTCATGCTTTGTGATACTTGCTCTATCAATGCAGCTAATGCAGCAATTTCTTTCAATAGTACCCCCTCCTGCCAATACAGATAGTGGTTTGTTACATGTTAACTACCACGTTTTAGTTACTAATTACAAATAGATAACTTTCGTATAGCAACGACTCTTTGGGTTCCTCTGTCTACTTTTCCATTTACCTAGGCAGTCTTCGCTTCCTAATATACCCGAGAGATGTAAAATAATATATAATTCATGTCGAAAGCTGCAACGGATGTATATATGTAACCAATCGCTGCATAGCAACCTGCATTTTCGTCCATCTTCCTAGGACCAAATGCTAATCCCTCCTGGCAGTCACGGCGAGCCATTTCTTCAGATCAACGACCTCACAAGTTTCTGTAAGTCTTTAAAGTGTTGTCTGATTCAGGCGATTATGTATTTTTAGTTCCCGAGGCATAGTAATCTCCTCTCTCGGGTCCTTGGGAACCCTGGGAAAATACAGTTCCCTGTCACCGTAACATGGTCTGGCAAAACACTCTACAATGGAAAAATAATACAAAAATAAAAAGGATTTATGTATAAGTGAATTATACTGTATATATACACATATATATATATTATATAATGTATATATATACATACATATAATATATATATGTATATGTGTATATAATATATATATATATATATATATATATATATATATATATATATATATATATATATATATATATATATATATATATATATATTCAAAATCAAAATGAACAGATCATTCTGGATCTCTTTACTCAAACAGTTTTTGGCTGTGATTACCTATACATTGAGATGCGGTTCCACTGTTGCACTGAAGAAGGGCATTAGTTAATGACTGAAACAGCTGCCGGCTTTGGTATGAATAAACTAAGCAACAACAGGGGTTTTTGTTTCTGTCTAGAAGACTAAAGCCTTGAGGATAAAGAAAAAAGTACATACAATATTCGAAATGTTGCCAGAAAGGTTTAGATGCCACGTGTGCATTAGCATTGACGAAAATATAGAATATCAAGAAAAGCATGGGTGTGTGCGTGTGTATACAACATATATCATAAATATACATTTTAATATATACACACACATATATATATATATATATATATATATATATATATATACATATATATATATATATACATACATATATATATATATACATATACATTATATATATATATATATATATATATATATATATATATATATATATATTATTCAGAAAGGTGGAATAACAATGTTCCTACTACAAAGGCAAGAGTGAAATTCGTTTGATCTAGTACAGAAAAACTTGGATCCCAATTATAGCCTAACCTTAGTCTCTCGGGCCACGGCTTTAACTTAACTCTACCTTAGATGAGACGATGACTTCATAATTTGACGAACTGTGCTCCTTTTGTTCTCGAATTTTTTTTATAGTTTTCCTCCACAATCTGTGTTAAACTTTGACTCCATACTAGATGGATGGAGTATGGGTTTAAGGCCAGAGTAAGTTCCTCATTGGACGGGTTGGTATCGTTCTCGGCTAGCACTCTGCTGGGCCCGAGTTCGATTCTCCGACCGGCCATCGAGGGAATCAGAGAAATCTATTTCTGGTGATAGGAATTAATTTCTCGTTATAATGTGGTTCGGATTCATTGTTGCTGTAGGTTCCGTTGCTAGGTAACCAACTGGTTCTTAGCCACGTAAAATAAATCTACTCCTTCGGGCCAGCACTAGGAGAGCTGTTAATCAGCTCAGTGGTCTGGTTAAACTAAGGTATACTTAACTTAAGGTCAAAGTCCAAGCACGGGACCGACAGGGACACACGGTAGACCAATTTTGACCCTAGGGGCTATTGGTCTGAACATATAATAAACCTACACCACAAAATGAAGCTTTTGTCAAGTTTTGTCTCTTCTGACTGAGTAGTAACGGAGATTTTTAAATGACCATCCCTACGTCAGTATCAATTATCTCTTTCTATATGAAAAAACTGAGATTCCTTCTACCTAAAGATGATTTGTACGATGTCTGATTGAAAGTGATCCAGTGGTTTTGAAGTATAAAATGCAAAATATGTGCCAGACAATTATACATCCATATAAATACAATACTGTGAACAATCTCTGATCAAGAAAGCTCATTTGAGATTGCTGATCAGGTGGGCTATGAAGCGATTAGGGAAAACGCTAAAATAAAAACAGGCTCCATTACAGTATAATACATACGAAGTTACTCTCGGCTTTAAAATCCAAGAAAATGAACCTTTCGACAGTGAACTACACTTTCATATGATGACACAAACGCCACGCGTCATGGTTCAGAAATAAAAATTGGAAAAACTCTAGTGATGAATGCTATATCCGGACAGGAACGTGGTAGACAATGCATTGTCTATGTTTATAACTACTACTTCATGTTGGCAAGTTGTGAAACAGACCGAAAATTTAAGATTAGATAGTGGCATAATGATAAATAAAATTCCTTATGAACATCTTATGAATGTGGCAACCCGGTGAAATAAAGATTGCCTCATCGAAGCAATATTGATGGTACACATTATGTCGGAGCAAGAATACAGGTCTGGCGTTTTCCACTCTATTCACTCTTTCATCTCACAGCTTACAACACATAACAGTCAATTGACAACAAGGCAATAATTCACCGTTTATGTGACGAGTTGTGTTGGGTTTTTGGGAAGACATATTCATTGTTCACCCTAGTCTGGTTCGAGAGTCGAATACCGGTCCTTCAGACTGTGAGCTGAGCTATTACCAGTGCATCACGGCAAATAAGCGCATCTGGTAATAAGAGCAACAGAAGATAACTGAAGCATCTTCTTACTCGGGGCTTGTATGTACAAAGTGTCTTCTCTTTCAACCATTCTCTGTAAAACCTCAGGGGACCCTGGCGTCAGAGCTTTTACAAAATGTGGTCATTTCTGCCACAAAATAGCATGAGACTCACTACACAAGGCAACCTAGACTAGATTAGTAATGACCACATTAATATTTCAACACTAGGGGTCCATACAGCAGAGACCAAGTCATTAAAGACCTCACGAACGTTGCCGGAGAGAAAACGGGCGATGTTTTGTTTCGTTGGAGAACGAATGGAAGGACGGATGCACGCTTTCAGTCGAATGGAGAGAGAAGACGACTGGAAATACTTTTTTTTTTTTTTAATACAGACAAAAACCTTAATCGCCCACCATCCCGTCATCATCGACTTCGAGACCCGTTCATCCTTCTCATATTCGGTCCCTTCGTCGAGGCCTTTTCACTCTGGCTCTTCCCATCGACCCCTTCCCTACTACAGTACATTCAAGTTCCACCTTTAACTAAAAATTGTCTTCACTTATCTTACCAGCATGAGAGGCCCCTACTTCCATTCATGGAAAATCAAGTTCCTAAGCAGAATCGCTAGTAGTTAGTGTACTGCAATGGGTCTTTGTAAGGATACAAAAGTGAG
The DNA here is from genome assembly GCF_040412425.1 of Macrobrachium rosenbergii. NCBI lineage: Eukaryota > Metazoa > Arthropoda > Malacostraca > Decapoda > Palaemonidae > Macrobrachium > Macrobrachium rosenbergii. Next base: position 55,961,020 of record NC_089791.1, on the reverse strand, counting down.
TAAATAAATAAACTAAGTTAAGTATACCTTAGTTTTACCAGACCACTGAGCTGATCACCAGCTCTCCTAGGGCTGGCCCGAAGGATTAGACTTATTTTACGTGGCTAAGAACCAACTGGTTACTTAGCAACGGGACCTACAGCTTATTGTGGAATGATAAATGTAAATTATATATATATATATATAAATATAATATATATATATATATATATATATATATATATATATATATATATATATATATATATATATATGTATATATATATATTATATATATATATATATGTATATATATATATATATATGTATATATATATGTATATATATATATATATATATATATATATATATATATATATATATACACATACAGTATATATATATATATACATACATACATTTGAAGACCCAATGACATATAAACTTGATACAGCACTCGATGTAAGCTCGAGCCCGCTTGATAGTTACACGAAACACTCCTTCATTTAAATGTCATTGACAACAACACTATACAACTGTTTCCTTTTATGAAGCAGTGGCGCTCGACGCCCACAAAGAATCGCCAGACCGACTGACTCGAGTAAAAAAAAAACTCTTTGGGGAATGTGTGGATAATGGGGAAAAAGTTATCGGCACAACGGCGACCACAAGATCTTTAATGTCCATCTTTCGGGGGGGAAATGACGAGAGTCCGTTTCATAGGAACGACAATGGCTGTCTGTCGGGTAGTGAGACAATGTGTTGCTCTTTTCGTTTTCGCTCAAAATTTCAATTTTAACATTTTTTTCTATTATGCTTCATCCTTTACGTCTAACGAAAAGTTCCGCTGATTTGCAGACCTAATCTCATTCGTTACGAAAATTCAAAGGGGATTTTTAGATATGTGAACACTCCAAATTTGGACAGGATTTTTTTTTATCCGCCATCTTAGGCACAAAAACCTGTTAACTGGCCTCTCCACTGTAGACACCGTGTAGGGATAGATTTACTTGGAGAGAGAGAGAGAGAGAGAGAGAGAGAGAGAGAGAGAATCGTGGTCGAAATATACCTATAAAATTGCATAGCACTCTCTGGTTCTAAAGGAAAAGATAGCATTTATTCATTCAAACTGTCAATACATACACGAAAGGAAACAACCATTTCACGTACCTTTAGTGAAAAGAACCACAATGTAAAAGGAAGAATTCTCGATATCCCAGAAACTCAACAAAAACCATCAAACAAACCATGAGATAATCATCCTTAACATGATGGTTGCCATTTTGCTATTTAATAGTTATATGCCAATGACTTCTAGTATAATTTTTTATATTCACTTAAGAGTTTTTCACGCACTACGTACTAATTAGCTTTAATTTTTCTATAAAATTACAAATTTTTTTATATTCATCCCCCGTCAGTAATGGAACTCAGAATGCGCAAAGTTTGAAGCAATCAATATGCTCAATGACTTCGTAATTAAAATCATTTAGAATAGAATAAAATAGAATAGAATATAGAATTTAGAACATTTAGAATAGAATAAAATAGAATAGAATATAGAATTTAGCCCAAAGGCCAAGCTCTGGGACTTATGAAGTTATTCAGTGCTGAAAGAGAATTTGACAGTAAAAAGGTTTGAAAGGTGTAACAAGAAGAAAACCTCAGAGTTGCACTAAGAAACAATTTTTAAAGGGGGTGGAAAGTCAGATGGAAGAAAGAGAACTTGAACGGAGGTACAGTAAAAGGAATGAGAGAGGTTGCACTGTAGGCGTTACTTTAGGGTCTTGAAATTCATTTCTCGTCATAATGTGGTTCGGATTCCACAATAAGCTGTAGGTCCCGTTGCTAGGTAACCAGTTGGTTCTTAGCCACGTAAAATAAATCTAATCCTTCGGGCCAGCCCTAGGAGAGCTGTTAATCAGCTCAGTGGTCTGGTTAAACTAAGATATGCTTAACTTTTTTTTTTACCGTCAAGACCCTTAAGTAACGGCTACAGTGCACCACATGAGGTGTGCTGACAGCACTACGGGTTTAAAAACATTTATAATATTTCCATCCCTCTACATCTAAATGATAGCAAGTGGATGTGTCCTACAAAACAGCTACTTCCTCGAATCCGCCCCACCTACATCAGAGAACCTTATTCCAAAACAGGTCGACGCATCTGACAGCATCACTCGTCTCTTATTACGGGCGCACTTTCTCTCTCTCTCTCCCGCTCTTATGTCCCGGATGCTGGAGAACTTTCTTCGTGGCACCGCCTCAGTGACCACTGGCATTGCAAAGCCCAGTAGCTCACACTCAATTAATCCGGGCAGAATCTTGATTAAAATTCCATGCAGGCACTTTCCTATCTTGTACAATGCTGCTTTTTATACACCAACGCGGCTAACCTGACCACGGACTTATTGCCTACCATTAAAAATCAATTAGCACTAATTCACCTGGTAAATAATTAGTCTAAACTTATATATGTGCAAATATACAAATGTTGGTTAAAAACATTTATAAATATATAATTTTGTAATTTCTGTATTATAAAAAATGATAACTGCACATAAGGCCATAAAAATGCAACAAAAGGAGTATCTATCTTAGGCAAAACCAGTTTATATGAGTAAGAAGAGGTGCAAATGATGTAGTACAGAGAAGCTGCCAAAGAAGGGGAAAAAAGAGAGCGCGAGCACGCGCACGCATAAGGTATTACACAAAACAAAGGAAGCACAAACGTACGGATGTCAAGCGGCCACTGAAAGGGCGCAGCGTCCCTTCCCGTTTCCAGAATATAAAAATTTACGACTCTGCCAAATGGGGTCCAATTTTCCCTAGCGTGTTTCTATTCAAGCGCTTTCCTGCGCACACGAGCGTCTGGGGAAGCACACGCGTACACACTGGACCCTACTGCGCGTAACTCCAAAGTGCGAAGATGCTCTTTGATTGTCATGAACACACAGGAGGTCGTTGCCCTATCAAAGGTTCTCTCCCCAGGGCAAATGTTCCAGTAGCTTTGAGTAGGATGAATGGTTTCCGTTGTTAGTTTTTATTGTCACAGTATTCAGTATTTTACTTAAAATTTCAATAAGACTTCATTATTTACAAAATTTACCTTCAATATGATCAAAAGTTTTTAACTTCACAAAAACTAACCTGTTGCTAGGAATCTTTTCAGCGAACTATAACAGCTATAAACAATTAAAAAATCAAAGGACATTCGCCCTTCTTTAAGGGTCGATAACTAAAATAAACGAGAGAGAGAGAGAGAGAGAGAGAGAGAGAGAGAGAGAGAGAGAGAGAGAGAGAGAGAGAGAGAGAGAGAGGACGTCCATTTAAAACATACTGAAATCATATAGCTGTACTCACGTGTTATTTATTCTCTCAAAATTTAAGCAAATGGTGTAGAAATTATATCTTTTTCGATTAAGTTTAGCCAAAGAATGTGTTGAAACAACTGGACGATGAAAACTTCAATTATTATGGGACATAAACAAGCACAACAATTAAGCCCCCGAGAATAAAATTACCACCCCTTTCCAATAATGTGATTTCGAATACCCATGATGCATACATGTACAACATGTACATACAATTAAATGAAAAAGGATGTTCAGTGAGAACTACGCTCACCCAAAACTAGTTTTTTCCTCCTTAAGTTTGGGCAAGTTGTAGTGTTTTAGCTACTCTCCACAGACAGTAGCTTTCATCTTCGAGGGAGAGTTGATATCATTCTAGCATATGTCCCAACGTTCAGGGCTACTAAAAAATGTCTATACGCATACCTCATTTCAATACATACATATACGTGTGTTATTTTTCAATATATATATATACGTATGTATATATATATATATATATATATATATATATATATATATATATATATATATATATATAATATATATATAAATAACTACGTCAGTCCTTAAAATAGATAACTGCTGTAGCCTTCAATACAAAAAGAAACAAATAAATCGCCATACAATGGATCCGGTTCGTCTATGCAACAGTTTCCACGCTAAAATTACATAAGAAGCATTTGCCAAATTTAACTGGAACCTTTAAAGAACTTGGTTGCAGAAAACAGTCACACAGCAGTAAAAGCTGCAATTACTCACGTGAAAGTCATCTTTCTCCAATTACTGAAAAAACATAAAATTCATGGTCTCTTTGACTTTGCCGTTTACACTTATCACTGAGGGAAACTACTTCTACTTCCAGACACCATGATTTTCTTGGCCCGTGATATTAAGAAAAAATTAATATGGAAATACGTCATATCCTCTCTGAGGTCCTTTGCGTCACAAGGCATTGAGGCGCTGATGATGATAATAATATCCTTCATGAAAATGGAGCACCGTCAGACCGGACAGATATAGCCAAATAAAGGCTTAAAAAAAAAAAAAAAAAAAAGACATGATTCAATAAATCTTTCAGCAGTCATAGCAATTTTGTGATTATCCTTCTGGGAGTACGATTCTGCACCACATATCGGTAATCTCAGGGAAGCAGAATAAATTAGAAATCAAAAGGCATCAACACTGGAGAACATTATGTTACATTTCCAATATTGTTCTGAAGCCTTGACCATGAGCTGTGACCGTGGCAAATCCAACACTGCTTCGCCTGGCAATACACAGACTTTATTTGTTCTGAAGTTTTAACTCTTAAGATTACACATAAGAATGGAGAGACTAAAGGTAATCTAATTATTCAGTAAATCTGACGGAGTCTTTGTAGGGGTCGGCAACCACGCACGTTCTCTCTCCCATCGGCCTTCCGTTGGAAACTACTCTCCATATTAGTCCCAGTTCTCTCCTAGTTCTCTCATCCCTCTCTCGACCATATTCACTGAACGTGACCTGACTTGGAAATTATTAGTCCTTCGTTGGGCGGGCGGGTTCCGTTCTCAGCTACCACTCTGTTGGCCGCGAGTTCGAATCTCCGACCGGCCAATGGAGAATATGAGGAATTTATTTCTGGTGACAGAAATTCATTACTCGCTATAATGTGGTTCGGATTCCACAATAAGCTGTAGGTCCCGTTGCTAGGTAACCAATTGGTTCTTAGTCACGTAAAATAAATCTAATCCTTCGGCCAGTTTCTAGAGAGCTGTTAATCAGCTCAGTGGTCTGGTTAAACTAAGATATACTTAACTTTTTTTTGGAAATTATTATGAAGCCTATATATACCTAGGATCAAATAACGAAAACGATTCTCAAAGCGATTTCTTGTATATCGTTGAAAGTCACCTCTCAAGGTCGCATATTAACAAATTAACATCCAATATCAAAATTCGGACTTCATACAGGCTAATATAGTAGAAAATTAACGACCATATCTACTAACAATTAACAGTTAACCTTTACTTCTAAGTCCAGATTTATTAACAAGAAAGAGGGAAAAAAAAACACTGAATACACAGGTGCAATAGACAATCATGAAATATTCCAGAATCTTAAAAATAAGTCAAGGATTATTCCCTCCAGGCAGCGAGTAACATGATCAAAGCACAAACAAGCTTCAAACTTGACATTCGTAAGTGTAAATACAGGTAGTATAATTAAGCGCACATTTACTCAAGAACTTAAGACACACACGACTTACTGGCAGACAACATTACAACACATCACTAAAGCGAGGGCGAGAGAATCTACTAAGATTAATATTTAATACGAGCTTGTTGGAGACGCGCGCTGGAACCCGGAGCTGCTGTCTCTCCTACCTTCCCGATCCCCTACGTATCCCGCCTCCACCCGGGACGGACAAACAGGTCTGCGAGAGGAGGGTGGGTGTCTCCCCTGCCCTCCCGTTCACCTACTTACCCCACCCAGGACAAACCGGTTTGCAGAGGGTGGGTGGCTGTGTCATGTCTCGCCTACTGTCACCCGGGGGAGGACAAATAAGAAAAATCCACTCGGATTTTATTATAATAGATGCAACTGACGATTCATCTTGACCTTAGAAGAATATCGTTGGGAACATGGAATTACAATGCCATGTGAAAAAGCATACAACGCCACGGTAATAAAGAATAAAAATCATTTTTTGTATTATTAAAATAGCTTAATATAAAATAAAAATATTGTGAAACGAAATATTATCCAGAATCTACGCTACGAAGTTGTTGGAAGTCTTTCTCCTAAACATTTCGACTTAACTCAAGACCTATAATAATTGAATAAACTTGAGAATTAACTACTAATTATAACGACTACATCAGCGAAAGCAACGACCGACTGCACTCCCTCAGATTAATTGACGTCACGCCGGTTTCCATTCTCACTGACTACATTCACGTACACACCAAAGTCCAAAGTACACACAAAGCTTTAGGAGCCAATCGGAGAGAGATTTTTCCGAGCGCGCGATTCCAATTAAGCGCCTCATTACCGCCTTTCAGTCGGATTGATTGATTCTTGAGTATACCGTGGCGTCACTGTTAGTCATAGTCTTTCCAACAGAAAAGTATCACTTCTCGCCAATTAGCCATAACAAATACGGCAGAAACGTCATCCTGGACACAGCACTTGATTACTGCCGTCGGTGCCGGATCAAAGATTAAGGAAGGAATGGCTACACTCGGTTATTTGGGAGTTTTATCGCCGCGTTGCAACTCGAAGCAAAGGGAAAACCTTCAATAAATATTATCAATCTTAACAGTGAATTATACATCTTCAATACAATCAACAATTATCAGATTTAAATCTTTATAAATCATATGAGCGGAAAGGTTACCAAATATACTAGAAAAAAAGGAAAAAACACTACAAAGATTCATGTAATTGGCTGGAAATCACACGGGCTGAAATGAAGAGTTGCCACTACTAGACCAAACAAAATTATGTAGCAAAATGTGCAGATTATTATTAATCTTATTACAGTGAATTCATCTTCAATGCAATCAACAATTATCAGATTTAAATCTATTATAAATCACATAAGCGGAAACGTTTTACCAAATATACTAGAAAAACAGGAAAAAACGCCACAATGATTCACCTAATTGGCTAGAAATCACACAGGCTAAAATGAAGAGTTATCACTACTAGACCAAAATAAAATTATGTAGCAAAATGTAAAATATTATTAATCTATACAGCGAATTATATATCTTCAATGCAATCAACAATTATCAGATTTAAATGTATTATATATCAAATATGCGGAAAGGTTACCAAATATACTAGGAAAACAGGAAAAAACACTACAATCATTCATGTAATTGACTAGAAATCACACAAGTTAAAATGAAACTTACCACTACTAGGCCAAACAAAATTATGTAGCAAAATGTGCAGAATATTATTAATCTACAGTGAATTATATATCTTCAATGCAATCAACAATTATCAGAATTAAATCTATTATAAATCATATAGGCGGAAACGTTACCAAATATACTAGAAAAACAAGAAAAAACCGCTACAATGATTCATGTAAATGGCTAGAAATCACACAGGCTAAAATGAAGAGTTACCACTACTAGTCCAAACAAAATTATGTGGCAAAATGTGCAGAACCCAACAACACTATCAACCTATTCTGGAGACTACAGAAAGGACAAACTCACACCACCCTTATTTTCGTTCTTATGACACATCCATCCTCCGTGGACTGACTTCCCCATCAATAGCACCAGACAAAAGTACGGAAAAAAGGCACGCCCACTTTAGGATGTCCACAGAGGGCCCTCCCCCTTGAATAAAGTATCAACGCCCCCTCAGTGAGAGAGAGAGAGAGAGAGAGAGAGAGAGAGAGAGAGAGAGAGAGAGAGAGAGAGAGAATGGTTTCCATTTTCCTGTCGATGGCAAGGAACAAACGAGACTCGTCCTCTCATCTTCTCGGAAGGAAAATAGTAAATTCGATTAAATCTGATCTCTCTCTCTCTCTCTCTCTCTCTCTCTCTCTCTCTCTCTCTCTCTCTCAAGAGAATACGGGGAGAAGTGGCGGTGACAGACAAGAGGTTGAATGAATGAGGAATGAAGTACAGCCATGTTTAAGGGATAAAGTGAAGAGGAAGAATGATGAACATACGAAACGGAAGAGAGAACAGGTGGAAGACCAACATGAAAAGGGAGGAGCTATGAAAGGGAGGAAGGGAGAATAACGAAGTCAGGAGAACTGGGGAGATCGATACCAAAACATGGAAGGGAGACACGATGTCAAAATAAAAGTAACAAACCACGTCATCAAAATTCGACAGATTATTAATATCCCGATACGGGGGAAGTCAAATTACTGACTTGAAATGGTTATTGTCAAGAATCCCCATAGCAATGAAGCCATACCGACTCAATTTCAACTGTGAACAAAAATTCCTCTTGCAAATAACTCGCCAAGCAAAACTGAAGAAAACAAACTAGTTGTTTCTTGCTGAAAACGAACCAACACCAAATTTTCAGACGTGAGGAAAAATGACTGCCAAATCTAATATTTGCAACAAGACTTCAGCGTAAAGGCGAGGTTATTAAGCTTAAAATCATATCTGTTTCATATTCTCCAACTAAACGTTCCATTCAGGGCAGAAGACAGCAAGTATTCCAGAGGCAGAAAACCGTCCAAGCTGAAAATAACTGCCGCATCAATTGTTCCAGCCAAGAGCCTTAACTGGACCGCGATCTGGGGATTAGCTCCACAATGGTGCTTTTCAATCAGCCTATCGAGGGTTCCAACGTGGCGTAATGGACATCATAGACAAAATACACGGAAGGAAATAAAAACAAAAGCAAAATGAAAAAAAAAACTATAATAAAAACACAGCTTTAGGACTGTAAATATTCAAACATGGTTTAACCAACATCGACCTGTCCACTAAATTTTAAGTATCAGTCAAAACGAAAGTCTACAGCCAACTAAGAATACTTCATTTACTGATAATGGGACCTTGACGGGTACATTAAATTTAATATGGTAAAACAGCAGTAGTGAAAATTAACATTAATACAGCGGCTGCCAGCATAAAAACGAATAGAGTATCCTGGCCTCACAACACAAACTGGGGCACCGGCCTATCAGAGCTCAAGACAGTCAAAAGAGGGAGTTGAGGGGTTGGAGAACAAGATAAAGAGATCTAGAAAATGAAGCGATGAAGTGGAAGGATCTAAGGTGGAACTGGGAGAAAATCTCTGTTTCACTAAGAATTAAGATTCAGAGGGGTTGGACAGCAACACTGAAGAGCGGAAACTGGAAAGGATGTTAAGTAAACGGCTAAAAAAAGTGGGTGCAGCTAAGGGCCGAAGGAACTTAGACAACAAAAATGAGAATCGCCAATACAGGTTGGACTCAAAGGCTTATATGCTATGCCATAACTCGGGGCACATTTTTCTTCCAGCGTCGATGGCCAACCAAATTGTCATGTCCAAGTCTTATTCACTATTAGGATGACAATAACAGAGCTAGCTAAATCATCTAGACTTTTTTACTTGACTTCAACGTAAGGCGACAAACAGAATAGCAATGAAACGATCATCTAAAATGTTGTCAGCACCTGCACTGTCAAGGTGAGGGAAAGAGGGTTTATTAACTGCCTAATGTGCCTCCAAGTAGACGGTCCAAAAAGTTTATTTGCAACATCTACACCGTCCCCAAGCTCCACTGCTTTCTGCCTTTTACTTTTCATTAGCTCACTTAAGTGGTTTCTACTTTGGACTGTCAAATTCTTACTCTGCCTTGCTCCAGTTTTGGTCTTTCATGTGAAACCGAATCCATCCTGAAATCCTATAGGTCAAAGATCCTATGGACTCATCAAAGTACTATATGATATTAATCATCTGACCTTGCAACCGAATCTGAAGCTCTATACCGCTGATACTTACGGCATACTTCTCGCATTACTGGACTGATTCAGTGCTGCTATATCTGATAAATATGAACTGTCATCCCCACTTTGTCTTTTCCACTCACCAAACATCGTAAACCCCACGATACAGAAAAAAACATTTGATAAAAGAGAAAAACTGCAACCGAATAATTACATCATCAGTATACAAACATTCGTTAAAATTACCTGAATATATTGCTGGCGTTCAGAGTTAACATGGAGTCATTATTTCAATGTTCATTAATTAAGTGGCCTGTTGGACCTGAAATGGCACCGCACAGCCTGCTTTCAATTCATTTAACCATAACTTGATTAGTTTTTCAATGACCGTTAAAAATTAGCAGTTGATGTACAATGGTTACTTTTAACAGATAATCATACCGTGATTTCCCTTTGGCGCTTGTTTGTGTCAAGGGCGATGTGATAGATTTTATAATAATATTGTTCATTCTGCTACCATCCTAAATTGTTTCCCATTATTTTCCACTGCTGTGGATGTCAAGTCTCTTGTCTTTCATTTTCCCTTTAAACCGTTCCCTCTTATTTAATTCGCATCTTGGTCACTCCCCTCCGCGTCTAAGAGGGCTTACGACGTTCAACTTGAATCCTTTACTCCTGAAATACCAGCCAGTAAACACTAAACTTCACCATAAATCCCGCCTCCGGAGAACGTTTTTGAGACGATATTTCTCGACGATCACTTCCAAGGAAGAAACTTCCACTGAGGAGGAGGAGGAGGAGGAGGAGGAGGACTAAGGTAAGGTCAGAAGAGGAGTAAGGTTTGGACGACGAAGTCGACGACGACGACTAAGGTAAGGTCACAAGAGGAGTAAGGTTTGGACGACGACGACGACGACGACTAAGGTAAGGTTAGAAGAGGAGTAAGGGTTGGAGGAGAGGAAGGAGAAGGAAAGAAATTAAATGGGTAAATAGCTGGATACAATTAAAGAACAGGATATAACGAAAAACAAACACGATCTCCAGATGCTGTTGGAAGACAAGTGGACTGCAGAAACATTTCTGTTAATGCATTTATGTCGCAGGTGTAAATTGGGCTGATCAAAAGCATAATTTTAATTGCAGCAATTTACCATGACAGGTAATAAACCCAAGAAACAAAGAGAGAAAGTGGTGGAGAGAAGGAGAAAGAAAAAGGAAGGTGGATTTTGTGAGAGAAAACACTTCACAAACTTTTATCTGGGCTCAATGTACCCAGAAGTTTGGCTCCAAGCTGGAGGTGTTTCGAGCGGTATACAGTCCTTCATTCCTGGCAAATACCTAACGTAGCTTACAAGAACGCCTTCACGCAGGGAACTTTGCGCAAGATCTGGGACGGCATTTTTGGGGTGCATGAAGAGGTGGCTATCAGAAAACTCATTTTCAGTAAATGGGAGGAAAAACAAAGACAGACACGAGAAGTTTTGCTTATAAATGAATTCAACTTTTAGTATAATAAATATTGTAGTCAAACCTAATACAGGTAAATAATACCGAATATAATACCTGTTTGAACCTTCCACCTTCATTAAATCTCTCTCTCTCTCTCTCTCTCTCTCTCTCTCTCTCTCTCTCTCTCTCTCTCTCTCTCTCTCTCTCTTGTTGCTGTAGCTGCCGAATGTCAAAAGCGTGAACTTTTATTTCATAATCTCTTCTTGCCTTTACATCTGTATTTAGCCACCCCCCCATTCCAATCTCTCTCTCTCTCTCTCTCTCTCTCTCTCTCTCTCTCTCTCTCTCTCTCTCTCTCTCTCTCTCTCTCTCTCTCTCTCTCTCTCTTGTTGATGTAGCTACCGAATGTCAAAAAGCGTGAACTTTTATTTTACAATCTCTTCTTGCCTTTTTATCTGTGATTTATCCACCTCCCCTCATTCCAATCTCTCTCTCTCTCTCTCTCTCTCTCTCTCTCTCTCTCTCTCCAGCGAGCACATAAAACCAGTGCAACAAAGACGGAGATAATCCCCGGCCCACAAAGCAGCATCAGCATGGCATAACATTTCCGAGTTGATTAAACCTGCTTAATTATTAGGCTATTATCCATAAGAACGAAAACCCCGCCATACCGGTTTCCTCTCTAAGCCTTTTGGACTAACCGCTGATATATTATAACACCTAATTATGCAACTGCAAAGTATGTACGCAACATTGCCGACACTTGCCTGGAGACCACCCTAATTAATTCAACATCCTTTACCCGTTACGATGAAGGTTAATGAAAAAGTAATGGGGCTTTCAAATTTAACGAGACGCAAAGAGCAACTTTTAAGATGTTTCTCCTTGAATACGAATGTAACTGACGAACTATCTAGTGTCATGATCTTTGTGAAATTAAAACGAATATGTTTCGCTCATGTCGTTAATAAAAATATAACAGATACCCATTCATGAAACGAAAGTGTAAACAAGACATTTAACAGGAAAATTCTCCGGCATAAACATGTACAAACACGAGTTAATTTTTCCGGTAACTTAAACCAAAATAAACCAAGTCCACAAATTCAAATTAACAGTGGTAAACTATAAGCAGAATTTATTAAAGATCTATGTAAACATTTGTGCAAGCAATTTTTAGTAAATTATCCTATTTTCACGGTAAAATTCCAATCGTCAATTCATAATTCCAGGTGGACTCATGAAATCAGTAAATTACCAATTACTTTCATCCATTAAAGAAAATTACATAATAATATTGCACGTGTTGTGTTACGCGCCGCTAAATTTTCTTGGTTGAAGATTGCAACGGGTTTACGCAGTTTTCCTACGAGCATCTTACCTGTGATGAACCACTAACTTCTCCTCTCTATCTCTCTCTCTCTCTCTCTCTCTCTCTCTCTTCTCTTCTCTCTTCTCTCTCTCTCTCTCTCTCTCTCTCTCATGCTCAGCAAATATTGAACTTCCTTGCCGATGGTAAACGATTTGTTACCATGCAGAAGGATAAACACTAAATACAGAAATATCAAATTTTAAACCCCCACTTAAAAACTTTTAAGAGCGAAAGAAACGCCACGTAAAAAATGAAGTGTAATATATTTCACCCCAATTGTAAATTTGACAAAAATGTGGATGCAAATAAAAGGTTCCGTAATGGATATAAACAATGAGCGAGAAAAATAATCACACACAAGAGGGGAGCTGTCCCCTTCAACACAAGAGAAAAGAAAGGTATATAAGTAATTGAAAGCTTTTCACATATGCGTTTAGGGCCACACATATTCATCAGCGAGAGAGAGAGAGAGAGAGAGAGAGAGAGAGAGAGAGAGAGAGAGAGAGAAATTGACTCATTACTTCCCTGAGAGAGAGAGAGAGACTGTCAATTCTTTTGACTTCACTTCCCTGAGAGAGAGAGAGAGAGAGAGAGAGAGAGAGAGAGAGAGAGAGAGAGAAATTGACTCTCATTACTTCCCAAGAGAGAGAGAGAGAGAGAGAGAGAGAGAAATTGACTCATTACTTCCCAAGAGAGAGAGAGAGAGAGAGAGAGAGAAACTAATTACTTCCCCATTCTCCTCCTCAAGGAAAGCACAGGTGTTTCTGAGGTAGGGTATCTAATCGCCATCAAAAGGAGATTAAGGCCGTCTGAAAAAAGTTTCAGAAACAACAAATGAGGATAAAAGGGGGATCAGAAGCAGCGTCTTACTTGCAGCAAGGGTTTCGGATTCCACAAAAGTTCTCTCATGGGGGAGAGGGAAGGGGGAGAGACATGAACGGGCGAAGGATATCGGAGGGCTGAAAACGGTGTCTGATTAAATGCTACAAATTACAATTTCAAGCCTAAGCACTTTCCATTTCCTTATAAAAGGCAGAGTTAACTGTTACAATTACCTCTGCATGAATTCTAATATAGAAAAGTAATTCTTAAAAAACACTATTGAACTAATTCTCAAAAATAGGCCTACTTTTCCAGATATATAGGTCATGCATATTCCACAAGGCGTTTAGTTAATTTACAACTGTCCAGAAACCCTGCACATGCAACAAGAGGTGACACTATTAACACCAAAAAACCTCGGGGGGTTGGAGGAGTTTGATTACTTTATAAAGACTGAAAAAAGTCAATAATTATTCAAGATCAGTTAATTTCTAAATATCAAGGTTCACAAGGGCGTAAGAGCAATCACGGCCAGAAATGACTATTCACAATTAACCAGTCTTCTCACTTGCACACTAATAATATGACTGAAAATTACAGTTCTCTTTGCTACATGATGTGCGAGAGGAATTATTGACTCCCAGTACCTTAGTTTTCTGACCATCATTGAATTGTGCAATTTTGCATAACCTTTCACTGACTTTTAAACGCAATCAAGACAATGTTAAAGAGCCCAATTCTCAGACTACAAAAATGGATGCCAAAGTTGATGGCTAGTACTAAATATGTCAAAGTACTAATATACAGTCAAGCACCTGTATGTATACTATAATTCCAAAACCAAGTGACAAAATTATTCTTCAAATTTCCTTAGGTTACTCTGGTCCATAAATTATATGCAAAACCTGGAAAGATTTACAGCCGAGCAGAAGCAGGTACAGCCGAGGCAAGCCATTTGATATGCAGGAGACTATGGTGTGTCTGTAGCTAATGCAAGACTGCTATAATCCACAAACAAATATAAAGTAGAGATGGCCAACCAGAAATCACACCTACATTGGAAATAACCAAGCTACCTTCACAAAATACATATCAAAGACTCTCCGTTATTAGCATCATCATTTGAAGCATAATATTTCACAACTTTTGCACTCTCTCCAAAAACACTCTAATTTTTATCACAGTTCTACGTACTCAAATCCCAAGACAGAATGCCTGGTACCAGTATATTATATTTCATACAATTTTACGTGAGAATAACACAGGATGTGGGGTTCAATACAGACCATATCTAAAATTGAATACAGTTATGTCAGGGTGGCTGAGGGTGAAATGCTGCCTAAATAGTGGAATCAAAGGTCTTCACTTCTACAATATAATCGTGGTATGAATTCTCTGGAGTACCTCTAAATTGCGTCGAGTATAAAATTGTTGGGTAATGGAAATGTGGTCGGAAGCCTCATAATTTGTGACTCTCAAACACACCCTCGGTGATCATGGACGAGGTAATGGAAAACTGGACATTTCTTTTCAGACCAATAGTAATGGTATGCATGCTGTTTAATTGTGAGTCAACTACTTGCAATGCATAAGAGCTGCTAAAGGCTACAGAAGTTCATTAATGACACAACCACTGATGCATTATTAAAACACTCAGGATATTTTTTAACAAAAGGCAATGAAGTCCATTAATGGACTTAGTAATCAGGATTGTACTACTACTTGTATCTTGTGCTACTTTGGGTTGTTATCTACAAGGAAAAAAATATCTACAACGCAAACATTTTACACCACCGTATGGTAAACGTAAAGAAGACGGTAGCAAAAAGATATTTTTATTCATATAATTTGTCGACCACACAATAAAGAAATGAGTGTTTAATACTTTGATCCCCGAGGGGCAGATACTAAACACGTCGTCCCATTGAGCTTCAGCTGAATATCACCAAGGCTTTCAAGGTAACTTTCTTCCTTACAAACAATTTCAGTTTTACTTTCATATTCTTCTACGTCCATTCCTTAACACAGTTAAGTGTATCTTTTAGTTTCTCATTTATATCCTCATGTTGTTTGGGAACTGGCCTAACACACTTATTGGGGTACTCCCCTCCCTGAGTTTCATATGAATATGAGGTTCGAATCTACAGAGTACTTTCTGTCATCCTGATACCCGAAGGCTTCAACAACAATTCCATGGATCGTAAATCATTTAGCAGTAGTTCATGCAAAACTGAATCAAACTACCAGGTACCTAATTGACTGGTAAAGTTAACAGCTGCACAATGTGTTTTTATCGAGCGTACCCTTTCTATCGTTCACGCCCCAGAGTCGAATCTGGACCTCCGGGTTGGTATGTGAGCATGCTATCAATCACTCCTAAGTCGTCCACCATAAATGTATGAATGAATTCATGAATACACATCTACATCACACACACACACACATATATATGTGTGTGTGCGTGTGTGCGAGAGAGAGAGAAGGGTGGTAAGGTCTTACGAGATGATAAAAGAAAGTCCCTCTCGCTGCAACTTAAAACCTTACAAGAGCCGACTGCATTAGCAATAAACAAGCGGTTCCATTCATAAAATGCCAAGTTAGTTTGCCGTGGAAAATAATGGTTACGACAGGCACATTCAACTTTGGGAGAAGTTTATGCAGCTGATTTTCGCAATGATGCAACAATATCGCGAACGAAGAATTGGGAGAGGCGATATTGAAGGAAATTACGGCGTCATTATAGTTCATCGAGTCCTGAGACAGCGCGCAGGATGCCGAAAGTTACCATCAGTCGAACTCTCTTTCGTCCTCAACAATCAACATTTGGTATTCAGATATAAAGCTCTTTTCCCCCCACCCTACCATCCATCTTTCTTTCTCTCTCTCCAGCTCTCCTGGGAGCAGTTTAGCATTTAAGTGGTTCCATCCAACAAATAAAGCCATTTACTTTGTCATTAACATCTGTTAAGTTACTCCGACTCTCGGTATCAGGGACATGACTTCATCCTGGTATTTCCACATTCTCTAATTATCGATTTCCAATAAACGTTCTAACCTGAAAGCTACTTTACTCTTTCTTTTATATATACATACACAATACGCATTTATATTATATATATAGTATATATATATATATATATATATATATATATATATATATATATATATATATATATATATATATAAGTGGTACATGCGCAAACAAAACTCGATAGGCAAAGAATCGTAGCTAAAAACAAGCTCCAGGAAAAACTAAAACTTAAAAACATACAAAGTCTGGACGAGCTATTATGCACTTAAGCCTAAACAGTCCCAGCGCTTCTTTGTCCTGGCTGTTTTTTTTTTCCTTACAGAGAGAGAGAGAGAGAGAGAGAGAGAGAGAGAGAGAGAGAGAGAGAGAATACTGAATATTCAGTCCAAAATAATAATTGTAATATATATAGTGTAAGAAAGTCAACGATATACGATGGTGCTAGTAAGTAATAGTACGAAAGCGCAAGGAATTCCGATTTCAACTTTTGTCAAGCTCAGTGGAGGACAGACTTGATGGCGGCCGCCATCAATTCCTTGGGGGCTTCATCTATCCAAATAAATCTCTTTTTCTCAAGGAAATAAAACCCTCACACATTCCTCGCGTTCAGCTACATAAATGGGAATCGATTCACTTCTAACAGCTTAGGCCTACAGAAAGAAAATAAAAGATAAACTTTTAGGCCTATTTCCAAATCTTCCCTGTGGTGAAGGGCTAACATAAAGACTTCTAATGCCGGTGGCGTGAATGAAGCGATAAGGATATAAATATAAACATGGAAATAAACAAACATTATCATCATACCATAAGAAGTAAAATTATTCGATAAGTCTGGGTAAATTACCCACAGGCATTTTACCAAACCACGATCAAATAGCAAACGTCCTTCAGGGGATGAGAATAAGCCTAAAATCATCATCATTGAAGAGTTTATTTTTAATGTACATTAGAAATAAACTCTACAACTTAATTGCCGGTCCAATCCGGGATAAAAAAAATAACACCTTATAAAGGAAAACAGTAAAACATAACGGGGATGTCTCGTTTCAAAAATAGAAAATCTGAAGACGACACCAAAAGCGGCTCGTTTAATATGAAGTTACATAAACACGGAGAAGAAACCTACAATAATATTAACTTGCAGACTTCCCAAGAAGAGCGTAATTAAGGTAGTTAATAATGAAAGGGTAGGAGGCGAGATGGCTCTCTGACCCATATAAAATAGCAGTAAAAAGGCTTTACTTCGACTCTCACTTACTCTCCCTTCTAAAAGGCTCGACTTATCTTCCTGGAAAAGCGTCCTCCCGTCACCCAAAGGCTCTCCTCTATGGCTTTTTAACTCAATTACTCGCACATAAGGCGGCCTCGAATTCACCATATAATTTACTCCAAAGACCCTCTGGTAGCCAGATGACTGCACACGAGAGAGAGAGAGAGAGAGAGAGAGAGAGAGAGAGAGAGAGAGAGAGAGAGAACCATCCCCTTTACTTTACATATACTGTTATGAATATTTTGATGGAACACATCATCAACATCTATCAATTTTCCCTTATCTCTCTACCGAAACACCCAGCTGCGACCCACAACAGCCATATACGAAGCAGGTGCCAGTTTCACTACTGGGACTCAACTGGAGTTTGAAATAAGGTGATTATGCCGTTCCTTTCCTCGCCCCAGTTCCTCGACTGAAAGCTGACAGTGATACTTCTTGCATAAACGAAGGATAACCGTTTGGATTTAGGAAAAATTTGAACAACATTCTCTGCAAATCGCACTAACGTGAAAACACACACTCACTATCTTTTTTTATGAACTAGTATTATGTCCATTACTTTAATTTCGAAACAAATTTGTGATTTCAGTAAAAAAAAATGGAGTTTCGTATTGATTTAAGAAGTTTGGTCTATAGAGCTTAAAATTTATAACTCACTTTACCCTCAAACATTTGCCTTTACAGTTAGGTCTAGTAAGCTTAAAAGTTTATAACTTTCACTTTACCCTAAACATTCACCTATACAACCAGGTTTACGGAGCTTAAAATTTCGCTTTACCCAGAATAATGTACCTACACAGTTTGGTTTAGTGATCTTGTAATTCAGAACTATCTATCCTGAAACATTTAACTACATAGTTAGGCCTAATAATCTTAAAATTTACCTGAAACATTAACCTACACAGTTAGGCCCAGTGTTCTTAAAATTTATTACTGTCACTTCAACCTGAAACGTATATAAAATACTATATACTAAAATACTACAAACTGACAATTTCCCTGGCATCACCACCAATCTAAATTTGCCATGCTTGGACTTCGGAGACTCCCTATCTCACTTTAATCTGGATGAAAAGAAGCAGTGGTGAGCGCTCAGAATTTCTGAGTCGCTTTCAGGTTCCTCGCGGCCAATCTTTAAAGCTCATCAAAACTCGACGCAACAGAAACGCATTCGATGCTGGCCATGACCGTGGCCGTGAAACGCGTCTTTCGAGTATAAAGTAAAATG
This sequence comes from Macrobrachium rosenbergii, assembly GCF_040412425.1. Classification (NCBI taxonomy): domain Eukaryota; kingdom Metazoa; phylum Arthropoda; class Malacostraca; order Decapoda; family Palaemonidae; genus Macrobrachium; species Macrobrachium rosenbergii. The sequence goes on along the minus strand of NC_089791.1, from coordinate 55,942,106 downwards.
AACGAAAATGCTTATTCAACTCGGCAACGCTGCTGGTTACTGATATTAACCGCCACTTTCGCAACAAGTTTATCTGCAGACGAATGAATGAACGTACGTATGTATGTATGTGTTTTTGTTACTAACATTCGAAGGTCTTATTTTCATAGTCAACTACCAGCCCCTAGCTAGGAATACTCTAGTGAAACTAGTTTGAGAAAATAAATAAAATTTTCACAAAAGAGTACATTAATTACTGTTTTTGAGTGACTAAATTTAAAAATACAAAATTCATACAAGGAACTCTATTAAATGCCATGGGCTTGTCATGAAAATTAGGCAAGGTTATAAGTATCACTTGGAAGGTTATAAGAATTGTTATAAGGGTTAAAAATATTGCAGAAATTGTAGTTGTGATAACTGTCATATATTATATCATTAAATTATGGAATATATAACTCACTCAGAATTTAGGGATTATATTACCAGTGTTTTTTTTTTTTGCATTCATGTATGTAAACATATTGTATTCCTGGTAAGAAGAAAAATTATAATAGTAAAATTACGTAAATATTTTGAAATGACTGTAAAACTGCATTAATGTATTTTTCTAATAAAAGACAAAAAAAAAAAGTGAAACTAGTTTCAATATTCAGGAAAGGGACTTGATTTCTTTATTCTTGGTCTGACATTGCTACTACTTCTTTTAGCATTAAGTATTATCAGCCTCATATCATCTGGTAGTCATCAGCCTTTCCGAAAGGTACGAAGATTAATCATATAATAACTTCGCGAAAACAAGATTGCTGTTGAATAGGAAAAGGGGATTAAAACTTACTGAACTGACTTTACAGTCTTGAAGACACCTATCTATGAATATGGCATTTCCCGCTAATTAATTTACAAGATCAACAAATCTTCAACAGACTGCATTTCTTCTACTCTTAAGGAATAATTGCTTGAATGAAGAGAGGAAAAAAAATTACAAGTATTTTATTATTTTTGCAAAAAAAATGTAAATTAAATCGCAAGAGGAAAATGAATATTCTCCTCTGCATGAGGGGTGTATTTCCACATTCCGCGCAACAAAAGTTTAAACATTATACATTCTGCCTGGAATAAAAATAGAGAATGATTTTTTTCACTATGGAATAAAAATAGAATTATTCTTTTTTCACTCTGCAGACGCAAAAGGAACCACGTTATCCTAATTGTATAGGGAATTACGACAGTCTGCACATATCTTCCAAGGGCCTAACTACCCAAACCATTCTCGGTCAGAGCAAGAAAGTGTGTTCAAGACTCATGGAATTCCAATTTTGTATATTTTTATACCGTACATTAATGAGTTCCTCCTTCCTCCCACAAAAATATTAGAGTTTTGATAGTTTCCAAAAGGGAGAATTTCCTTCGCCGGTAAATATATTTTCTTTTCCCTTTAATGGTCAAGCACCTACCAAGAGCCTTCCATAATTGGAGGATCAGTCACCGAAATGTCAAAACATTACTTCATTGCTCTCTTCCTTCCAACTGGCCCGCTTTCGTAATATGCTTTTCCAAGGTTCCTTGAAGTGAACGTGCAATATTTGGGGATGGTAAGTATTAATTCAGAGAAAATGGCTTTTCCATTTACGAAACTATGATATATTTATAGTCAGATTTGCCGTCTAATGCGATTTGCCATCTTAAATATTTTTATTTACAAAACAGAAGTAACAATATTTTAGGCCCTGCTAAGAACACAATCCATTAAAGGAAATAAGGATATAGTGTGGTCTATATAAATAAACATTAACATAAGTTGTAAACAAAACTCAACTGGATTTAATTACTTCCTTGTGGAGGGTACCTTCGCATGAGGATAGTGGTCAAATACTACTGTTTTTCTACAGAGGCGGTGAAGAATTAGAGGAATTTGTTTCTGGAGATAGAAATTCATTTCTTGCTAGAATGTGGTTCGGATCCCACAATAAGCTGTAGGTCTCGTTGTTAGGTAACCAATTGGTTCTTAGCCACGTAAAATAAGTCTAATCCTTCGGGCCAGCCCTAGGAGAGCTGTTAATCAGCTCAGTGGTCTGGTTAAACTAAGGTAATACTTAACTTTTACAGAGGCGGCACTTATCTTCTTCGGGCACGAATTACTGTTCGATAATAATGGATGGCCGGTACAGTGTGATGTAGATCCTGAAGTCGAACACGACCACAAAGTTATCGACAGCAAGCACACACACAGATACTTCATCCAATACCACGAATACAATGAGTAAACTTGAGTGTAACATCAATCCACCTGTTGGAATGTCAGCTAACGTAAACTACCCCCATTCTAGTCTACATCACATAGGGAAAATAGCCTTCTTTATATTAATGCACAAACCGGAAGACAACTAATGTGATAATAAGAATGCTAATGACAGCCCTTTATTAAAATTCATGACCCCAACAGATGCCTGCTCTCCAGACAATGGCACCTATTTCGAAAACACTTGCTCAACGCGGCGTCTACTTTCTCAATGAAACGTCTATTTTGTTATTAAAAGCTGTTTATTCGCCTATAATCTAATCATAAGCACTTATTACAGCTCACATCCGTCCCGAAGCACGTGTCGTCACAATAAGCAGCTGAACTCTATGCAAAGTGGAGCTTACAGCTGTCAACACCTGCTGTTGCCCCGTTTCCGTAAATTGTGTTCAATACATACGCACCAACACATACATGTGCGTACGATAATTACACACACACACAAAATTCTTAATTGGACAAAAAAAAAAAAAAAAAAAAAACTACCACTAATGTGGAACCACCACAACTACCTTGTCCTTGCACTCGAACATGAAAACTGCTTTGTGTGAACAAATAAGGGAGGACGTAACTGGCATGTTCGCACACACAAACATACAAAACCACAACCGCCTTTTCCGTGCGCACATACACGGACCTTGACATTAACCCGAACCCCTTCTCCCATTCCTGTTTTTCGTCGTGTCACGGTCCTTACGTAAGGCGATCGCCTATCCCTAATTACATAAACGCCCTCGTAAAGAATACAGACTTTACGTGCTACGGTAACCCTGCACATTAACTCACCCTTTCTTGCAACCTTCGTTCTCCGTTTTTCTCTACAACTCGTTGAAACCCTCGCCAATTACTATTATCATTTCCCTTTCATCTTCTCTTCCTCCCCTTTTTCACCACTTTTTCTAATCCAGATTATTCCTTTAGTCGTTTTTCCTTTCTGTCTCTCAAAGCTTCAGAGTCACCTCCAGGGCTCTATCACCTCCCCCACCACCACCCTCTCCGCCCCAAAGTCTCAGTCTCCAAACCGGCCCCGACCCCTGGACCCCTGGACCCAGGGCTCCCGGAAAGATAACACATAGAACCTCCCCCTTTAACTTTCGCAAACAATTGATGCGCCCTAGGCACCATTTCCTTCCACCCTCTCGGCTCTTTCATACCTTCTCAAATTCTCACTACAGCAATCGCTTTCTTTCGGTTTTATTGTTTTTCTTTCTTTTGGTTGATTCTCCTCTCCTTTCTCGACGCTTCATTTCCTGATACCTTTCAACGGTTCTGAACTGACGCCCTTCATATTTGCCGGACATTTCCAAGTATAAAAAGACGTAACAATTCTATAAAAGGATTGCAGTGACTTGTTGATTCGACTCGCACTTGGCCAAGGAGTAATATTCCTTAATTGGATCTGAAATACTGCTCCGCGCGTTGCAAATGGATCTATTCTTCAAGAGAATTGATCTGCCCTGACGGTTCTTTCTTTTGAAAGTCCATTAATTCCTTCATTCCTAACTTCCATGGGATTAATTTGAAAGTAAAAATTAATGTGCAATACAAACAACATGAAGATCTTGCTATTTACATCACCACAACCATCCTCCTACGATGTGGCTGACGCCTTTGCTTAAAACGCAATACTGCAACAATACCATAACTTACGCAAGGAAGTGTCAGTAAACATGTAATTTCGATCATCTTCCCACTACAAAAATGTTTTTTCTTTTTTTCCTTCAAGTTCTCCGCCCTCCTCTCGCGGGTGAGGCTTCTTTTGAATCACACCTAGATTATCATTAGCATCAGCCCTTCCCTCATCTGGTCGTATTCATCACCATTAGAGCAATCTGAAGCCAGCATCCATCACAACCACCTGCCTTGACTGCATCATCCACTCTTCCCCTCTACTTACACAGCATTAGCCTTCTGATCTGTAGTCTCTGCAGAAATGATGTCAA
>NC_089791.1:55875382-55927882 GCF_040412425.1 Macrobrachium rosenbergii | reverse complement strand
TATATACTATCTTGATATTGAATTATCTTAATCTCTCTCTCCCTCTCTCTCTCTCCTCTCTCTCTCTCTCTCTCTCTCTCTCTCTCTCTCTCTCTCTCTCTCTTCAGTGATTATTCTACGGCCGGTTAAGATGGCTCTTAAAGCTAAGAGTTGGCAGAAGAGTTTAAATTTGAACTTCTCTTAAGGAAGTAATTACGAGCTCTTTTATTTTGTTGAGCTTTTCTTTAGTCATACAAAAACGACAAGGCTCCGAGAACAACCAAGGTATACAGTGAATATATTGATCAATTCCCGCAAGAAAAGAAACAAAAAACCTTCATTGGTTTGACTTTAAACAATCTGAATCCGATCGTAACCAAACCCACTGTAAATTCCTTGAGCGAAAGACTCAGATAGACAGCATAATAACCTATCATAAGAAAAGCAGGAAAAAGAGAGTAGTAATCTACATGCCAGATGAAAACGAACTACACCTACAGACTACAGGGAACCAAGGCACAACAACGTCTAGTAAAAAAGGGAAGAGGAAGAGGAATGGTAGCCACTATTCAGTAGAAAGCTATGACACTGAACAGGCCATAGGCAGCAATATCGCAGAGCCACTGCCGTCTATTCCATCCTATGGAGAGTTGCCAGTTACGGATTAACAGACTCGCTAGAAACGGGAATAGGGGTGGGGGAGCGAGCGAGCGCGTTGTGTGGTGCTCTACGAAGGGGACAGAAAGCCATAATCGTCAGAAGAAGGGAGCCGGAGGCGCAAGACAGCAGATGAATTCGTGAAAGTGAAGGGATACGACTACAGTAGTAGTATGAAGTATCGAAACCTAGATAGTTTCAAGGGATACTGATATGCAAGTAGCATGTGTTAATGCTATATCTTGGAAAATTCATAAACTGATGCGTAGTACTAATAGAAATAACTGTAAATAAAAAGTAAGACCTTTATGAAAATTACGATACCACGAAATAAATCCAGTAATTTCCAATTGTCATGAGCGTTATTGTCCAAGCGTCAAATAAAACAGACTTAACCATACCATTCTACTGTAACTTAAAACAGGGTCCAAGGTGCTATAAAAGCAAAAACCACCCAAGTTACACCTGTATCTGTGCAAAGTCATTTACATTGTCAAAATAATAAACAGATATATCGTTTTGTTATATATATTATATATATATATAAATATATATATATATATATATATATATATATATATATATATATATATATATATATATATATATACATACACACATTATATATAAGCTATAAACATAACATACTGTATATATAGGCCTAGGTATATATATATATATATATATATATATATATATATATATATATATATATATTACATACTGTATAATATATATATACCATACTCTGATAAAGATGTTGTCGTAACAAGTATGGGACTTGGAAATATTTAGCCTAATATTATAATACAATGATAGAGACCAATCGAGCCCGTTAGCTCGCGATGTGTGTTAATACACGGGAGTATTACGAAAAATCAAAGAGCATAAACGGGATCCAAAAGCAAAAGTAAAAAAGTCAGTAACATTCGAAAAATCCCATCGATGAACAAAAGGAAATAATCCAGAACTAAAGCGCAAATATTCAAAAATAAATCCTACAAATAAAAGCAGGTGGAGCCAAACACCGGCGGCGGTGGAGGAGAACGCATGTACAAAAGGAGGATGAAAAAGAGGGGGGAAAGAGGGGAAAAAGAAGCTTACGTTCTATCCAATGGTCGCTTTCCCCTCTCTTTTAGCCAATTTTCCCTTTTATGACGCCTCTCTCTCTCTCTCTCTCTCTCTCTCTCTCCTAGTCTGTGTTGGTTGAGCTAAAGTCTACATCAGGCCTAATATTCTTTTCAACATATTTAATACACTTAGCTTTAGGCAAGGCTCTGTACTTCAATAAATAAAGCAAAGCTAACCAACCACCTGCTTCTCTCTCTCTCTCTCGTCCGCACCAGACCTCTTATTCTCTTCAACATAGATAATAAATATACTTAACTTTAGGCAAGAGTCCACACTTGCATAAAGGCAAACCTATGCCAAGCAACTGCATCTCTCTCTCTCTCTCTGAGCTGGCTGAGCTTCAGTCCACACCAGGCCTCTTGTTTTCTTCAATACATTAAATACACTTAGCTTTAGGCAATGGTCCTTACTTGCATAAAGCAGGCTATACCTATATCAACCAACTGCTCTCTCTCTCTCTCTCTCTCTCTCTCTCTCTCTCTCTCTCTCTCTCTCTGTATGAGCTGGCTGAACTCACGAGTTCAAGCCCACACCAGGTTTCTTATCCTTTTCAACATATTTTACATACTTACATAAAGCAGGCTAAACCTATACCATCAAATTGCGCTTTCTCTCTCTCTCTCTCTCTCTCTCTCTCTCTCTCTCTCTCTCTCTCTCTCTCTCTCTCTCTTCTGTGTTGGCTGGACTCAACTGTGTGTGTGTTGATGGACTGAGTTCAAGCCCACACCAGGTTTCTTATCCTTTTCAACATATTTTACATACTTATTACATAAAGCAGGCTAAACCTATACCATCAAATTGCGCTTTCTCTCTCTCCCTCTCTCTCTCTCTCTCTCTCTCTCTCTCTCTCTCTCTCTCTCTCTGTGTTGGTTAACCTGCGTCCAAGCCAGACTTCTTATTCTCTTCAACATTTAATGTACTTAGCCTTAAGCATCGGTCCGTACTTGAATAAAGCAAGCAAACCTATACCAACCAATTTCTTTCTTTTCTCTCTCTCTCTCTCTTCGTGCACAGACTATTAACGAGGATCTCCTCCTGTCACTTCTGTATTTCCGGTGGCACCTTCCGTCTTCCCTTTTCCACCCGATAAACCGCCTGGAACTTTTCATTTCGACGGTATCACTCGAAACACGTCGCATTGATTTCCTCTTTTCACAAAGAGGAAAGAAAGTAAAAGACAGCCAGTGTCCGGTGTTATGTGACGGGCTGTGCCACCAAAGGAAGGAAACAGGACGCGAAGAATCTGACCCAAAATACAAGAGCAACCGAGGGAAAGGGTACAAAACAATAAAATGGGTTAGAGAGAGAGAGAGAGAGAGAGAGAGAGAGAGTAGTCTTCACGAATATGCATCTTATCTGGTGGCCATAAAACGGAGAACTCCTCCCGTTTATATACATACGCATACGCAAGCTCGCGCTAGCACACACATACATATAAATTATATCTAGTGGCCATAAAACGGAGAACTCCTCCCGTTTATATACATACGTATACGCAAGCGCGCGCTAACACACACACAAACACACACACACACATATATATATACAAATATATAAATTTCTGACTCACATCAGGATCGAACCCAGGTCTTTCAATTGAAAGGCAAGGGCGCTGACCTGGGTTCGATCCTCATGTGAGTCAAATTTATTTCTGTTCCACACGTAATTGTGTGTTGATATATTATATATTATATATATATATATATATATATATATATATATATATATATATATATATATATATATATATATATATATATATATATATATATATATGATCACACTTTGTTTTATGATCGAGGATAAACACCCGTTGTAAAAATGAATCTACAACGGATTTTCACACATTCATACACAAAAACTCCTCTTTCTGTTAGACGCATGAGCTTAATACACACGCCAAGAGCCCAGACACAAATGTTATAAAGGGCAACGAAAACACAGCACAATGAAGCTTATTCAAAGGACCTGGATTACTGAGGCCTTCGACAATGAACTCAGCCCTTGGCCATTCTAGACCGGATATTGAAATGCCATTCATGTAGTATTCGGAGCAGATCTTCCAATAACAGTTCCCGCTTTGTCGAGAGCTTTGCTAAAGCTGCTATTTTTCTTAAGAGCCTAATACCCAGATAACCATGAAAAGGTACTCCCTTTATCTAGCAAGGTGATCAGCATACAGGGTGGCTAATGGTTTCACTGCAATGGTTTTTGTTGAATGCTCAATATTTGATGTGGAGATGAAGGGCATTCAAATAGTTTTCTCTAAACATCTGCGCTTTATACAAAAAATTATTGTGGTCTTTAATTATTTTATTACATTTTCCACATTTGTTAATGGCATTTCCGAGTGGCATTTTATAACTAATAATGTCACCAAACTGAATCAGTAAAATACTTTTCAGTCAGAACCATGACACTGTTAAATTCATACCCTGTATAGCTACGCATTTTGAATTCGATATAAGTTCCTCGCTGGGTGAGCGGGTTCCGTTCTCAGCTACCACTCTGCTGGTCGCGAGTTCGAATCTCCGACCGGCCAGTGAAGAACAAGAAGATTCGGCTTCTGGTGATGAAATTCATTTCTCGCTATAATGTGGTTCCGGATTCCACAATAAGCTGTAGGTCCGTTGCTAGGTAACCAATTGGTTCTTAGCACGTAAAAATAAGTCTAATCCTTCCAGACCCCGGCCTAGAGAGCTGTTAATCATTCAATGGTCTGTTAAACTAAGATATACTTAACTTTTTTGAATTCGATATAATAAAAAGCGAATCAGTACTACGCCATACAAGGAATACAAAGATTTACGAAAACTACATAACGGAGAATACGGTGCTTTAATTACCCAAATACTAGCACTGTCCTACATAAAAACAAAAACTTGTATTTCACTTAAAACACACGTAATAATTCCTTCAATAACCACTGCGATTTAAACATGGATGGGAACCATATTTCTCATGTACGAAAGAAAATTGCGCAACATTTTATCCGTAATCTCTCATAGTTTATAATAAAAAAAAGACCGAACAGTAACCACCAAGAAAGCGTGCGTGCGTTTGTGATACCCATAAGTTGCTGGTCATCTTTGCTGCCCGCCACTTACACCTAGGAATGTGTTCGACCCTTGGACTTACGGGCAATAAGAGTCCATCTTTACCTTTAAAGGGTAGGGTCTGCGTATTTCTGGAAAATATACGAAAATGAGCTCGTCTGTCTCCGTCCTGAATCTGGACAAAAGGTTGCTATTTTATCTGGTTCCTAAGAGAAAGAGAGAGAGCATTCTACAAGTGAAATCAACAACGTTCTATCATTATGTCGACTGATAGGTACGTAAATAAACTGTCCCTTAATAAACATTAGATTATATATAGGCTATATATATATGTGTGTGTGTATTTTACATATATATATTATATTATATACAACATATATACATATATGTATATATATATATATATATATATATATATATATATATACATATATATATATATATATATATATATATATTGTACATACAAACATACATACACAGACATTTACATATATATAATGTAAAATAAAGATTAAAGTCAACGCGCACAGCAAGCTAACATGGCATACTCCAGCTGTAAAAGTTTATTTCAATGAATAATTGAATACAATCTACACATAACCTACACTTAATATAATGTTACAAATCTCACAATCCCTTACAGGCGGCGCGTTTCGAAGTCCTAACAGGGAACGCTTCATTGAATGTGACCCGAGTCTGCATAAACAGAAATGGAATCGCTTAGTATTTTGCTCGAATGAATAAATTTACCGTCAAGGAGGTTCCCCGAGAGTATTACGCCGTTGTGAGTCTGTCTGTCTCATAACAGGTACTATCAATTCTCAATCACTGCTTCTACATAATGAAGTAGGGTGGTGGTGCGAGCTGCTCAAATGAGATAACCTTCAGATAACTCAGCCCTTATTAACCAAAACAGCGCTAAACTAAATCAGTGCAAGACATTTGCTTAACGCAGCCCTGTTCAAAAGAAAGTTGAGATCAAACATTACAAAGAATACAAATTACATCAGGAAAAAAACGACGATTACGTCAAACGCGAGTTCTTGGAAAATTACCTCCCTACTCGACGAATGCATTACATAACAAGCATATACACCAGAAGCTCTTTCAAAATTTTTAATCAGAGAGGTTACACAATACAGAGAATGCGTCTCGTAAACTGGTATAACTTTTGATGGAGGAAAACACCAATTATTGAAAAATCCTTTTTACTCTGTAAGTAATTCTATAAAGTTCATTTTGGGCAAACAAGAGCTGGTGAGCAGGAAGAATACATAGGCCCATGCTGATACTGTATATATAATATCTTGCCACAGTTAAATCAACCAAACCCTGGACATTATCATTAAATGAATACGCGCCAGTTTCCATAATTCTGCTCACAATGGAGACAAGACAAAACTGAATTTCATAAACCTGACTCATTTCGCAGCTACGATAAGAAACTTCAGCGAGGAAGAAATGGTACACAGACATTAAAGTTCATTTTGATAAATTAGCAAAATTTCGTATGAAGCCACAAACTTTTTTGAAATTTTTTGAATACATAAATTTAATGCTTTTCAAAACACATTAAACACCTAAAATTCCGAAGAGAATAGGCTCAACTTGCAAAACTATTTGACTAGACTAATATGTCTGAAAGAAGTCAGATTATTCACTTCCATGAGCTGATTCAATTGCTTTATAATTTCGCGTATTTACAAATCTCCCAATTCAGTGTTAACGACTACGTTCTACCTTTAGACCAGGTTCAACCTACACTTGAATACATTACGAAATAGCCTTCAAGATTTGAGTCCTTATTTCAATCGATTTGTTATCCTGCACTCGGGCATTCATAAGCATCTTTAAATTTGAGGTCATGAATTAATGAGAAAAAAACAAAACTAGAAGAGAGGGGGGAGAGACTGACTGACTGAGGTTTTGAGAGCATGTTAGTCCCCAACACACACAGAAAGTCGAGGGCGAATGGCAGCGAAGGAAGGGACAAAATAGCTGGAGAAAAGGAAGAGGAAACTACCAAGATAGAGATAGCAGGTTACGAGAAAGATACCGAAATCAGAAAAAAATGAGAGATAGCGACAGTAGGCAGGGGGAACCGGGGGAGGCGGAAGGATATCCCTAGCGAGGTCATGCAACAAAATCCAATTACCTAAAACTCGGGTCCTTTGATATGCTAATCCACAAGGTTCCCGTGGGCCCATTCGTGATCCACACGATAACCATGGAAAAGGCACCAGATTTTCGAAAAACTCACAAGAATCGGGAGAAACCAAGATTTTGGGGGGAAAAAACACAAAAATTTGGAAAACTTACGTGATGCTGGAGATATCAATTATTTGAGGAGAATCTCACGTGAACTTTGTGGATTGATACAAATCTGGGGGAAACTGCTCGGGTTAAGGAAAACCCCCATGCCTTTGCAACAAGCTCAAGAGCTTTTTGGAAAACCTTCCATGAATTTGGGAAAACTTAGGAACACTCACTCGGGTTTGGATGAAAAGTAGCGCGAAATTTGCTGAAAAATATGAAAAGACTAATAAATTTTGGAAAACCTTAGACACGATTTTGATAAAAATCCCAAAATAATCTGAGAAAAATGCATAAGAACGTGATGAAAACTCGCCCGAATCTGAGGCCAACTCACAAGTCAGAGAAAACCTCTTAATTATCACCCAAAATCTACATCCAAGTGAGACTTCCTAAAGTGAAATTCACTTAGTGTGAAACTTCAACGAATATATATGCTTCGTGTTGAAATAAGAACCATCCTTTTAGGGTATTACTATTCAAAGAAAATTTGACAATCACTAAGTCAGTTACTCAAAAGGAAATCGACAGAAATATTTTATTGCCTGAATTCGGGTGGCTGAACCTCATGAAGAAATCTGAAGCCAAACCAAGACAAATGTATCTGAGCATTTGTCACGTGTACATCCAAACGCAAGTGAGCAACAGAGGACAAATTAAAGAAAAAACCCATTCTCCCTAAGCCGTCATTAGGCAAATCGTTGTAATTACTGAATCAATTACCTCCACGGGTAATGCTGTGTCCAGAATACTATTCTTTACTTACTGACTATTTACCTTCTAGAAGTTGAACAAAATATTATTTCATGATCGTGTGTAGTTCCTGGAGTTTCCTGAAGCAAGATCATTCCAGAGAACGGTTGCCATGGAAGCCTTGGATTGCGTTCAGCCAGCTATTCTAAGTCGAAATACGTACCAGGAAACTAACAAGGAATACCTCCACACACACACACCCACAATTAAAAAGAAATAAATGATTCCCTGGTTTTAAGGGCTTGTTGACCATTAAGAACAATATTATGATTCGTTTACCAAATGTAACACAGAAAAACTACATTTAGTGAATAAATCAAAACAATTAACTGAACATTCTTTCTTCCTGTCACTATCCAGAAGTGAAACACAACTCATACCGAATTCTTTGTCAAGGCCAGCCATGCAGACTCACTCTGAATTCCAAGGTCCAGTCAAGATCAATTCGATGAAACAGTGCTACACACATCCCCAAAGAAGCCTCACGGGACCAAAGAGGAAGTGAACATCGGCCGAGTCTGAAACTGGCTCTTCCTTTCTAGTCTCGATTTTTGATATTGATATTTTAAAAACAAAGCTCGGAAATATTCACTTGTAGTCGATGGTTGGTCACTGTGTGTGTGTGTGTGTGTGTGAGAGAGAGAGAGAGAGAGAGAGAGAGAGAAAAATAAAAATAGATAAAATGCACTCTTCAAAAACTGACTAGTAAAATGTAATAAAACTAAATCAAAATTCTCAGCACCATCGACTGAATTAACCTTAATAAAAAAGACTAGAGAGAGAGAGAGAGAGAGAGAGAGAGGGGAGCTGGGGACTACAATAGCAAAGGTAAATATAAGTTCAATAAAAGTTTAACTTCAATTTGAAAAGCAAAGTTACAATTTTCACTCCCTTTGTGACACTAAATGAAATACTCTACACAATTTCATGAAGTCAAATTGTACATTCCGGTATGTTCCAGATTAATTAAATTCCGAATGTTACACCGATACAATTTAAACAATTAGGTTAAGGCAATAGTGCTACACTGTACTTATGACGAATTATACAACTGAAAAATATCCTACGTAAGGGATATATATTCAACTATATTTTCAATTAATACAGTGAAATGGCGCCCTTGTGGACCGCCTGCAGTTATGGGCGTCAAAATTGAAAGGTTTCTTTTACACCAATGAAAATAATAATAATAAAATTTCCCGTACCCACCGCTCCATCTATAATAAAACCTTTTCCAAAAAGAGAAATTCGAGGTGGAAACAATTTAAATTTCAACAGGAATTTTACCGTAATCGAAAATGAATAAATTTTTAGCGTGTGCACCAACTAAAAAATGCAGCTGCAAAATGTTACCCACCTGTTACACGGAAGGATAAGGAAAAATTAATATGCAACTATGCTAGAAATTGCACTGATACAAAATCTCAGACACATCTGAATAACTTCAAATAAACATATGCAAGGTACTTAACGACATAATTTCCATTTAAATTACATTATGATCTTTTAAACAACAGAAAGAAGGGGGGGGGGAATATAATGTACTACACCAACAAACATTTGCTCATGAATAAATATGGGAAGGGTGTTTAACTCAAAAGTATAATAAACTCTACAAACCAACGTCTGCTCATGAATAAATAGGGGTTTAGCTCAAAGTGTAATATACTCTACAGGCTAACGTTTGGTCATGAATAAATAGGGGGGAGGGTTTAACTCAAAGTGTCGTATATTTCCACAAACCAACGTTGCCTCATGAATAAATGGGAGTTAACTCAAGGTACCATAATATATTATATTTCACAAACCAACGTTTGCTCGCGAATAAATTAGGGATTTAACTCAAGGTACCATATTTTCACAAACCAACGTTGCTCATGAATAAATAGAGGGGGGTTTAACTCAAGGTATCATATATTTCACAAACCAACGTTTGCTCATGAATAAATGGGGGGGGGTGTTTAACTCAAGGTATCATATAGTTCACAAACTAATGTTTGCTCATGAATAAATAGCATCACCGATATGAAGTAATCTTATAATTGATAAACACTAATATAATTGCCAACGGTCTTCCTCAACTAAAAAAGCCAAACATCGCGACTTATAAGGCCACAAAAAACTCGCTGTAACGAATTCAAAATAAAAAAAAAACGCCGAGGAAAGGAAGGCGATTAAGCCGCCCAAACTATGACGACAAATCATAATTAAACATATAATGACATAATGCGAGTCATGACGGTGTGACAAATACCGCCGCTGTCCACTGAATGGACGAAGCAAAAGCAGTAATTATAAGATAGCGCACCCTCACTCCTCAGTCTCAGACGCCGACCATCCTACTCCGTCACACCTTTCCCCTTTCGCATAAGTCAGACTTTCCTCGCAGTCTTCAAAAGTCAACCTTCAAAACATCATTCTTCACTTAACGGATCAAGATACGTTGGTCTTCAAAACATCGAACGGTGAATTTATATCTCAAGGAAAGGAGAGAGAGAGAGAGAGAGAGAGAGAGAGACTTGTCAATCCGGTTTACTAAAAACAAGCAACTTTTTCTCAACAATAACGAGTTCTTCATTCATGTTGTGTCCATCTCCTCCTGCCCACGCTCAGTCTAAACTCGGCAAAGACAACTAACGTACTGTAAATACCAATGCAAAACTGCTAACCTATTTATATATTTACACACCCAACATATATTATATATTGTATATTTTATATATACATACATACATACAGAGAGAGAGAGAATGTATATTCATATATAAATATATAGGTATGTATATATATGTATTATATATATATACATACATATACAAATATAATTTATTTACCTATGGGGGGAGGGGGGGGAATCCCCACTCATATCATTTACTGTCTGGTGGCACAACTCCCACTGAACATTTCATCAGCGTGTATGCTGATAAAAATCGCTTTCAAACCCGCACACCGGAATGAGTAATGAGCATCCTTTGAAAGTTACTGCTACCAACCATCCTCTCTCTCTCTCTCTCTCTCTCTCTCTCTCTCTCTCTCTCTCTCTCTCTCTCTCTCCATTCCAGGAAATTCGCTAATGAGCAAAGAAAAAGTCGCACTTCCGTCATTACACTACTCACAGACCTGTACACCTCTTCTCCCTTGTCAATTCGTTCGATCGACAAGGATATTTTTTCTCCTTTTGTGTAACTGAAATCACTGTGCACCATCAATCAAGATGTACAGTCTATTTAGTACACAGACACATGAGAGAGAGAGAGAGAGAGAGAGAGAGAGAGAGGTTCGATCTTACCTAAAGAACTCGCCTTCAGTTCATAAAACTTGCATGTAATACGATATGGTTCGTTGGTAAGGAGGAGGAGCATATCCTCCATAGGGAGCGGCCTGGGCTGCAAGCTCGGAAACGTACAGTAAGTGGCGTTACTCTCCTAAACAACAACAACAACAACTACTACTACAACTACTACCACTACTACCAGCACCATAATCCCTGAACATACGGTCTAGAAAGTAATAAGCCAATGGGAAGCTGCCAGTATGTAATAACCATCACCTTCAGTAATATACCGGGCTTTGGTAAAAAAAAAAAAATATACCAATATAATAACAATAATCGTCCCCAATGGCACCATCCTCTTCCGCCGATATTGACAGGACTTCTTTTCGTCGTAAACCGGAGTACTAAAGTTACTCTCGCAAGGTTTAATAAGAGATGGGTTAGCTGGAATAGGTGGTTCACCATTTTTAACTTGACATCCTTTTACAAAAAGATTTTTCTCAAGATTTTACAAGCCCATATTTACCAATACCGATCTCAGCACTTTACACTTAGTATTCCCATATAAAATGGGGACCGCCACAGTACAAAATAATGAGCAGAAATGATAATCTCACAATATCAAATACCATGAATAACAAAGATTAGGCTTGCTGGCATCAACACGAATACTCATAACCAACGGCTGTTTTGCAAGTTGTTGTCAAAAACTTGTATTGAGCAGTTACTGAAAAAGATGTCCAAATTCCACTGTACTGAACGCTAAGCTTCCTTAATTATCCATACGCGAGAAACGAAAACGACAGAAAAAAAAAACATACAAAAAGACCAGAGACCTGGATGATTCAATCTTCGGAGCCATTTACTGCATACCATAAGCATAAACCGGAAAGAGAATTTAGTACCGTAATAACGATAACCCAATGGAACTGCAATTAGTGACTGACTATCATGGGACGAAGCTATTATAAATTCAAGTATTATTATTATGGTTGCAAATTATGAACTCACTGGGGCACTTTCCGTCGATGTGCCAATTAGTTTATTTCAATGATATTAACGTTCCTGATATTCCTACCATGATTATATTTTATACCCTCAAACTGGGCAAGATTTCTAACCGATAAAATCAGATGACAACATTATGAAATTGTAAATGAACATTTTCCCATAAGAATACGATTACAAATCAGTAGAAGATTCTGACTTGCCGTCATCTTTCAATAAAAATTCCCACTCCGTTTTCCGCTCCATGACAAGAATTCCCATTGCGATTCCAAACTATTCAGTAATTTCCTTCTCCCTCGCTTCCTAACGCCATTCTATTTACCCCTTTAGCAGAATATTAACTCTACGTAACACCCGTCTCATTTACATTTTCTTCACAAATGGACGACAAAAATCCTCACCAATATATGTAAATAAAGACACATTCCTAATTAATTCATAGTTCTTTAGCACCATAGTTCAGAAGTGTTGATCACTTTTCCTTTCGCTCTTATATAGTAATAACTTTTTTTTATTGGTTCATATAACTTCAACTCCTTTTAACCCTGTTTTTGCATACTTTTAACCGGATTACCTCTACTGTTACCTGTGACCGTCGTGTTATTTCACAAGGAACAATATCCAGGTCTTCAACCTCGGGCTGATCGATATCCTACGCATAAAAGAGCTCCTCCTCTTTCTTTTTTTTAAATCCTCCCTTAACGAAGTAACAGGGTTATTATTCTTCCATCTCTATCTGCCATTCTGTGTCAACAAAGTATCCCAAACGTTCGTGAAGAGCTTCATTTAGCCTATCTGAGCGTTCGGGAAAAGCCCAAGGATGAGTTGATCACATATCACGTAGCCTACACAAGTTCTAAGGAAACACAACGGCCATTCAGCGAAAGCGTAAAGTCTCGATTTCCGTATGCGATTTCCAGCGAAACCTTTCGAAAATCCTAACAGCAAATGAATCATCTATTGTTTTCCACGCCGGGCCTCAAAAAATAGAGTTGGGGGAGAAACGTATCCAGACCATCGATCACTATGCAATAGTATGTTCGGAACGATCAAAGCGCTGACCGGCTAAAAAAAAAACAAAGCCCAATTAGAGATCATTAAGTTGCTTTGATGGTCTCGTAAAGAGCTTTCATCGACTTTATTGATGCTGTAGACGTTGTTCTGCTCTCTCTTGGTTTACATTCTTTCACATTCCATGACTTGAAATTTTAATTCATTCCCAATAAACTTGTCTCAGAAACTCCAAAAATTCAACGAACACGACGTAGATAGAGACAATAGCATACATAATGAGTAGGCCTACATAGTACATATTCACAACAAAAGTACATTTGGCACCAAAGAGTAGATGATAATGAAAATTCGCCCTCTAGGGTCCTCTCTTATTAACACTGGGATGAATGCTATGTAGCCAAGTCCCACTTAGGTCTATTCCATGCTGCTCTCACGTTGGTATCGATTAAACTTGCTTCGATAACCAAATAACAAGAATAATAAAAGGAATCTGAAAAGGTTAATTTTGCTTTCATCATATACTTTCTCAACACATCTAGATAAACGAAGAAAAAAACTCATTACTGACCAATAAAACTAGCTTTCTAACCTCCATAAAAAAATCAAAATCCACCCTCGCCCCATTTAAAAAATAAAAATACCAATATCTTACAAATCCATGCAAATCACAGCTGGTATCCGTACAACCAATAACCAGCCACGGTAGCAGTTCGACCCACGAAGACTATTGGTGTCAATCACCCGCCAACCCCACCCCCGCCCCCTTCCCCGGGTTTCCAGAGAAGCTTCAAGTTATTCGCATGATGAAACTCTACTGACACAATTCAATCTAACGATGTTGCAGTCTCTCCTGCATCTTGCCTCACGTGGGGTCATGCTCCGGTTACAAGACGTGGAAACCACTCTGTGCAAAATGCACACGCGCCTTGAGCAAGTTCAGACAAATTTACTTACCAAGGAACAGAATAAAGAATTTAGGCCAAGTGCTGGGACCAGGTCATTCAGCGTTGAAAGGGAAATTTACAGTAAGAAGGTTTGAAAGGTGTAACAGAAGGAAAACCTCACAGCTGCACTATGAAACAATTGTTAAAGAGGGTGGAAAGTCAGATTGAAGGTATACAATAAGAATGGAGGGACAGTAAAAGACATGAGAGAAGTTACAGCTAGGGGGCGAAGGGACGCTGCAAAGACCATTAAGTAATGACTAAAGTACACCACCCCCCTACGGGACACTTCCTTATAATAGGTGCAAAATTAATAAACTGATAACGCTTTATGTTATCTATAATTTGAGTGACTTCCGCTTTTACTGTAAAGGCTACAAATGGACGTAAGGGCCAGTTTGACATAATCATCACTAATAATTTCGACTACTGCTAACACCAAACCACTAAGCTACAGCAGCACCAGAAACATATGATTTTCCCTTGTTACGAGTTATTATGATGGGCACATCATGCACCTATAACTTACTTTTATTGATACAAAGTGAAAAATGCTCAGACTGCTTCGACTTCTGGCACAACCTTATAAAACTGTTTACAATCAGACTGCAAAATACTATGCTTTGGATTTCTGGTTCGACAGAAATAACTGATAAAGTATTTTCGATTTCAAAACGCTTGCATAACCTTATGAACAACTTACCAGAGAGAGAGAGAGAGAGAGAGAGAGAGAGAGAGAGAGAGAGAGAGAGAGAGAGAGAGAGAGAGAGAGATCCTTTAGCCTACTATGGTCTCCAAGGCAATATATGGAAAAGAAAGTAAGAATCCAATCACCCGAGTCCAAATAAGGCACTTAATCTTTCCAAACGGAACCCCATAAAACAACAATGGTAAGGAGTAAGGCATTAACAAGTCAGAATTCTGTCGTATAAGTTCGCAACAGAGCCAACGACTTCAGGCACAACAAACAGCGACGATCGCCAGAGCCCCCTTTGAGGTAGGTACACTTTCGACGGCGAAAATGGCAATTGGGGTAAGCTAACGGTTCCCCAAAAGCTACCGCTTTGCCTACGCGAAGGCGGAGAAAGTGACGCCTCGGGGGTGACAACCAGTAACAAGCCGTTAATGAACTGGTACGTTAAACGGTAACGCCCCGTTAAACACGGGGCATTAGGCACGGCTGAACATTTTGAGTATCGTTAAAGCTGCAATATGGATTCCCCTTTTCTTTTCCCACGAAATAAAACAAAACCAATTACAGAAAAGTTGCCAAATTAAGCAACGGTCAAAATGCTAAAACCAGCAAGTTGTTGACACGAAAAAAATGTTATATCTTGGGCGACATGACGCTTATTTTGGCCTTTAACTACTGGAAGTAAATGTCACCTTTAAATCAAATCTATAAAACTTAAAACACAGCATTCCTGGCTAGGTCTCAAATAAATAGTAAAGTAAAAACAAGGGTTGAACACAACGAGACACCAGGCGTAAAACGAACGGAGCAGAGCAACACCCTGAGACGAGAAAATCTAATGGAAAGGACGGAATGAGACTCTGAAGGATATAAAGTAAATCTGGAGAGAATCTCGGGAGAGTTTTTTTTTTTTTTTTTTCTCGCCGGGACGCTCCGTCTGATATGGATGGTCGGTCATCTCACTTAAGAGGCCAACCCTATCCACCCGCAATAAAAGGGACGGCCGGAAAACACTGCTAAATGCAACCGAGAAATGGAAATGGAGTAAAGGAAGGGAGAAAAGGAGGAGACTGAAAACTCTTAGCGTTACTTAAAGCGACCAAGAAATGGAAGAAAAAAAAGGAGGGGAACAGAAGCTAAGACATTGCTCAATGCAACCAAGGTTTGGAAGATATAAGGAGCAGCTAAGACAGCTAAAGTTAATCATAATATAATAATAATATTAGCTAAGACAGCGAAAGTTAATATGTGCAAACAAGAAAAGGAGGAGAATAAGGATAATTTAAAAAAAAACCATGATTTTAACATTTGTTGGGGCAATATAAAAAGCAAAATTACTATACTTTTCGATCATTAACACACTGAAATTCTAATGACATTAAGACACAAAAACCAGCCTCATAAAAAAGAAAATATCCTAATGTGCAAAATGATATTAGACAGTGAAAAGAAATTAGAGAAAAACAAACATACAAATTTAAGAAAAAAAATATAAGAAAACAGACAACTAAATGAATACTAGTAACTGTGCCGTCAGGAAACGCGGAAGGCCGTGTAACTGACTAAAAGTTACATTGGTACAAATCAGCATGTTAAGGAAATGGGGAATCAAACATGATCAAAGATACGCTATTCACGACCAAGAAAAAAAATGAGGACACGCACCCACACACAAATTTCTGATTTTCTGTAGATAAAACTAGTGGTTCTACGAAAACGGAGAGGAATAACAGCAATATCTACCACAGATAAGCACCTGATGATAAAAATAAGTATAAAATGCGCCGAAGTTTCTTCGGCGCAATCGAGTTTTCTGTACAGCGTATAATGCTGTATGAAACTTTCAGCCACGGCACATGAAACTCTTAGCCGCGGCCCATGAAAATTTCAGCCGCGGTCCGGTGGTGGCATGTGTTGTTGGTACGTGTAGCGGTGCCAGACGTACGATTACGGCTAACTTTATCCTTAAATAAAATAAAAACTACCGAGGTTAGAAGGCTCCAATTTGGTATGTTTGATGATTGGAGGGTGGATGATCAACATACCAATTTGCAGCCCTCTAGCCTCAGTAGATTTTAAGATCTGAGGGCTGACAGCAAAAGTGCGGACGGACAGACAAAGCCATCTCAATAGTTTTCTTTTACAGAAAACTAATGTGACGAGAAAGTAACCTGCATGTAAATCCGAACTTAAAAAGGCCCAATTATTGTAAAGAAAATTTTTTTGGACCTCAGATATTCAGCTTAAAATGAACCTACTAAAATATTTCTTATACAAATCGTCCATCGATAACCTAAAATAGAATATTAGGCTATAGCTTTTTAACCTACCGATTTTTTAAATAATAAATTTACAAAGAAAAACCCGCGATATATTCTTGTTTATTTCTTACTACACCCAAGCTACGCTTCTTATTTTGAAATTACTAAAAGTCAAGTCGTGCCATTGCTGCTACTATTCTGCTCTACTACTACCATGAGAGAGAGAGAGAGAGAGAGAGAGAGAGAGAGAGAGAGAGAGAGAGAGAGAGAGAGAGAGAGAGAGAGAGCGAGCCGCTTCGTCTTGGTAGGCTAGTTTCCAAGAATAAATCCCATTTCCTAGTTCCTATTCAAATGGGATCATTCACATGCAAATTACGGAGAGGCAGTCTCAAAATTTAAGTCAATTTTCCTGACCTCGACAGGAACCCCCCTCCCAAAATACGGTCCGCACTCTACCAGATAAGCCATGATCAACATGATGTAACCAGGACACTGGGGCTAAATTCCGAAGCACAAAATACGCCTGGCAAACAAGTTGGAAATACAAATTTAGTATGAACGGGCTGCATAAGTTTAATGTATACAAAAATTGTAGACACATACAGCGCGAAATATGCCGAAAAAATCTTACATACCAACTAGCGCCTTCACGTTATAAAAAACAAAAAGAGCAGTGGTGTGGCCGAGACTTGGGATCGCACTCTTAAGGTCTGTGATTTGGTTTAAGACCAAGAAAATCTATAAGTCGATCCAGTTACGAATGGACACTGGGTCAGTTCCACTCGCAAACATGGACATGGGGCTAGCAACCTCATCCCTACAGACTTGCCAAGAACCGCTCTAAAGGGGAAAAAAGTTTGATGAAAAAATTACATTTATTTTCTGCCCTTAAATTTCATTGTTCATGTATGCCAAGATGGTGGCATCAGCTATGTAATGTTCCAGTTTGAGTTAAATGGTTTGGGATGAGGTTGTAGACCCATGCAACCAATACCAATTAATTTAACTGCCCAGTCACACAGTGCCATAAAAAGAACGTGCTCATTCACCAACTCACCATACGCGCGCCCAATTATATAACGAACCACAGGGGGAGCGTCGTCTGCATTACGTAATAAAAGACCCTTAGGGAGTTTGGACAACTTCCCTTGTTTGAACACGGGATGGGATGCAGGAGACAGACTATTGAACCACATCAGTATTCAAGTTTATTTTAAAAATATTGATGAAAGGCAATGTATGTTTAAATATTTTGTATGTATGGGGGTATTTGTAATATAAATAAAGTTATATTTGTAGTTATGATCTTTTCCAAAATCATTGAAACTTGATAACCAATGATGAAGGAAAACTTCCTACCCCTTAATACATTTTCCTATCAGCTTGTGACGCATAAAAACCACCGTCTTTGTGCGGCAAATATTTTACTTTCGCATGTTTGTTGAGAGAGCTTCTAAAATCCCAAACCAACCAAATAACTAATCCTTAAAAGACAGAACTACAAAAGAGGTTTTTTATTACCTGTCAGTCACCCGACTAAGTACCGTGTCTTATAAAATCAATAAGTGACTGCATCACTGGATGACAGGTGTTTGCAGTCTATATAACAATAAATTTCTCACTTCGTTATAACAGACAATTTTGAGCAATAAATCTGTCACTGAGATATAGCCTACCGAACAACTCGGTTATACGCCTGATTTCGTTATATAAAAAAATTCGTTGCATACCTTTAAAATTCCGTTTATTCATTCATCTTGGGCCAGAAAAATTACATTTTTACTCGTTATTAACCTAGTTTCGTTACAAGCCAGTATATTTTAAATAAACACACAAATATATAAATATTTTTATACATATGTACATACATACATATATATATATATATATATATATATATATATATATATATATATATATATATATATATATATATATATATATATATATATATATATATATATATATATAGCTCTCATATACATATATATATTATATATATAGAAAAGAAAATCAAAGAATATTTATCCTCTTACACTCTTAAAATTCTACAAAGGCAAACGACTTAAACCAAGTAAAAAAAAAAAAAAAAGAACTTGACAAATAAAGGCAGTTTGCGCTTAGCATAGTGACCGCAATAAGTTTTTTTTACAGAGAGAGAAAGAGAGAGAGAGAGAGGTACCTTGATGACCTTGCATATGTAACAGCCGTTACAAACCCACTACTTCATGGCAGGGGCATCTACACGAAGCAGCTTTGGCCGGTGGAGACAAAGACATGAGAGCAGCAGTAGTAGTACGGCAAGAGGACTACTAGTTCAGACTTCCTCACACCCAAACAGGAAACAGTTGAAGACCTCGGAGAGGGGAAAAAACAGTAAACAATTATCTCACCGAACAACAGAAGCAGTAGCGAGAATCGTGTCGGGTTCTTGCGTGAGGATTTTTTTTTTTTTTTTGGTTTACCCATCCAATCTAGCCATTGGACTGAGGTGGTTTATTTCTCCCGGAGTACAACGCAGAGCAAAAAAGTTCCCTTCAATGAAACATATATGCTCCAAATTTAATCTTCTATATTCTCTCTCGAACACGCTACAAAGGAGTATTGGTTATAGATTGCTTTTCGATACACCCAATTTCTCCAATATGTTCCCATAGGATCACAATTTTCTCCACTGCACAACATCATTTCGATAGAAATTCCCTTCCCCTGAGGCGGCCGGTTACATGAAATGGAGAGAGAGAGAGAGAGAGAGAGAGAGAGAGAGAGAGATTTTACCCACGTTTACAAAGCTTCTAGCAATACCGATCAATAAATAGTCTATGAAAATCAACGATACATGAGCGGGAAATAACTATGCAAAGAGCAAAATAGAAAAAAAGAAAAAACAGGGTACCTGCAGCCAAATTTAGGTACAAAAGAAAAAAAAATCAAGCGCGCAACAGCGATGACTCATACACGAACTGGAGTGAAGAATAAAGGTGAATGATGCCGCTTTGCACCGATACAGTGATTCAATGACAAGTGATACCTGACTCTTTAACGAGAGAGAGATAATTAAAAATAAAAAGAGAAACCGATGCACAGTATAAAAAGCGACAAAAGAATAACAGCGTCAGGTACTGGGGACTGAAAAGGGTTTATTTAATAAAGCAAATTGGAGGGATCAAGTAGAAAAGCTGATGCGAAAAAGGATGGAGGGGGAGGGGGAGGAGACAGAAGAGGGGGAAGTTGCAATAGAACCATCACAGGTCTCCGGGGCCACAAGAGAACCTTGAGGGACCTGTTCCTCCTCCGGGAGCCGGCGAGGCGGTAGGGGGAACAGGTTGCAGAGTACGGGGAGGGCGTAGGAGGGAATCGAGTCAAACATATTACGTTACTCGACTTCGCTCAAGTGAATCTGCCTTTTTCCTTGATGTCGTTCTGTGCAGCAGCAGCGTTCACTGTGATAGCGGCAATTCCCAATGTTGCTTTTATCCACTCATAAGCAGCATCTCATTCTCTAAGGTAAACAGGATTCCAACCTGAATTGGTTACAGAAAAAAAATTCTTTTTGACGAGGAAAAAAAAAAAATTAGTTCACATTCCTTGCCAGGTAAAATGAATTTCACTTGTTCATACGTCACGTGACATTTACAAGGTGTCACATATTTCAGTAACGCCGTTATGCTCAAGGTGATTATCATCAAATCTAAAGACTTCGTTACTGATACAGAATAGTTTCCGCGCTGAAAATATTGCCTGGAACTTTTGTCAAGACAAACCACCTTGTTTGCATGAAAACCTACCAGTCATGACGACTGAACGGATTATGAAAATGCCTCTTATCGGTAAAATAATTCCGAATGAGAAACAGCCAAAACATTAAATCTAATACTTTACAGTACTTTGCATTCAGTATTTCACCATTTATCAAAAGTGTGATAATCTTGACATTTTTCAGTCCAAAGTGCAACTACAGAAGCCTCTGGGATTTACCACCCCTCCCCCTCCCTAACTTCTACCCAATTCCTTTACCGCTGAAGTTTGTGATCCTACAGCCTCAGGGGAATAAACCCTCCCCATCCCCGCTGACATACTCCAGGCTACCATTAAGGGCATCTGATGATGACTCACCTTCTCTTGCATCATATATCTATATTTCTTTTACCAAATGCGAGGAGAGAGAGAGAGAGAGAGAGAGAGAGAGAGAGAATTTCTTGGTTTTGAGGCGTAGTAGATGATTGCAAATCTTTACACTGACAAAAGCCATATCCAGAATACTGGACATACAAACAAGAAACTTGCCTATACGGTGAAAATATGATGAACTCGCCAGCAAAGAAAAACAAAATACTGGTAATGACCTAATAAGTAATAGCATTCAGTGATAAAAATAGAGAGAAAACCACAAACAAGACTACTCCCTCTAGTTAGGACCAACATTCCGAACGAGGCGACTCCTATTGTATATTGATGTACACTATTTTAATTTCTATTCAAAATAAACTCTTTACGTTCTCTACACTAAGCTATTCACCTATCTGCACTGACATCAATTATGTTGCTGACAAACCTTCGGTGAATTAAGCAAGTCGAACCAAGAAGTAATATGGTGTATCATTTTACCAGCATTTGAAGGACTGAAATCAATTAAATCCCTTCTATCACAAACTTTGCAAATAGTAGGCAATGGTTCAAATATAGGCTACTCTGAAAATAATTAGAAAACTTAATCCTTATCCCCTAAAAATTTTCCACTCTACTTATTCTCATCTTCCCTACATAACTTTCTAATATTAATATTAATAATAATGTTTCCCTGGAATGAGTAATGAAATCTATTTAATAACCATTGTG
Source organism: Macrobrachium rosenbergii (assembly GCF_040412425.1). Taxonomy (NCBI): domain Eukaryota; kingdom Metazoa; phylum Arthropoda; class Malacostraca; order Decapoda; family Palaemonidae; genus Macrobrachium; species Macrobrachium rosenbergii. Next base: position 55,905,956 of record NC_089791.1, on the reverse strand, counting down.
AATGGAATAAAGAGTTTTGACTTTGACTTGTCTTTCCAAATTTGCTTTTTAGTTTTCTGTAAAAGAAAACTATTGAGATGACTTGGGCTGGAGGGCTGCAAATTGGTACCGTATGTATTGTCTACCCTCCACTCATCAAACATACCAAATTGCAGCCCTCTAGCCTCAATAGTTTTTATTTTATTTACGGTTAAAGTTAGCCATTATCGTGCGTCTGGCAACTCTATAAGACAGGCCACCACCAGGCCGTGGCTGAAAGTTTCAAGGGCCGCGGCTCATACAGCATTATACGCTGCGCAGAAAACGTTTCTTCGGAGAATTTTTCACTTGTTTTTACATAACCCTTATGCGTATGTTTACTATCTAAAGCCCTTCACACGACTCAAATTTCTATCAGACACCTCAAATATATATACAATCAATTTCTCCAAGAATAACCCTTCCAGAACAGTTCTACAGCATCATGATTTTGCAGAGCATACCTAAACCCCCACCTACAGAGCTCATCTATTATTCATTTCCTCGTTGGCTTCAATTCATTTTTATTTCCCAGGACAAGTAGATAAAATTATCTTCCTGTACACTGGGCACTTTATTCATTACTTTCCTGGTTAGAAAGCATAATAATAATAATAATAATAATAATAATAATAATAATAATAATAATAATAACAATCGTAAAAATGATCTTCCTGTACATTGGGCAACTTTATTCATTACTTTCCTGGTTAAAGGCATACAACATGTACACACAACATAATAATAAATAATAATAATAATAATAATAATAATAATAATAATAATAGTAAGTCTTGAATGAAAGGTACGACTTCTGTGCTTGTATTTAGCTGAAGAATTCGAAGCTATACACTCAACTTACAGCAAACCAGTTTCTCTGCCAACGCCAATTCCTATGGACATAAACTAATCATTAAATCCGGTTAGCTCTCTGAACCTTCATGAAAAATCCCAGGTTGAGCCCTTACTCAAGAAACGTGGTAGAATTTTCCAACCCGATATTCTTCAGTTATTAATCAAATTGTAGATATTGCCTTTAAACGCGTTAAAAAAGAAATCATATCCCAAGAACTCTCAAACTATGGCCACCTCATCTGATACACCTTTCGAGAAAATGCAAACGAAAACAAAGAAACTAACAAGCAAACAGAGACGGGTGAATACACAAGACGATTCTGTTCAACTTCGTTGGTGGCACCAGATCCCTTCGTGGACAGACACCTCTCTTTCCTTCCCTCCTTTCCCTCTTAAGACTCGTGCTGGATAAGGGCAGGCAATTTACGTCTGGTTTGGCCCTCCTATAATAAGAACAACCAAAACATGCACTGTACACGGCAGCGGGGAGGCTGGCTATATGCCTACTGATCTAAATATCCTATATTTTTCTTAGACCCCCAAAGCATGGCAAGACTCTCATCAGCTGTGACGAAACTGATATCCAATTTGTTTTCCCCACAAACAAACGCATCACAAATGGACGATTTCCTAAGGACACGTTCTACAGCTTTTTACTCCGGACTGATTTCGTAATCCTCCGCCCCCTCCCCCCTTTTTTTTCCCTCTATCCCAGTATATCAGTCTAAAAGAAAAAGCAGTCGACCCTTATGCAGCACTAACTCGGGGCAGACCTTAAAGGAATCTGTCAAATCTTTCATCTTCTTTCCCCAACACACTCGACCCAACATAATCGGAGGGCGAACAAAGCCGCCTGCCTTTAGGCTAACTCTTAAAAAACCTAGTCCAAATAGTGTGGTTCTCGTCACTACTCGTATTAACCCATGGCGTAATGAACCCGTACGATTTCGTGAAAGATGGCGAAAGATGAAGTTTTATTAGCCAAGCATGTGCATAGCCTATTCTAAAAGGTGTATTTATCAACAAAGTTGATAAATGTAGCCTTTTATACAAAACGGCTGAACATGCACACATTCAATATTCATTAACACAACACTATACAGGTATAAAGAAACCACCAACCGCTTGCATAACAGTACTTACATTACTAACAAACATGTACACAAACCAATCATCAGAAGAAAAACTTAAAAGTATTCAAATATAGAAGATAAATAAGGAAAGTCGTATCTAAATTCAAATAACAAGTGGCAGAAATAATTAAAACATCCCAGCGGACACAAAGGACAGCACAAGAGCAATATACGGCAAGAATTTAAATTCACGGCGTGAATAAATACTTCATATATTCTCTCCCTCTGCCTACATTTAAAGCACGACGCGGAACACGATGTACGTTTTATTTTAACCAAACTCCGTGTTCCCGCTACCTTATTCGGGGTGTAGTTACACTGCCTCATTCTGAATCTCTTCAGTTTTGACCTAGAACTAGTTGTAGCCTCCTTTACCTACCCCTACCCGGCCTCAACCGCCTCATTCTGAATCTCTTCACTTTTGACTTAGAACTAGTTATAGCTTCCTTGCCCCCTAAACCGCCCCCCGACCTGCCTCATTCTGAATCTCTATAATTTTGACCTAGAACTAGTCTTAGCCTCCTTTACCTACCCCTACGGCCCCCCTCCCTCAACTGCCTCATTCTGAATCTCTTCAGTTTTGACCTAGAACTAGTCTTAGCCTCCTTTACCTACCCCTGCCCTACACCCCCTCCTCAACTGCCTCATTCTGAATCGCTTCCAGTTTTGACCTAGAACTAGTCTTAATCCTCCTTTACCTGCCCATAACCCCTCCCTCAATCTAAATCCTTCAGTTTTGACCTAGGACTAGTCTTAGCCTCCTTTACCTACTACTAACCCCTTCTCAATTTGTACTCATTCTGAATCTCTTCAGTTTGGCCTAGAACTAGTCTTAGCCTCTCTTTACCTACCCCTAACCCCCCCCTCAATTGCCTCATTCTGAATCTCTTCAGTTTTGACCTAGAACTTGTCGTAGCCTCCTTTACCTACCCATAACCCCCTCCCTGAATTGTCTCATTTCTGAATCTCTTCAGTTTTAACCTATAACTAGTCTTAGCCTCCTTTACCTACCCCTAACACCCTCCTCAATTGCCTTATTCTGAATCTCTTCAGTTTTGACCTAGAACTAGTCTTAGCCTCCTTTACCTAGCCCTACCCTGCCCTCTCTCAATTTGCCTCATTCTGAATCTCTTCAGTTTTGACCTAGAACTAGTCTTAGACTCCTTTACCTACCCCGCCCCCTCTCTCAACTGCCTCATTCTGAATCTCTTCAGTTTTGACCTAGAACTAGTTTTAGCCTCCTTTACCTACACCCCCTCCCTCAATTGCCTCATTCTGAATCTCTTCAGTTTTGACCTAGAACTTGTCTTAGCCTTCTATACCAACCCCTACCCCTCCTCAACTGCCTCATTCTGAATCTCTTCAGTTTTGAAATGGAACTAGCCATAGCGTCCTTCACCCACTCTTCCCCAAAATGAAAAGAAAGCTTCTTTGAATTTCCCAGCAATTTCTTTTCCACTTTCATTCATTTTCTTTCGAGCTGCTCCACTCGTTACCTATTAGAACTCGAGCATTTCCATCAAATTAACACCAATTAAACTTACATAACGTCCGCCCTTGGCTCGCCCTGCTCTTTCCTGAGGGAGTCATAGACATAATTTTCTATCGTTGGAACCTGGACGCTCTAATTACTAGTCAACAGCTCCACGATACTTTGTAAATAATTAAAAAACTTCAACTAATATACCCCCAAGAAGTTTTCCAATTTACTTATTTCCAACTTCCCTACATAGCGCGTATCTTCACATAACAGATAAAAAAAATAACGAATCCTACAAAAAAATCAAATGGTGATGTACTATAGAAGTCTAAAAAGATACATCACATGTTTCTTTCAGTCAATCAACTTCGTGCGTATACGTATGTATGTATGTATATATATATATATATAATAATAATATATATATATATATATATATATATATATATAATATATATATATATATATATATATATATGTATATATATGTATGTATATATATATATATTATATATATATATATATATATATTATATATTATATATATATATATATATATATATATATATATGTATAACTGAATATCGAAAATATGGAACGTGATGAAATATATAAAAAAAAGACAAAATCCACAAGGGAAAGGGAAAAAATGGAGTACTGCAAGGCCTTTCGACTTCTTGTCCTTTATTTAGCAGACCAAGTAAAGGACAAGAAGTCAAAGAAGCCAATAATACTCATTGTGTCCCTTTCTTCATGGATTTTGTCTTTATATATATATATATATATATATATATATATATATTATATAATTACATAACATGCATAAAATTTTCACGAGTCCACAGACCTACATTATATACATTATACATTAACATACATTTCTATAATTCAGTTCAATAACACCACCACCTTATTTCACCCCTTACCTGCTAGGGACGACTTCAAGCAGCTGGCAGCAGATCGCCAACAGAGGCAGGCCAGTTGAGACGCAGCAGCGGTGACGGAGGCAGCGTCCGGCATGCCTCCTCAACAACGCCTTCTCCAGGAACTCCTGAAGGTGTTTATAAAAACAAACCGACCTCCCACTGGGCTTTAGGGGAGCGGACAGATACAAGTACCCGATATTACACCTCGAATGGGTTTAGGGCAACGCCGTTCACGCAGCCCATGCTGGCCTCAAAATACTGTCTCACATTTCCCGGCCATTCATCGACTTTCCTTACTCTCTCGTTATTCAATGCTAATAATTTCTTATCCAAAACCTTTAAAGGAGAATTCTTCAGTTCCTCTTTCCTTAAAGTCTGGCTGGAGGAGAGTAAAAATCGAGGCCTTTTGTTCTCATTCAGCCATTTCCGAGGACTGGCCTTTGTGTTATGGCCTTTTCTGTTGATTAAAAATATCGCTCTATAAAAATCCAATCTGCATAAAAACAAAAGTACGTAAAGTTGATATTGTAACCGTCTCTTCACAACAATGAATATTCATTTAAGGGATGACAGAACAATTGGCTTTAGATATCTGATTTCGTTCGCATTCAACAAACTAATTTTACTAAGTACCTAAAAAATGGATGAGCAACATAAAATAACTTTACCATCTACGCCAAAGCTTTTCCACAACGCTCGCCGAAATGAATAACCAAAATCTCTAGAACTACGAGCCTATTAAAATTTTAAATTTTTAAAAATGAAAAACTTTCTATTTTTTGTTCTTGCATAAGGGCTAAAACGACCAGCAAGCTTTCGTCTACGTATCTAAAATGGACCAGACTGACTGACCTGTATCTAAACGTTTCATGCTTTGCCTAACAACAAACTTCGTCTCAAGGTTACTACGAAAACTTCCTTTCCAGAGTTTTTCACAAGTGGTAAACAAAACTGTGAAAAAACCTCAACTTTAAATCCAGACAACAGAAGTTTCTCTTTCAGTTTTCCCGTCGAGAATTCAAAACACTCACTCCTGGAAACACACCCTTGTTTTTCCCATAAAAAAGGAACTTATCAAATTAAAATATGTATATAAAAATAATAGTATGTTTTAGTCAAAATAGCATATAAAGAAAATTATACTTATTTTTTCAGTGAATCGAGTACGTGGAAATCAACTTGACATTAGTATTCTCCAACGAAAAAACAAACATGGACATACTTGAATGATTAAGTGGATGAAAACTATGTGAGCAATACAAAATCTTGCAACTACAAAAATCGAAGAAAATGGGCACAAATACATACACGAAATATAGGCGACCGTAAGACACAGTAATTGGGTCAAGAACCAGCAAACAGAATTCCAAAAAAGGAAATAACACCTCTGAAGATGAATGAGCAACACCGAGTCACCTAAACAATCTGTGCAAAAGCCACCACAATTTTTCTTATTGTTTAAAGTCTACATCCTTATGTGGAGGATACCTGATGAGAAAAGGTTAAGTATACCTTACTTTAACCAGACCACTGAGCTGATTAACAGCTCTCCTAGGGCTGGCCCGAAGGATTAGATTTATTTTACGTGGCTAAGAACCAATTGGTTACCTAGCAACGGGACCTACAGCTTATTGTGGAGTCGGAACAACATTATAGCGAGAAATGAATTTCTATCACCAGAAATAAATTCCTCTTAGTCTTCATTGGCCGGTTGGAGATTCGAACTCGCGGCCAGCAGAGTGCTAGCTGAGAACGGTACCCATCCCCTACAAAAAAGGAGATACAGATACGGAAGAGAAGGAAAATTAAAGGAGAATGGAGATAGGCCAATAACATGGAAAAAGACAGCTGACTGGATGGTTAACCTAGTGCGGACCTATGGACTCTCACAGTCTGGGACGAACAGGGGAACTTTCGCGATACAAGTCTAACAATAAATGTGAGGTGTGATGGACTGAAAGCGTTACGTGACCGACTGAGAGGGACAATGAGCCTTCTGTCTGTCTAATCTTCTTCAAGAGACGGATATCCTAAGAAGGCACGAGAGGAATCATTAGGCTTTACACTCCTTTTCTCGAAGTTGCATAATCAATATGATTAACGACTAGCCTTCATCTGAGAAGCCTTTCGGACATTTTTTGTTCCCAGAAAACTTATCCCCTAATCCTTCTAATGATCGTAAGATTACCTAGGTTCCATCAACTAAGTTTCCGGAAGGACCTAAAAAAAAAATTAGTAATCAACGTCTTCAATCATCTTGCTTTTGAAGTCCCAATCCATATGACGTAAGTCTTAATACTGATAATTGTTCAGTTCTTGGAAAATAAAAGAATAATGGAATAACGAGAGAGAGAGAGAGAGAGAGAGAGAGAGAGAGGCGAGGGCGACGTCCTGACTGTTAAAGGAAAAGCACAACAGAGATTTTACATACGAATAAAACAGGCACACACACAGAAGCCGCAACAAAACTCAATAAATTAGGTTATCTACAATTTAATATTCTCGGGTGAATAATACTGGTGGGGGCTTAAATAAAAGTGGCTAAGTCCTCGTAACTAAAATAAAAATATGTAAAAAACTTACAAAAGAATTGACAGCAAAAACTGTGAACAAAACAATAGTAAAACTAATAAATACCATTCATATAATATATATATATATATATATATATATATATATATATATATATATATATAGGCCTATATATATATATATATATATCACACTAAAAAATACTGAGAAAACTTATGAAAAACCTTATCCTACACAATGAGCCCATATACAGTATATATATATATATATATATATATATATATATATATATATATATATATATATATAAATTTAGCTGAGATATCATTATATAAAGCTGAATGTCATTATCTCAAGCCAGTACAGAACAGGATTTCTTAACAACTTCCTCTAAACAACCTAAGATCAGATAGCCTACAGTCCCACCATTAGCTTTCGTCTGAGAACCTCCCAAATAATAGCGTGTGACTGAGGATACGAACAGCAGCATATGCATTAACAAATATATGAGAGAGAGAGAGAGAGAGAGAGTTTATAAGGAGAAAGGAAAAAAATTTTCAAGCTTCATAAGACTGACATCATGACACAAGAAAACACCTAATTTGCCAGGGGTTATCACTTCCTCCAGGGCAAAGTCCCCTACAAGAAACACACACACACACACACATACACACACACACACGCAAAGCAATCTTATACTCGGAAATAAAGGATAAGCCTTTTTAGCAACCAAAAACACAAAGATTCGAATCCTGGACGGACTATGTTCATTTCACATTTGGCAATACGTTATTCCTACGGTACAGTGTATTTGAATTTAAAGAGCTGTTTGTAACTTAATAAACTTAACTAAATACTATAAATACATACACAGAAGGATCCCACGTAAATTACGCCAACAGACTAACAAATATTATATTGGACCTAAAAGAAAAAGATCACAAAACAGGAAACAGAGAAATAAAAAAATGATGATGAAGGAATATGCCAACTCGACAACTTCCATCCCTCTCTAGAAGGAACTGAACAAGCAAAATGGAGCTTAAAAGACAAACCGTGATCAACTGTTACGAGAGGCTCTCGAGGAAAGGAGAGAGACAGAGAGAAAAAAAAAAAAGAATTGAATGTAAAGTCTTGGGTATGAATAATAAATAAAATATGGTGTAAGTTGTGTGTGTGAGAGAGAGAGAGAGAGAGAGAGAGAGGAGGAAACCACGGTTTAAAATATATTGCTATCACATTACCTAAAATGATGAGAACAGTGGCATAAACACCCAGAGAGAGAGAGAGAGAGAGAGAGAGAGAGAGAGTATATTAGTTTAACTAGACCACTGAGCTGATTAACAGCTCTACTAGAGCTGGCGAAGGATTAGATTTATTTCACGTGGCTAAGAACTAACTGGTTACCTAGCAACAGGACCTGCAGCCATTGTGGAATCCGAACCACATTATGACAGGAAATGAATTTTCTATCTCCAGAAAATAAATTCCTCTAATTCTTCACTGGCCGGTCGGAGAGTCGAACGCTGGGCCAACAGCGTTCCAGGCGAGAGCTCTACCACCCACTCAATGAAGAACTAGAGAGAGAGAGAGAGAGAGAGAGAGAGAGAGAGAGAGAATCACGGTTTAAAAAATATATTGCTGTCACAGTAAAATGATGATAATAGTTAGCATAACCACCCAATTGATGCACACAACTACCAGAAATTTTGGCTTAAAACTTCCAACAATATCTTACGGTAACAAACACTTCGGCCACCGACAGACTGGAAAAAAAATCCTATTTAACGACTAATCTCTTCAGCGATTTTAAAACTATTAATTATTTCTCCAAATGAAATTCTCATTCCGAAATTAATTAACTTTTGGGAAAACCAGAGAGATGAATGAGGTTCGTAGTCGTCGATTGACTGATTAATTGTCAACTGGCTTCGAAACGACTTCCGCACCAACATCGAAAACAAATAATATTTGCGCTAAAAAGATATGCTATACCTTTAAACTGTACATTCTAAACTGCACATTCACCATAAAACTGTACAAAAACAACAAATAAATATTGGCTAACGAGGACATACATTACAACCTTCGAATCTACGTCAAACTATTGATATGGAAAATATATCGTGGAAAATAACACACCCTGATAACAGAAACGCAAAATCTTAAATGATTTTCCATAAAAAATACAAATTAGCAAAATAAACTATCCTAGAACCTAAAACAAGAACTTATAAAATAAGAAAACGTCTTTTACATCTTTTTTTAAGCGCCGAGAGACCAAACTCATTCGTGCGTACGATTCCCGAAGAAATTAAGATATTTCAAGGAAAACTGCCACAAAAAAAAAAAAACCACACTAAGCAATTATAAGCTTAGCGACAATCTAATATTGTCGGGCGAAAAATATCTGAAGGCGTATATAATAAAGTATCCAGTAGGAAATAAAAATAAGGCAGAGAATAAAAGCACATCTTGAACCTTCGCAACCCTTCTTTATTGGGCACTGCAACCTGACTAATTTGCGGAGAGAGAGAGAGAGAGAGAGAGAGAGAGAGAGAGAGAGAGAGAGAGAGAGAGAGAGAGAGAGAGAGAGGAGCTGGATATTCGTCTAAAAGAATTTCGTGCGATTAGCTAACTAATAAAGCGCAAATCAACACAAAAATAACGGTCTGAGAAATTAAACTCTTTAAAAACCACAACGTACAGTAAGTACAATATATAGGCCTATACTGTTTACTGTACGAAATAACGAAAAAGTATCCCTTATCCATTCGTCAGCCTGCAGAAGGAACAGAGTCAACGTACTTCTATCACGGAACGGAATGGAGGAAAAAAAAATCCTACAATTGAGGAAGCAAGAGCCGCATTGTACTTGCTTAGAGTAGAAATTGAATCGTGTGGGAGTGAACCCGTCTATTCTCCCACACTCGACACGGAGACGGGGAGGATGAGTTACGGGCGGCATGCCAGCATTCCAGTGTGGTAAGGAGAGGTTATTACACAATATATCTCTTCAAAAGAGATACTCTCAAGTGCGATTCTCAGTACATAACGCACACATCAAAACTGATTTATTCGTTCTTCCTTTCCTTCTGTTAAGATTTATATATATGTATATATAAATTATATTTATACATATATCTATAGGCCTATATATACATATATATATATATACAAATATAAATTATATATTTATATATACATATGTTCCTCATTGGCTGGGTGGGTTCCGTTCTCAGCTAGCACTCTGCTGGACGCGAGTTCGAAATCTCCGACCGGCCAATGAAGAATAAGAAAAATTTATTTCTGGTGATAGAAATTCATTTCTCGCTATAATGTGTTCCGATTCCACAGTAAGCTGTGGTGGTCCCGTTGCTAGGTAACCAATTGGTTCTCAGCCACGTAAAATAAATCTAATCCTTCGGGCCCAGCCCTAGGAGAGCTGTTAATCAGCTCAGTGGTCTGGTTAAACTAAGGTATACTTAACTTATATATATCATATATATATATATATATATATATATATATATATATATATATATATATATATATATATATATAGTGTGTGTGTGAGAGAGAGAGAGAGAGAGAGAGAGAGAGGCAGGCATTTAAATTCTCAAATTCTCACCATACGCAATGTGTTAAGTGTCACTCTGAACATCAGTGAAACTGGAAAGCGTGACGTAACCACACAATACCATTATGAATTACACCTTTCTCGCGTTACTCGCTAATGTAAAGGAAGTTACTATTACGCACTAACACACCAAAAACACCTGCCCATAATGGACACGTAACTGACAAAGGACAGGGTGGTGCATGAGATGGGAGAGTTGCAAAAATTAATATTATGGAATTGCTGGACAAAGTATCCAAACGTGTTAACAAAATCATAACAACTTACGCTATAAGAAGTAAAACATGAACTCGGGGCATTAATGCTTTACCCATAATACCATCCACTCTTTACGTAACAGAGGATAATACTGAGCAGGGACAACACGGCTTGCTCGCATGCAAGCCACATCTATTGAAAAACATAATCGAATTTACGGGAATGGAAAGAAATATAAAATTTAGGCTAAAGGCCAAGCAATGGGACCTACGAAGCCATTCCACGCTGAAAGGGAAATTGAGAGTAAAATGGTTTGAAAGGCGTAACAGAAGGAAAGCCTCGCAGTTGCATTATGAATCAACTGCTAGGAAAGGGTGGAAAGTAGGAGGGAAGAAAGAGAATATGAACGAAGGTACAGAAAAGGGAATAAAAGGGGGTTGGAGCTCGGGGTTGAAGGGAAGCTGCAAAGAACTTGAAATAACGCCTACAGTACAACGCATGAGGTGCACTGATGGCACTAACCCCCTACGGGAAAACATAATTAAATATGAAAATCGCTTGCCACTGAAAACCGTCGAAAGGTAAACGCTGTGAATAAGCAAAAAAAAAAAAAAAAAAATTGAAGATTAATCTGAATACAAAAAGGAAAGTCCGTTATTAGCAATGTAAATACATGACAGTTATAGTTGGTTTCTTTCCGTTCCTGCTCTACCGAGGGCGCTCTGTGAGATATGCATTTGTTACTTGCCACGTACACAAATTAAAGCTTAAATGATAGGAAAACTTTTGTGTAATACAAAAGTATACGAGAGGGGAACTCAAATACTAAAAAAAATAAATAAATAAATAAAATCGCAAACAAGTTATTCCAAAATAACTACTGTACAATCACTAGCAACATTTAACTAATATAAAACGTCCTAAATTATGAAAGCAGCTGAAAATGACCTTAGTTGCAAGAATCATTCTACCAATTACTATACAAATTTCGAAGAACAAAAAGAAATTTTCCCCTATCGCTCGAACATTTGAAATTTCAAATACTATATACAATGGTCCGAAAATTATTTGGGCCGATCCATGTCTTCCTTCTACCATGCTTATGTAAATGTTTGCGCCTTTCCAGTGGTATCCCATTGCCCCAAAAAAATAACCTTTGAAATTCTCCACCCCTCTCACTTCCTTATTAAATATTCATTTTACCCATACTCACGAATTTCCTCGTAGCAAGCTGGTTACTCAGTCCGTCCTAATGGTTTACCTTGCGTGTATGTTTGTTTCATATTACGAGAAAACACTATATTCTTGAAAGTATTTGTATGGCTACGAAATACACACTATCGTCATCATTGCCATTCAAATAAATGCAACATGTAAAAATTCCCTGGCTCAAAAAATACCTATCATCAAGCTGCATGCATTAAAAAGGCAACGACATTTCATTCTCTATGAAAGACCCTTTTAAACAATCTGCAAGTATAATTAATCCTTTCATCATCAACATCATACACAATGGAAAGTATCTAATAAAGCATGACAAAGACATGAACCAAAATCAAATGTACTTAAAATTAATATGTCAACACTTTGCTTCCATATTTGACAGTTAAAATCAGCACTAAAAGCAATCCAGAGAATAAAGCGTTAGAGTGATCCTGAAACTCGACTATGAAAGACCACGTATCGGCCCTAAGGTTCAAACGTCGAAAGCTAACTCAAAAAGCGTTTCGTTTATTCTAAAAATATATCTTACTTTGCGTTCGTTCCCATAACCTATCAATACATCTGTTGATAGAGGCACTGAAAACTGACACATTATCGAACTTAGGCTACAAACCGTGGGAAGAAGAAACGCAAAACTGAAAATGTCTTAGATATAAAGACGAAACCGGTCAGAATTTACACCCAGTATTTCACTCGCCCTGTGGTAAAAGTTGCATATTTAAAGCAAGGGCCAGTGTAATTATCATCACACAATTATATATATATATATATATATATATATATATATATATATATTATATATATATATATATATATATATATATAATAAATATATATATATATATATATATATATATATATATATATATATATATACATATATATATATGTTACATATTTACTGCCTTCAAAGGAACCTACACCGAAATGCATTATTTAGCGAAAATGTCAAAACTCCAAAGGGCTCAATTCACTTGCTAACCAGCAAAAAGCCATCATAACGTCATTATCGCTAAAGAAGTTAATTTTCCAGTTCCACGACTTGCCACGCCACCGTTATTGTGCTGTCTCGAGGGTTAATTGTTCCTTAGCTCACTTCCCATTACAGTTCCAATTAAATCATTCTTATTTTTACATATAGCAGATCTGCGAGCTATGTCCGTTTACGTTAACATTAATGCAAATGTAGTTAATTACTCGCATATGTAACAAATTTGTCGTCTAACCGGCATATCGGCTGCTAATCCATGTCTCGAAAGATCTTCAAAAACCACCGTTAATTTCTCTGCTTTCTCAGATTAAATAATAGAATAAGTCCGTTGCTTTGGCAATGAATAACTGTCACACGCTAAAAACAGTCTCGTATACATAAGGTAAACTAAAAAACGAACGGTGATTGAAAAACAAGTAAAAATGTCTTGCAAAAATCACATTCTGAGAGAGAGAGAGAGAGAGAGAGAGAGAGAGAGACTTTTTCAATATTCTTGGCCTCTTTACACATTTTCTCAACTTTCCGCTTACGAGTAAATTTGCGGAGACTGACTATCCACATCAAATAATATATAACATATATAACGGTCGCGTGCGTGATACGCCCACACCATGCATGACGTATGATAAAAGGGCGGTGACTTGCGCAAGAAGGTCTGGAATGACATGAAATTCAAGCGTGCACCCGCCGCATGATGACCAAATTTTGCGTAAAATATTGCGGCATTACTGCAAGATAATTCCCTAGTTCGGAAAAAATTTATCTAATAAGTACTGATTTTCTCAAAAAATAAAACGTGAAATTATAACGCAATGTCAAGGCAGTGTTTTGGTTCAACTGTAGAAATTCAAGATAACCTTTTTCTTGTTGCTCACTACAGAAATGATAATTATCTTTGGTTTTTCTGGGCTGAAAAGGTACAATGCAATAGTCCAAGCCCCCAAAAGAGGGCTCCAATTGAGGAAGCAGCCTAGTGTGGAATGACATTATACAGTATATATATATATATATATATATATATATATATATATATATATATATATATATATATATATATATATAACCTATATACATATATACACATATATACACTATATATATATATATACACATATATATAACCTATATACATATATACACATTATACACTATATATATATATATATATATATATATATATATATATATACATACATATATATACATACATATATATACAATACGTAAATATGTACAGTATACACAAAGAATAAAAAGACTAAAGAGACTCATTTCAGCCAGCTAAAAAAAAAATACTCTGCACTAAGTATAAATTTGTTTTCAAAAATGGCACCATCTGATGGAATCTATCCTTACAACACGTCACTGCCACGCGTATGAGGGCGGCAGCAATAATACGGTCGCATGGATACCAATAACAGAACCATCCTCTTCCTACCGGACATCACACGAAACGGACAAGATCAATGAAAGCAAATGACAGTCCGAAGCAAAACAGCACGCAAACGCCTCAGCAGCTAGCAGTCCGAGGAATATTTATAGTAACGTTCCCTAAACCGCCAAATCGACTCCCACTACGATGACTGTGAATAATCCATTCTTAATCCATGACAGACTTGTCCGCTAACTCCTTCCGACTCGTACAGCCAGCACCGGTGAATTCCAACAAATCTATCAGACGGTGAACAGCCACCAAAGTTGGGGGTAAAATCTTTGGGCCTTAACGGACATAAAAAATCATACTAATTCAAGGAGTCGCTTATTGCATATACGACATTTGTTCATATGGCCTAGTTACGCATTCACCATACACACACACACATACTGTATGTTTGTGTGTGTGCGTGTGTGTGTTTTTGTGTATGGTGAATGCGTAACTATATGAACAAATGTCGTATATGCAATAAACGACTCCTTGAATTAGTATATATATATATATATATATATATATATATATATATATATATATATATATATTATGTAAACATGTGTATAAATATATACATATATATAGAATAAATTTCAAAAAGCCCAAATTATCATTGTCCAATCCTTCCAACCCCAAACAACTGAACAACGGTGTCTTCTGAGCAGTGCAACGTCTTGGAATAATTTCAAAACAAAATCTGGCGTACTTTGGTGTATTTCTTGTTGAGCCGTATTCATAGCTTTTATTGGTATCACAGGCCCTGTTATCATTCCTTTACAATGTTTCATAGTGAAGTAATAAGTTCGCTGTAAAAAAAAAAAATTTAACGAAGACGAAAATTACTGGTATTTTTTTTTAATCGGGGCCCTTAGTATTTCGGTTAATATCTCTACCAATTCGAAATTCCACTTGTGTTATATATAATGAGCATTCTTGTTTTATTTATATATTATATATATATAAAAAATAAATAAATAAATAAATAAATAAATATATATATATATATATATATATATATATATATATATATATATATATATAACTGTGGAAAAATTTAATTCATAAGTGTCAATTAAGATTTTTGTAAAATCTGTCTGGTACACCGTCTACTACCGAAATAACGTGATGTAACAAAACAAATCTTTTCGTAAAATACGATTCAAGAGTAACGCTTTTAAGGGTTAAAAACAGTAAAAACACATTTACAAAATATTGTACTGAATGAAATTATCGACTAATGAAATAAACTACGGAAACAACAAAGTACTTCGGTAGCATTTATGGAGACGAAAATAGTCTGCTAACGAAGGCTACGACTGGCTCCACTATGGACAACATGACGTGTTGGTAGAGGCAACGAATTTTTTTTTTTAAATGCTGCGAAAGGCATTGCTCACGATCGATACGGCCATAGCAGACCAGCAAGTAAATCTGCTACAGTAGCCACCTGGATGGTTACAGGCTGCAGCATTATTATGTGGAGGTGACCTTGATGTAGGAATTACACTGTCCTATGATGAGCAAAACCTTCATTACAGCAGTTTATTACAACCTAAAGGAAACGTATATGGCTTTGTACAGCTTTTGATTATAGAGGTTTCCGACTGATAAAGAAATTAAAATGGTTAGACAAGGGCGTTAAGGTTATATTTACAAGTCATTGTTTAGACTACTGCCACAGTCACCATTGCACACGATGCAAAATCCACTTGGTAATTAAAAGTACCAACACCACAGGAAATCATCTAATCAGATACTTGCACAGTTGTTAATACTTTATCGGGTCTACATATCATCACCAGGCAACGCACAAATTATTTACAGTACTTCAGGTTACCAACATCAGACAAAGCAATCAAGTTAGCAAAAGTGGCAAGTCAAATGGTGGTTGTCAACCAACAAGGGAATAAGTTCCCGTAAACGACCACCACACGGGTTAGTAAGTAGTGTTAGATATCAAGCTTACTAAAGTTACGAAGGAATCGTCCAGCCTGTTAGTACTAAAACATCTCCCTTCATTAATTCACTACTCGGGTTAGGCCACAACACTACTTCCAGGTACATGTCGATAATTACCGTTAATGCTCTTCTCTAGGATCACAGTGTCCTTTGAAAACGTTGCGCAACGATATTCCAAAAACAAAAGTTTGTAAACACCACGCGCGGATACGCGGGAGCGAGCTGTATCAGAGTTCCGTACTCAACACTGCCAAAGACAACACTGACTCGCGCTGTTCCAATTCCGCCGACCGAACGAATCTCGACCTTTCCAGGCTGCCCAAACCAACCCAGGTGAGACGTCCCTAAACATCACGGTCTTGGAAATTCTAATTTTGCGATGTTTACTAACGTCTCAGTTTCGCTTCAACTTTACTATACAATCTATCTGATATAAAAACAAGAAACTAAACTCTGTTACATCCAATCACCATCAGGTCACTCTTAATTTCTATAACAACGTTCTCACATCAAAACATGAAGTCCGTGAGAGTAGGTATTTGTGAAAACAACAATAGGACATAATATTGAATGTTTGCTGACCTTCTGAAGGAACAGAGACATTTCCTCTATGCCTGTGCCAACGAATCTCCCGGGCCAGAATAATTACGCCACACTTCCAAAACGTCATCATCGTACTCTGGAAATATTGCCATCAAACGCGTACCCAAAAGATTTAACTACTTCTGGAGAGCGAGCACGCACAAACATGAAATAAGTCACACATACACACACACACACACACACACACACACACATATACATATATATATATATATCAAAATATACACTGTATATATATATGATGTATTATATACTGTATATATATATATATATATATATATATATATATATATATATATATATAAAACCATTCCTTAGGAGACTGGTTGTTGATAGGTTAAGCCTTCTCGGTTTTTATATAGTTACTTGCCCTTCTTAACTCTTGGTTGCAACCACCAACAGCTGTCTAACTACAAGGTGCACAATTCACTGATATGAACTATAATGCCACCTAACAATTTTTTTTTATTTTACTGAAACCAAAACTATTTGGTTACAACCTAACAAAAGCAGAAAGAATGATTTTTGCTCTCTCTCTCTCTCTCTCTCTTTTCTTCTCCTTACTGGAATTCCTGTCTTGTCACTGCTATTGCAAGCGAGGACCTTGAAACGCAGGCCAAAGGTTAATGGTAAGTATAAAGCTAAGTGGCCTTCCTGATAATTGGATCTAACGCGCCAATCACTGGAGAACGCGGCTTGACACACTCGTCCCCGGCCCCCCTCCCCCCTTCCCGGCACATGCAGGAAGAGACAAAAAAAAATTAATCCCGATTTATCTTAAAGCTTCCCAAAATAGCACTAACTGACACGAACGAGAGAGAGAGAGAGAGAGAGAGAGAGAGAGATATGATGATGATACAATAATGTGATTTCTCCAATAGGATTTAGTATTAGTGTATCTCCAAATTCAGTTTCTAACAAAGCAGATACAGAAAGTGAGTTTTGGAGCAAGAGTATATATATATATATATATATATATATATATATATATATATATATATATATAAATAAAATATATATATATATATATATAGACAAAATAAAATGAGTAGACATGACACAGCCACCCACCCCTGCAATCCGGTTTGTCCGCCCAGGGTGGGGGCGGGGTAGGTAGGGGATCGGGAGGGTAGGGGAGACAGCAGCGCCGGGTTCCAGCGTGCGTAGTGCGCGCCAACAAGCTCATAATATATATATAGATAGGTTTCACCTATTCGCGACCGATAAACAGCACCAATTTGTTGCATACCATAAGAAGAGCTTTAAAATTTTACTTCGCGACCGACAACTGTGACGAAAGTAGATAAAAAAAAGTTTTTTTTTTTTACTGGAACTTCCGATGTATGCAAAAATCTCCAACCTGAGTAATATCGGAGAAATGACTCCTCGACAAACAGGCAGATCGGGGTCGCCGTCATTTTCCCGTGTAATGAAAGCAAATGGGAAGTTCATTGCCGTGAACTCTTAAGGTGAAGGTGGTCTTGAATTTCGTCGCCCGAAAATTCACGGACGTTTTCAAGCCATTTCACTCGACCCATTTCGACATTTCTTGTCGTCTTTTTTCCTTCCCGAACTTCACTTCGATCGTTGCTGTCAAAGTGCCTCTTCCTTTTATCTTCCGCATTAAGTATCCTATGCAGACGTGTGCTGTACCCCACCTGTTTACGATGTCTTCCTAAAGACTGACATGTCCAAAGATCGAAATAGCAAAAGCCTATAGCATCAAAATTTGTATTGATCCTTTCAATTTAAAATAGTTGCCTGAAAGGCCGGAGTAATTTCATAACCGCTACAGTTCAATTAGTGCTTGCACTCTCCTCAGCTAGTTTATTTTCATACCGCGACATTGCCAGCAAGAAAAATTCCCGATTTCATCAAATTTATATCTATCACACTGTTCAAAATAGACTCGAACAGGCAGGGCACTTAACACAGAGCATCTCATTGCCAGATAAGTGCCTTTTCCATAATGATGAATGCTGACTTCAGTCTGTCAAGTGAATGCATGATATGAAAAAACTGATGACATCAAACTTGTTTTGCCAGCCACAAAATACATTACGAGCGTAAACAACTATAAGGCAATACCAGGACCTGGGCCATACAAAGCAAATTGACTGATTGATTATAGCTTATCTGGAATCACAACAAACAAGGTCTCTGACGCCGGCCACACACAGCAGAGGCCTATTAAATAGTTACTGGGTATGCCCAATTTTTTTCTCGCATTTGGAATACCTGACCTGGTATCTTATACTCAGTTCCTGATTTGAGTTTTCTCAATCAGGGCAACTGGGTCCGTTCTTTCCCACCCGTGCCCATAGCTCAATTATTACTGGTCCCTACTGGTGTCGCTCTCTCGGAGTACAAGAAAACCTGGGGTTAATTGATCAAGCCAAGGGTGAAAAGGTCAGCAAAAAACTATGGCCCGGGCAATTACTGGTCGTTGGTATGCGACAGGAAATGGTAGTTGACCTACTTGCGCACCAAAGTGTGCAGAATTTAAGTTCGCCAAAATACAAAGTGCGTATTTTACATACAATGGTCTGAGTGCAATCTAGCTGCACTATGGAAGCACATGATGACGGTAACGACATTCCTATATCAATTAGCAGCTCTGTTTACTTGCGCGCATGAAGAGCATTCTATAATACTTTCGAAAAGTTTTTCCCTCTTTAGCCGAAGATAACCAACGTGCATAGAGAAAAAAAAAAACAGCGGTGAAAAAACGTTTGGAAATATAATTTGTGTTCTTCGAAATTTCAAGCTTAGAAAGTGCCATAAAAATGAAAACAATGACTTCTTTGTTTCACTACAAGTAAAGAGCGACTGTACTTGGGAATGTTTCCTCAGAAACCACCTGTAGAAGAGAGAAAGTACAGAAACATTTTCTGTACCCGCCAAGAGGTTACAACGTTGCACACTTGACCTAAGTGGAAAACAAAAAACGAAAAAGAAAACTACAATAGAAAATAAAAACAACAAACGAGCGTTTCTTCTATCCAGTCAACCAGAACTCCGGAAAAGCAATTTAGAAAAAAGCCTTCCTTTACCATAAGGCCCAATTGCTCTCTCTCTCTCTCTCTCTCTCTCTCTCTCTCTCTCTCTCTCTCTCTCTCTCTCTCTCTCTCTCTCTCTCTCTCTCGTGTAATAGCTAAGAGCACAGAAGGTCCCCTGGAACGAGCTTTCCTCAGCTCCTCTCCTTTTCCCCGAGATCACAAGAAGCTCCTTTTATTGCCCCTGACACGCTGTAAAGGACGACAAAACACACTCAACGAGGCGCTCTTGCTCTTCGGAGCAAGTGAAGGGAAATCATGAATGGAAGCCTCACCTGCAAACGATCAACTCTGACCTCTTTGGCAACAGCTACTTCTAGTATAATCGCAACAACAAAAACAATGATACTTATAATAATAGACGTTACGTCATGGTTTATTTCTAGCCGTGTTCCATTTTCCCGAATAATAATAATAACGGTAACAAAAAGAAACAAGTAAAAAATTCGCCGAAGTTTCTTCGGCGCAATAGTTTTCTGTACTGCGTATAATCAAGGCCACCGAAAATAGGTCTATATATCTTTCGGTAGTCTCAATATAATGCTGTATGAGCTGCGGTCCATGAAACTTTCAGCCACGTCCCGGTGGTGCCTGTCCTATACTACAGCGTTGCCAGACGCACGACCATGGCTAACTTTAACCTTAAATACAATAAAAACTACTAAGGCTACAGGGCTGCAATTTGGTATGTTTGATGACTGGAGGGTGGACCATCAACATCTAATTTGCAGTCCTCTAGCCTCAGTAGTTTTTAAGATCTGCGGGCGGACTAAAAAAAGTGCGGACAGAACGATGTAAAATACCACAGAACTCGTTTCAAGACGCCTTCACTCAGTTTAAAATTTATTTATGATTACATGATTACAAGAAAATTGTAATTCAAAGCCGAAAATTTCAGTAAATTTCAGAAAATGACTGCCTCTTCTAAATCAAGGTACATCTGCAGGTGAAACATGTTATCAGTAATTAACATTACCTTTTCCTGTGAAGTCAGAACATACTATATTTTTACCAGTGTGTGTTTTCCTGAGTTGGCAGGAATTCGTTATTGCTGTTATTGTACATTCAATCTATCATTATCCTCTGGGTGGTAATAGTGTAAATTTAAAGCGTAAGATGAATTTCTTTAATGGTGATTTAAACCATCTAATTAATTACTTCAATATCACTCTCTTCATCTCGTTCGTTAGTTACTTTAATAGTGACTCTCTTTAATTATTTCAATAATGACCGGCCTCCTCTCATCAATTACTTCAGTACTGACTCGCCTCCTAAAATTAATTATTTCAATACTGACTCGCCTTATCTCATTAGTTATTTTCATACTGACTCTTCATCTCATTAATTACTTCAATACTAACTCTTCATTTTATTAATTGCTTCAATACTGACTTCCTGCATCTCATTAGTTACTTTAATGCTGACTCTCTTCATTTCATAATTACTTCAATACACTCAGCTAATCCCATAATTACTTCAATACTGACTCTCCTCATTTCATTCATTACTTCACTACTGACTCTCTTCATTTCATTAATTACTTCAATACTGACTCTCCTAATTTCATTCATTACTTCAATACTGACTCTCTTCATTTCATTAATTACTTCAATACTGACTCTCCTCATTTCATTAATTACTTCAATACTGACTCTCCTCATTTCATTAATTACTTCAATACTGACTCTCCTCATTTCATTAATTACTTCAATACTGACTCTCTTCATTTCATTAATTACTTCAATTCTGACTCTCCTCATTTCATTAATTACTTCAATACTGACTCTCCTCATTTTATTAATTACTTCAATACTGACTCTCCTCATTTCATTAATTACTTCAATACTGACTCTCCTCATTTCATTAATTACTTCAATACTGACTGACTCCTCATTTCATTAATTACTTCAATACTGACTCTCCTCATTTCATTAATTACTTCAATACTGACTCTCCTCATTTCATTAATTACTTCAATACTGACTCTCCTCATTTCATTAATTACTTCAATACTGACTCTCCTCATTTCATTAATTACTTCAATACTGACTCTCCTCATTTCATTAATTACTTCAATACTGACTCTCCTCATTTCATTAATTACTTCAATACTGACTCTCCTCATTTTTCATTAATTACTCTCCTCTTCAATACTAACTCCCTTCATTTCATTAATTACTTCAATTCTGACTCTCCTCATTTCATTAATTACTTCAATACTGACTCTCTTCTCATTTTATTAATTACTTCAATACTGACTCTCCTCATTTCATTAATTACTTCAATACTGACTCTCCTCATTTTATTAATTACTTCAATACTGACTCTCCTCATTTTATTAATTACTTCAATACTGACTCTCCTCATTTCATTAATTACTTCAATACTGACTCTCCTCATTTCATTAATTACTTCAATACTGACTCTCCTCATTTCATTAATTACTTCAATACTGACTCTCTTCATTTCATTAATTACTTCAATTCTGACTCTCCTCATTTCATTAATTACTTCAATACTGACTCTCTCATTTCATTAATTACTTCAATACTGACTCTCCTCATTTCATTAATTACTTCAATACTGACTCTCCTCATTTCATTAATTACTTCAATACTGACTCTCCTCATTTCATTAATTACTTCAATTCTGACTCTCCTCATTTCATTAATTACTTCAATACTGACTCTCCTCATTTCATTAATTACTTCAATACTGACTCTCCTCATTTCATTAATTACTTCAATACTGACTCTCCTCATTTCATTAATTACTTCAATACTGACTCTCCTCATTTCATTAATTACTTCAATACTGACTCTCCTCATTTCATTAATTACTTCAATACTGACTCTCCTCATTTCATTAATTACTTCAATACTGACTCTCCTCATTTCATTAATTACTTCAATACTGACTCTCCTCATTTCATTAATTACTTCAATACTGATTCTCCTCATTTCATTAATTACTTCAATACTGAGCTCTCCTCATTTCATTAATTACTTCAATACTGACTCTCCTCATTTCATTAATTACTTCAATACTGACTCTCCTCATTTCATTAATTACTTCAATACTGACTCTCCTCATTTCATTTATTACTTCAGTACTGATTTTCTTCATCTCAATAATTCCTTCAATACTGACTTGCCTCATCTCATTACTTGCTTCAATACTGACTAGCTTCATTCCATTAATCACTTCAATACTGACTCAACTTACTTCTTATTGCCTTCACTCGCATCATTATTTATAAAAGTAATAAAGTATCACATGCAAACTCAAGGCCATTAACGTCGCTACAAAAGCATAATGGAAACAGAATCCCCATTCCTGAAGCAATATACAGTACCAGTAAAAATATGAATAGAACAGTGATTTACGATCATGAAATTTAGGCAGTCAAGACAGGCACTGGGACACTCTCGGCCATTCACCGCATGAGGCAGTGATATGAGGGAGTTGACAGTGATATGAGGGAGTTGGCATTCATATGAGGGAGTTGACAGTGATATGAGGAAGTTGACATTCATATGAGGGAGTTGACAGTGATATGAGGGAGTTGACATTCATATGAGGGAGTTGACAGTGATATGAGGGAGTTGACAGTGATATGAGGGAGTTGACAGTGATATGAGGGAGTTGACAGTGATATGAGGGAGTTGACATTCATATGAGGGAGTTGACAGTGATATGAGGGAGCTGACAGTGATATGAGGGAGTTGGAGCGGCTGGATAGCAAAATAATGAGAGGCAGAAAATAAAGGAAATGTAAAGTAAATGAAGTACAAGGACCTAAAGGCTGAACCGGAGGAAAACTCCACAGTTGCACCACGAAGTAAAAGTCAGAGGTGTTGGACAGCAAGAATGAAAAAAGGAAGCGAGAATGGAAGAAACGCAAAAGGCTATAAAGTGGGTGCAGGAACGCTACAATCACTTTAGTAATGCTTTGAGTTCGGTGTACCCAGGACCCACTAGCGAACTGACGGCACTACCCAGCTACTGAAATAGGAGTATGATGGAAAATACGTGAATAAATAAGAAGCGGCTTCAAATAAATGAGCTATACAGTTTATGTAAGGTACAGGAACACCAGAGGCTTTAAGGTAGAACGTTCCAAAGGAATAACGAATACGAAAATGAAGAACCAATAGCAATGGCGTACCCTTAACAGGAGTAGCAGAGATTACTTATTACCACTTATTAAAACTTCCCTTAATTACAGCATCGCCTTCTCCTAACTCCGCGCTTAGAAGGTCATTACCCATTTAATGAATCCGGCTTCGTAATCATGTTACGGCCGGCTCTAGTTCAGAGAATTCAATTCATTTATACGACCAGCAGGCTCTATAAGCCAAGAGACGCCATTAGTATTATGAGACCATTAAATCAAATACAAATTACGGAGCAAAACAAGTTATTGGGATTACTTGCATCGCGCTTTACGATGGCCAGATAATCAACGCCTCTGCGAATACTGTTGTCCTAATTAATGCAGCAGATAATTAATGTTTCATATTAACTGAGCTCTAAAACGAGACGTTTAGAAACCTGCCAAAAAGAAGTTTCAAGTTTAATAAATGCCTACATATCCAGCACTAGATATACAAAAAGGTAAATACAGATGAACAGATTGATAAAAATCCATAAAATAATAACATAGAAGAACACTTCACTCTTTACTATTAAACCTTAGCTCTCGGCTCAACAAAAATGTGTGAAAATGCGAGGCCGTCAAGCAGGAACCGAAAAATAACTCTGATTTCAGGACAGCGTCGATAACAATTAAAACATTACTAGTTAATGAAGGGAAAACATCGGATAGAATATGTGTTAATTTCCACTCTGTAGATGAGGCTTTGTAACAAATGTGGAAATACCCGAGTGTCACTTCATAAATAAATGAAAGACGTATGCAGAGTTAAGGCAGAGCTTTTGGGGGACTTATAGAGAGAGAGAGAGAGAGAGAGAGAGAGAGAGAGAGAGAGAGATCACTGCAAAGTGCAACCAGTGAGGAAAAATGGTAGAAAAAATACGACACTATATAAAGACTCTAAACCTCCCCTTTCGATGGCCCCATATTTTTGTTAAAAAAAAGCGAAAAAAAAAGAAATAGGAGGCGGTAGAATTGGATTCAGTGGGATTAAGTCCGTTAAAGAAACATTACAGGACCCTTGGGAGTGATTTAGATGGGGTCATACGTAAATTAAAATAGTTTTAGAATGAAATCAATGTGTTTCCCAATAACAACAAAGTACGACAAACAAGTTCTCAATTATTAAGTTAAATATTCATTTGCACGCACCTTCATACTGTGAGTAGGCATTACATGCCCACATTGTATTTATAAAGTGGGAGTGGTGATCGCCACAATATTTCTTACCTTTCAGTGAAACATTTGCATAAATGAATGCCCACGCAATGATACCCAACTCCAACTTCGGAGAATCTCCCTCATTAAAACTGAAACATTACGCTTCCTCTCATTAAAGGAACGGGCGAGTCAAGAAAACAATTTGGCCTTGCTAATGCGTCGGCGGTAATTCACCACGCAAAGTCAAACGAAGGACAAAGGTGGTAATGCTGCAAAACAAACTCTTTGGCGCTGGTTTTCGTGTTTAGTAATGGACAGGAAAAAAAGTGACTTGGAAAGGACGAGAGATTATTTGATGCAATTACAAAAAGAACTATGGCACCTCTTTATTAAAAATCCTGCCTTTTTTATGCTTAATCCCAACTTGCATCAATATTCCCTACCAGTCTTCATCAAGGAACAAATAAAGAAGACGTGCAACTACCAAATACTGAACAGTGGCTACTCAGCAGGTTGAAACAATATTCGCACCAAATAAATGTACATAAATCAAATCGTAGCCCTCGTGACGCTGTTTATAACAGAGGGAGACAATATACATAATTTATACTTCAGTCCCCTTTAATACCTCCTCCCAGTCTCAGTTTACATCAAATAAAGCAAGGATGGTAGGGACACGCGTAGAGGATACGTAAGATTACTGCTAGGAGAGGAGTCCCTAACAGCTTAGTGTTCAACTCAGGATTGAATTGAATTAGACAAAGTAAGCTTTGAAAATGAAATTTCGCTAAAAGACATGGGAAAAGAAATCGAAAAGACAAACCCACACTAAACTGTACACTGGAAACAATCGGAATGAGAGGTAATTTGAAATAACCACTATAAGGCCTGATATGGAAAGACAATATGCTAAATCACTATGAAATCTAAAAATATAATTCCAGCCACAGATGTTTATTCGAACATACGGGTGAGGACACTTCAAGACTCCATGTTCCAAGGGAGAAGAGTGCCTCTTAAGTTATGAATTCGACGGGAAGGAGAGGCCTCACAAACGGCAGCAAAGTCGCCTCATCTGAGGACAGTGGTATACCGGAATTGCTTCTTAGATCATGGTAAATCTTTTCATGTTATTACTAAGGAACTTGGCATGAAAAAAGGTAAAATTTGGGATAAAGTGTGGGGTTATGGTCAGCATTTATATTGGTTACCTTTGTCAGTAACACAGTAGCCTACCAGTGTGCCTCAACTGGCGAGAGAATTTAGCAAAAAGATTTTTGTTTAAATTGCAGTACTGTGACTGCAACACTGTCTTGCACTCCAGCCTTGCTGGAAGTTTTCGGTCTCTAAACGCCCTTGTTGTTTCTTGTATTGAATACCAAGAATGTGATAACTATATTCTTATTTTTCTACGCATTGTCTTGGCTATCGGTCGAGTACCTCACATACTTTGTTTATTTTATCGGTAGATAGAACATAAACATGTAGAAACCATGGGTTCATGAAACTTAAAACTGGTAGATAATTGCCGAAAAAAAATTGTCAATATGTGAATCAAGATGACAAATAGGTACCAAATTCAGCTTTAAACGATTGCTAGAATATCTTTCCAGCCGATACTTTTTCTGTTATAATATAATATCTATATTAGTGCGGGGAAACGTCATTATATTCCAAAACGTTTATTTTGTATATCTTTGTATTTACATAAGCACAATACATCGCACGTGAATGCAAATATATATTCCGTTTCGTTGAATGCAAATATACTGTATATCCAGTTTCCAAAATACGATTTCGCTTCAACACCGCCCAGTTATTTTAGAACTCAGAGACAACATGAACAGCCAGAACCCTTAACCCACTCCACGAATTACCCTTTCAATAATGACAGGGGGCACAGCAACATTTCTTGCGATAAAAGTGCCGTGATTCGGAGAAAGCAGCAGACCACGCAAACAGATACACCTCAAAATGTCACCACCTTTGTCACACCGTTTGAGCAAAAGGTGACGTCAATGATTTCCATCCAACCCTTCACAAATCACTTCAGACCACTTAGCGCGAAACAAAATGCAACCTGTCTGTGATGATGACAATCAAAGGATAAACTGATCGAAAGAACGGTGTAATATTAATTATAACTGGATGTTATTGACGCTAATTAAAAAAGCTTTTCATTTACTCGACCTCAACGTCACAACTAGTCATGTACGAGTATATATATACGTCCAACCACAAAGTAACGCGGGAAGCTCTCTACACAGCTCTACACAGACACTAAGAAAGGACAAACCTTTACAAAAAGCTAAAATTTATTGCAAAATGCAAAATATGTTTGTACGTCAAACAGTGAAAAATTTGAAAAAGAATTGCCAAGGGAATAATAATTGTGTAAAAAAAACTAATAAATGAATGAATAAATACATAAATAAATAAATAAATAAATACATAATAGATCAGGTAAAGTAAAACTTGAACTAAATTTGAATAGCATCTACATTTAACGGATTTTGTCACGTGAATATACTGCGTAATGTGGAACAATTGGAAACTTACTTAATTAGTTAACAACGACTTGTTCCATGTGAATATGTGAACGTTATGTATGATAATGATATGCACCAGCATTTATTTTTTCTGTAAGTATACAGATAGCCTTCAGTAAGTATACAGATAGTCTAAGTAGAAATTGAGCGCCAACTTCAGCTAACAGAAGTTCTCAAACAAGAAAATACAGAGCAACATTATTATGTACTTGATAAATGCTCTATATCATTAAAAAAAATTACTTGAATATCGTCATTTCTAAAGGGATAGGTACCCTAGAATTAATAATGATAATAATAACAATAATAGTAATAATCATCATCATCATCATTATCGCCTCTAACGCCACCACTCAAGTTTTAGCTGGGAATTAGATTTCACAAATCTCCACTCATCTCCTCCGTCTCATAGTTCTCAACCTCCTACTGTAGTAGTTCTGGGACTTCCAACTCTCTTGTTGCCCGGCTGACTCTATCACTTACTATTCTCCCAGGGGTTGTGAGAAGGATATGTCCAAGCCATCTGCAGCCTCCTTTCATCCTTATCTTCGTCCGGAACTTCCGTGAGTTCCCTTTCTGTCTTAATAATAATAATAATAATAATAATAATAATAATAATAATAATAATAATAATAATAATAATAACATATTATTAATAATAATGTCACACTGTATCCTCAAAACTATCTACATACCGTAGGACCGTGATAGCTTTTCGTCCAATACTCACTGCGTTCATTTATTCTCATGAGAAACGTCTCTAAAAGCAAACAAGCAGGTAAAGCAAACATGCAAATGCGTATGAACAAATGTAAGCAAACGTATGCACCAACAGCTATGAAGACACCTATCCCCTTATAGTAAATCTTAAACAAACAGAAACATTGGAAAATGAAGAAAATAACGAGAAAAGACCGAGTCCCCCACGTCAATTACCCAGCTAAATTCAATTTGTGAAGATTTCCAAATAATTTCGCTCACAATTAAAGCCGAGTTATCCTCCGAAGTGCACCGCCCGCTTTTCATTTATGCTCGTGCTTCTCGAAAATAACGTCATTTTTCCCCAAGCTGGAAACCCTAAAAGCATTCGGCGACTTTTTTCCGTCTTGCATATTTGAGTTCCCCTTTTGTTCCTGCCGCTTCCCGCATTTCCATCTTCTTGCTTGGAGGCACCACCGGACGAATTCGGGGCTTTCGTCTTCGCAGTTCTGGAAGTTCCGAGGAATCTCGATGGCTGAAGTTGAGCCATACGATAATGATAATGTATGGCTGCATTGCGTTCTTTCCATATACAGTATAAAGCTTTTGTGTGTGTGTGTTCAGATTATACCCACAGGCACAAGGATACGTACGAATCATAGAGGGAGGAGGGAGCGCATAAATTGGTACCTGTATTAAAACTACCATATCTGTAGTCTTAAAAAACAATTTTAACTTTACATGACAATCACAAATACGCACGCAAGCAGAGAGAGAGAGAGAGAGAGAGAGAGAGAGAGAAGGGGGGAAGAAGCACAAAAACTTATTCCTGTTTCGTAATCTTGTCATAACGCTACAGGAGATCGTATCATTACCAGTGTTTTGCTAACACCAACCTTTAAAAGGACTGACGGCAATACTGCCCCAACGGAGGTAAAAGAGCCATACTGCTTAAATTCCATCGCTAATGGAAGAATGATAAAAGTGCGAGACATTAACAGTTTTTGAGAGCAAACCGCCATCAATCTACCACGCCATTCAGCCTCACTGAGCACCGCTGGCGTCGTTCGCAATGGGAGTTAAATTATGAATTAAGAGATTATGAGAGATTAACTGGAAGCGGGACGGGGGCGAGAGAACAGGGGAGGGGAGGGGACGGGGAGGGGGACCCCATGACGTATCGAGAAGAGTTTTTTTTAGTTCATGGACGTTATGTTCTAATGCTGATTGCGTTAATCGCTTTTAGGGCCAATGTATTAGCCTTCCATTAATATATCTGAATCCATTTTACCAACACTGCATATGTGAATATTTATGAAATCTATCGATTCTTCCAGGGAGAACTGTGGCATACATAACTCCACAATCTGCGTCCATGTAACGCTTTTTCTACTTATTTATAGCTATTTCATCTTTCTTCAAGACAAAGGCTTATAAGGAAGAAGGAGTCACCGATACAATGCCAATAACACATTTTGTTCTTTTCATCATTTCTTCTAGATCTATCTTCAATATATAACGGAACGTCAGACTTGAATTACTTTTACCATCCGTCTGCCAAAAAAAAAAAATCGAATTCCTAAGAAGAAAGAATTTTCGAGGAAGCCGGTCAACATGCAGAAGGAAAGTGAGCAAGAAAACGAAAACCTCTGGTAAGACGAAAGAAAAATAGAAGAATCCTTCTCAGTAATCCTGAATCCAGATCATCCGAAAAAGTATAAACGTTATACCTTGCGTCTCTGAAGACATGCATAAACATCTTCCAATATTTTTCTTTGCGAATATTTTGTTCCATGCCAGAACCGGTGGGTAGGTGAGGCAACGCCGTGTCTTCACGTATCCCTGGAAAAAGAAAGCATAGCGTACCCAAGTGTACGATTCGAGCAAGGGAAATTCCACCCAAGACTTTGGAAGGCAACTGAAGGTGACACTAGGTGCCCCACCTGTGGCTTACAAAGGAACACA
>NC_089791.1:55802882-55870382 GCF_040412425.1 Macrobrachium rosenbergii | reverse complement strand
TCTCTCTCTCTCTCTCTCCCCACTGAATTTTTGCAAGCTGAATTTATTTAAAAGGGAAAATTGCTTAGTATGTAAATGCCAAAGAAATAGAAAATGGATATGTTTTGAGCACATAAGATCAATTTTCCTCATCTCTTGCTCGAAAACATTCTTGTGATTTTTAACAGTGCCAGAATTATTAACATAGTTGTCACAAACTTTGAGCTGGGTAAGATCTTTTAAACTTACAAAAGCGGTCGGCGTTTCAGAAAAACCACATTTTTCTATCTAGGTGGAGTTTTCAAGAACATGCTTTGGCAAGCAGAACCTTTCCATTTAAAAGTCAACCAGCCAAAAATATACCCAAGAATAGTAAATCGACATTGAAAACCTCTTTTATCACAATGAACGCCCTTACAGAGTCTTTATTTCTCTATATGTTATCATAATCACTGACAATATGTTTAGAACTTTGAATAACAACCGATAAACTCTCTCTCTCTCTCCTTCCAACACCCCCTCTACTCTCTCTCTCTCTCTCTCTCTCTCTCTCTCTCTCTCTCTCTCTCTCTCTCCCTTTCCTGTTAAGATAGTTGCTTCAATTACATTGCCCAACATTTTTGACATTTTACATTTATCCCCTCCTTACGCCCACTTCCTATTGGGGCTGAACTTGGACTTAAAGGGCATCGGAAGTGTCACTATTCATCTCAGCGAGCTTGAAAACTATGGATTAGACACTTATATCTGTCGTTTTCGGTTATTTTTACATCTCACCACCTTCCCACCCCTTCTCACTCCTACTTCCTATCAGTGCTGGACTTGGACTTAAACTATGAATTTAATATCTGTCGTTTTCATTATTTTTACATGTCACCAATTACCACCCTTCTCAACACCCCCCTTTCCTAACAGGGCTGAACTTGGACTTAAAGGACACTGGGAGTGTCACTATTCATCTAACCGACCTCGAAAACTATGGATTAGACACTAATATCCACATTTTCGGTTATTTTTATATGTCACCCTCTTCCCACACACAACCCCCTTTTGGTGCCAGTGATGTCTTACCCACACAGTGTTCTTTTCGAGATAGTAAGTCATATGTATACCAAGTTTGGCTGAAACTGATCAATGCATTTTCAGAGTATACTCGTATATATATATATATATATATATATATATATATATATATATATATATATATATATATATATATATATAGACATATATATAATATATATATATATATATATTATAATAACATACTATAAAGGTATATATTATAATAAAACTCAGTTTAATAATTGTCTGAAACTCACTGTAAGTTTAATGCACACTATTAGGTAGTTTTACTATGAATGTAGCAGTGACGCTGTTTTTCTCTGGAGCTAGTTTTTTTGGGAAATGGTTTAATGCTGCTATTTGTATATATATATATATATATATATATATATATATATATATATATATATATATATATATATAATATATATATATATATATATATATATATATATATATATTATATATATATATACTACTACTATATATATATATTCATTATATTGCCTTGTAATAATGGCATTCCATGATTTTGATATATTTACTATTCTAGTTATAATGTGTTCTGCGTAATAATAATAATAATTGTTGAAATATCATAAGTAGTGTAATGTCAGATCTCAAAAGAGTTAGTGATTTGGATAACTTAACATTGTAATTTAGAATTAGTAATATATTTTAATAATAACGTAGTATGTGATCACGCATTTTGTCCCCCAGCAACAAGTGTTCTGTACTCGTGATTTCATATGTCGTGTTTTGGTTCAGTTGTCATTGTGAAAGATAACACGTTAACAAGTGAGGGAATGGCAATCGAGTCGTGTAAGGTTTTGTCTCATACTAGAAAAAGACGAATGATTTTGCAATGTTTCATGTACTGTTCTGAAAACCAACTTTGGTTCTTCGTCTTGTTTTGAAAGCGTGCCGTTTGTGACTGGCCGGCTGCTGTCTGTTTTCATCGTGTTGAGATTTCGTTAAGAGCTTCTCCCATACGATTTTCTTCTCGAGTCACGTGTGCCTTTTCGAGAGTAAATGCATGTATCTCGATCAATCACGTCATGTTTTGTAAGACTACGTTGCTCTGATCACATATTGTTCTGACGCGCTAGTTTTACTCCAAAATGTATTGCTCAGGAAAGTGACGTCGTCTGATTGTTTCGTTTCTAACTGGAATAAATAATTTGTTCATTCTGATTTCAGAGACTGTTCGTGTGGTTCTCTCTCTCTCTCTCTCTCTTGAAAAGGGAGAAGTTAGTAATGTAAAATATTTGTGTGGTCACTGGTATTAATCTTAGCTTTTGAGATCTGAATGTAGGAAAAGTGTGTAACGGAGCCTATCAGAAGTGTGTTTTGTCAATCTCAAGCAGCTGCATTTCAGGTGGTTTTGCGAAAGTTTTCACAAGCTTGTGTAAGGTACAGTGTATTTTACTTATATTACCACGGTAAAATAAGGTATATTGCGAGAATTTTTGCCTTAGTGAAATTATTATTGGTAAATCTTTTGTGTACTTTTGTGTGTTTTTGTGTTTGCAATCTCTTGATTTTTCACATTTTATATATTGGTGATTCAACATATATTTACTTAGCATTTTAAATATTTCTTGATAATTTAACATTGCATATTTGATTTAATTTTCTAGATTTTCTTTTCAAATCTTGAGTAATTCTTAATAGTTTAAATTTTGTTTGATTAATCTAATTTCTTGATAAATGAAAGTTTTTGTGATTTAGTTTTGTTTAATAACTCAACTCAAGAATTAATTAAATTTTGAGTTGTTTTCAAGTAAAAGTAAATTTCTTCAGATTGTGAATTCTAATTATAAATTTTGAATTTAAAAATAAATTTTTGTTATTTAATGTTTTAAAAAACAGTGTTTCATTTGTTGACAACCAGTGAACAGGATTAATTGTGTGCATAAGGCAAAATGGTAAACATGTTTTGTTCCTTTAGTTTTGCTGAAGTGAATTAAGACCACGGAAATAATTAAAGTTGTTTGATGGAGTGATGCCCTCTTGCTCTAGTATAATTCTTGTATAATTGTTGATACCTCACACTTGTTTTGATAAACTTAGTTTGATTTTTCACGTGATTAATATGCTGTTACCTTTAGAGTACTCAGTCGTAATTTTTATTGTTATGAGAGTTCAGGTATCTGGCTGAAGTGAGGTAAATTTTTGAATTCTGTGATTAGTTGTGTAATAACCAGGTACTTGGAACACTTCGTGGAAATATATATATACACATACATACATACATACATATATATATATATATATATATATATATATATATATATATATATATACCAACCATTTCCCAGCAAAACTAGTCCCAGAGGAAAACAGCGGTCCCTTACTACAGTCATACTAAAACTACCCAATAGCGTGCAATAAACTTACAGAAAGGTCAGACAATTAAAACTTTTCTGACAATTAAAAATGAGTTAAACTGCGGTAAAATACGGTATTATTGATTTGATTTGATTTGGGCTCGTGAGAGGCTAATTTATTGGACACCCCCTCCCATCCTGTTTGGGCCATGACACCCTAAGAAGTGCCAATGAGTCGGAATTGCAATGCATCGTGCCCTAACACAGAGGACCTACTGGAGTGCTGAGAATCTCTTGCGAGAGGAAATGCCCCACATAGCAGATAAGCTCTCATTCTTGAGGCGAACGTCATCCCGTTACGCCAAATAAGTCTGTTTGCTGATGAATGCTACTGCTGTGGCAGTGAGCGGTAAAAGCAAGACATTACAGACTTAAGAAGCGCCACTGATTTGGGATACAAATATATATCTGTCAATCAAGTCTAAGGAATGCCTTGTAGATGCCAATGAACATCTACCAGATGCTCAATGGTACATAATTTCCTTTCTTAAGTCCAGTAACAATTACACTTTTCTTGCCAGTATAATTCCTAACCATGGGTTATGCAGCTTCATAACCTCTCTCTCTCTCTCTCTCTCTCTCTCTCTCTCTCTGAGAGAGTTTGCATACATGTACGTGAACACACAAACACTCTTCACACGGAAAACTCAGAAATACAGGACAATACAAAAGTCACCATTTCAGAACGTGAAACAGATTCAAAGAGGATGATACATATTGCACCGTTCATTACAAAATAACGCACGACGTTTTTAACAACACTTACGACAGACAAGAAACGTCATCGTTGTATCGACCAATAAAAACGCAACGACGCGTCAGAGGCAGATTAGCATATGACGCAGGCATCTCGTCCGTGACGCCATCAGTTCCAACCAATCAGAGAGCAGACGCTGAGCGCTAAGCCAACTCTAATCGGTAACTTTTAGGTTGATGACGATGATCGTTGATGTCACGTCACTGACACCCCCCCCCTCCCATGTAGGGATGGCATGGAAGGGGGGGGGGATTCAGCATTGATCATGCACGTAATGGGCCTGGAGACCAGCAGTCTCGAGAGAAAAAAAAGGGAGAGAGAGAGAGAGAGAGAGAGAGAGGCGCATGCTTCGTTTATCGACTACAGCAACCAGGAACAGCAAGCCACAACTTCAAACGAGCTCAGCAGGATGAGTAATACCGGGATGATCAGATAAGCGCTTGAATGCGTGCCTTTAAAAGCAATATTTCTCAGAATTCTTGGATTTTTAGTAACTAATAATGCATACTATCATTATCAGCCAAGATATATATATATATATATATATATATATATATATATATATATATATATATATGTGTGTGTGTGTGTGTGTGTGTGTGTGTGACAGAAAGATAATGCCCTTGTTTAGACTGGACTCAGAGAAGCTGTATACTGTATACTACCCGGCGTCACAGGTACGAAGATCACTGACGTCGAGCTCTCAAGCTCTCAAAGAAGATAAAAGTTTAAATAAGAAAAAAGAGAGAGGGAACTTCAAGGGGAACAAATGGGATTCCTTCCATTGGTTTATCTCCGAAGAATGAATGCAGGAGGTGTAGGGGCAACGTATCTGTTTTGACAAAACAAATAAACAATAGAATTTTATACAAGAGAAGCACGAAAAGAATTTATTATTATTATTATTATTATTATTATTATTATTATTATTATTATTATTCAGAAGATGAACCCTATTCATATGGAACAAGCCCACAGGGGCCATTGACTTAAAAATCAAGTTTTCAACGAATATGGTGTTCATTCGAAAGAAGTAACAGAAGGTAATGGGAAATACAGAAAGAGGTGATCAATTAATAAAAAAACAGTTAAATTAACAAATTAATAAGTAAATGCTCTTTTATTCCATCCAAACAAATCATGCATCACTGCAGATATAGTTAGTCATATAAGCCCAACATAAAACAAAGTTCTTCGTTGGATGAGTCGGTAGAGTTCTCGGCTAGTACTCTGCTAGTCCCGAGTTCGAGTCTCCGGCCGGCCAGTGAAGAATTAGAGGAATTTATTTCTGGTGATAGAAATTCATTTCTCGTCATAATGTGGTTCAGATTCCACAATAAGCTGTAGGTCCCGTTGCTAGGTAACCAGTTGGTTCTTGGCCACGTAAAATAAGTCTAATCCTTCGGGCCATCCCTAGGAGAGCTGTTAATCAGCTCAGTGGTATGGTTAAACTGAGGTATACTTAACCAACACAAAATAGAAAGCTACACGATTCGTTTGAAAGTCTTTTGCAGTAAACGTTCCTCAATAAAAATTTGCTTTTTTGTACGTTTATCTCTGACTTTCATTCCACAGCTCCCTGACATCTACTCTAAACTTTGACTATAGCGAATGGAGCTGAAAGGGAAGTTGAGAGTAGAAAGGTCTGAAAGGTGTAACAGGCGGAAAACCTTGCAGTTGCACTATGAAACAAACGTTAGGAGCGGATGGAGAGCAAGATGGAAGAACGAGAATATGAATGGAGGTACAGTAAAAGGAATGAAAGGGGTTGCAGCTAGGGGCCGAAGGGAAGCTGGAAAGAAACCTTAACCAATGCCTACAGAGCACGGCGTGAGGTGCACTGACGGCACTAACCCCCCACGGGATTGACTATAGTGAACACCTGCTTGAAGTCCAGTTTCACCTTCTTTAATTGTAATAATTTGCGTCTTCTCTTTAGTAAAATCTGTTCATCTCCAATTCATTACTTTCTCATTTTTCTCTCTTGGTTTTCTAATAATCCTTCCACCTTCATTCGTATACTGGTCTCAAATTCCCATTCCTGTTAGGAATTACAGAAACTGAGACAAAGCAAAAGCGACACCAAAAGGATTGAATCGGATTGTGACAATGCGGGAAAAATAATTTTTTAATTCCGTGGTCAATCGCTTCGCTGCAATTTGTCCGGATCTTCAAAAAGGTCTTTGTGTGTGTGTGTGTGTGTGTGAGAGAGAGAGAGAGAGAGTGAGAGAAGAGGTGGAGAAGATTATTGAACAACAGCTGACCGTATTGGAAAAGAGATGGATGAAGAAAAAGGATGATGAAGGAAGAGAGAGAGAGAGAGAGAGAGAACTGAAACTCATTCTTCATTTCAAACGGGAAATGGCTTTTGCAGGCACTTAAGCACATTCCTGCTGACAAGATATACGCGCAAAATTATTGAGTGTATGAAAAATCTTAACGTTAAACTTACACACATATACATACACCCACAGACACACTATATATATATATATATATATATATATATATATATATATATATATATATATATATATCTATCCTCAAAACAAATAAAAGACAAAAAATTGTCTTTGAAATAACGAATATTATCCTGGAGAAACCCCTCCCACTTAAAGGTATGACACATAACCCTGTAAGAAATTATTTGTTCGTTCAAATTGTGAATGTAACATTTTCTAAGGCTTAACAACAAAATCCCTGGCTGCTTTCAACTCGGAACACAAAGAGAGAGAGGAACACAAAGAGAGAGGTACCCTTCAGGATGTAATACCATCCCCTTTCTAAAAATACTCTCGACTACCACAAACAGGATATCACTTGATATTTTTTTCAATCCTCTAGCAATTCATTTCGTATGAATGATGATCAACTTAACTTCGTTACACCCCAGTCATAATTCATATATCTAAATAATTAATATCCTTTCCTCTTTAGTTTTGTGCAAAAGACCAGTAAGTTCCTTTCCCCTTTCCCTTTTTTTTTTTTACCTTTGTTCACCTGCGAATTTTCCAACGTTTTCTACACTATTCTCTATTATCTTTTACGGTTTTTCCTTAAATTTTTCTATTTATTTTGCAGAATTACTGTCATCATTTATCTTCTCTTTCCCGGAAGGAAACTTGCTCTCCCAAGTGCCTCTTTTATTCCTGGGGACGATTTCATCATTCAATTGCAATTTATGTTTGTTCAGTCTCACCATTCTTGAAATTTCGTCTCGTTTATCTTCCTCTCACTTGTGTTTGTGAGAGAGAGATAATTTAACATTTTTCCCATAAATATTCACTGTAGTTAAATCATCTATTTCACAACATCCCTTATATCAGTGTCATTTTAAACACTAGGAAGTGCACACATGCATACAAAAATTTTTAAATAATTTTCTTAAAATAGCATTGTATATTTGCCGAATGAAATCTAGAAACTCTAAATTCGTACGGGTATATACCGAGATTTCGACCAGATTGTAATTTCTACGTTTTGGATAAATGATAATTTACATTCAAGTATTATGGGGTTCATTAAAATAGTGACAGCAATTCACTTTATGGTTTTTCTTCGACTAGAGTGAACCTCTTTCTTTCTCTTATGAGGTTAGTGAAGGTTATCGCCCTGGCAAAGTTGGTGCATTGAAACTTTCGTTCTGCCTTTGAGGTTTTACTGTGTTTGAAATTCGAAGTTCTGATCTCAGACTGGCTGAAGTTATTCAAAGTCCTGGAAAAGAATGAGCATTGATATATACCGAGTGTGAAGTTTCCACGACATGAACAATAATAATGCTAGTATTTCGTGTAACTTGTGCACTTCCTGATATTTTTTAATTTGAATATCACAGAAAGCCTTGAATACGAAATAAGAAAGTCATGCAAGTTTACATTCAATGGAGGATTCACACGCACAAACGTGCTAAGGAAACCAAGTCAGCGCAGGAAAGTTGCGTTGTGAAAGCAATATTACATACATACGTACATACACACACACACACACACACACACACACATATATATATATATATATATATATATATATATATATATATATATATATATTATCTATAATATATATATATTTATAATTTATACATACATATATAGTATTATTATTTTTTTTTTCTTTTAAACTGCAATTTCTGAATTTACACCGTTCAGGCATTATATTTTTCTCTTTCTTATAACCCTTTCACTAAGTTTTTCATGTCACTACAACTCAACGACCAGAAATTAAAACACAATAACACTTCGTCAACAACCTTAAGTTTGCTTTGTTCAAGACACCACACCACCTCCCCGATATTCCCTACCAAAAGCCCCCCTGATAACGAATTGACATTTGACATCCCGTCAGAATAACCACTTGGCACTGTGCCACACTAAAAGTCTAGTTCGGAAGGCACGCCTGAAAGAAGGCCAAGTGGCCAGGGAGAAATTTCACACTTGCACTCACAGGAGACTCTTGATGTCAACCGGCCATTATTCTGAAACAGACGAAGTCATTTTAAGCTTCATTTCTTCACTATAAATGATCGTTTTTGTGTGTGTCGCATGCTCACGCACATAATGAATTCATGATCATTTACACAGGAAGAAACATATTTTCACATACTGGTATTCACATAAGCTCATGCAATTATACAATATATATATATATATATATATATATATATATATATATATATATATATATATATATATATGCTATCTAACCAACCTGGCGCTGCCGGGAAAACTCTGAATGACAGTCTACAGGTAGGAGGAGGGGAAGGGAAGGGGAGGGGAGGTGGGGATGGGGGAGGGAAGGGGTGGGTAGGGAGAAGGGAGAGGGGAGGGTGAAGGGGAGGGAAGTGGAAGAGGAGGGGAGGGGAGGAAGGGAAGGGGGGAGAGGGGAAGGAAAAAGAGGGAAGAGGGAAAGGGAATTGGGAGGGGAGGGGAGGGGAAGGGTGAGGGGGAGGGAAGGGGGAGGGGAATTTATGTTCCTCCATCAGAGGAGAATAAAAAGCATCTCCACTGAACAAAGACAATAAATAAAAAATATTGTACTTCTACAATTCACACTAAGGTGTGTCTGCGTGTTTGTGTGCGTGTGGGAGAGGAGAAGGTCTGTCTCTCGTTCAACAACAGACGGACCTATTGGCCTTAGGTGTGTAGTAGTGTTGTTGCCAAAACACCCCATAAAATTCATTTTAACTGAATTTATAACGATATACGCCATTGTGACGCTATGAAGTAGTCACTATAATGAATTCTGAAGGTAAAAACGAAGAAGAACCCGATCGAATTAATGAGAAAGTTCACATTTGAACTGATAAAGAAAAAGGATGTACTGCCATCATACATTTTGCACGTCGTGTTGAGCTAGCAGCTACTATGCATGTGCGAATAAGGAAGACAACTCTTTAGGGAGAAAATCTTTGGACCTGCAGGTTTGGGTTCACTGCTTTATAGCTATGAAATATGTTTTATAATGAAGCCAAAAATATTTAATTTAGCAATACAACCAAGCAGTGAGGTATATGTTTAACTCATGTTAATAATTATCGTAAATTATGATCAAAATTTATGTAAATTCAGATAAAAAATTTATGCAACAAGGGATTTGGACTTATTGTTGTAGGTTAACCATATGTCTGACAGAGCATGGAATAAAAGGTAGAGCATCAAGAGAAAAATGAGAATTGACCCAGTAACACTGAAGGAAAAGTTGATGTAAAAACGAAAATTTCATTTGTTTTGTCTGTGTGTATGTCTGTGACGGGGTAGGGGTTTGATTTCGAGTTAAAAACCTTTCTGGAGTGACATAGAGGCTGTGTGCATAATTTTGTCTGGGTCTGTTAAGCGGCTGGGATTTCTAAAGTGGACAAACAAATATACAAACATTAACTTTATATATAGATATATATATATATATATATATATATATACATACATACAAAACACATGCATACAGTTCATATATATATAAATATAAATATATATTTTATTTATACACTACAAGAAAAGTGAAGATACAGTTTTCTTTAGATTTCGTTCATCAATTTTTAATTTTTCTGCATAATCAGTAAATTTACTCTAGAATACTGAAAATACAAATTATATCATATATATTTAAATCTACCAAAACAAAACGTTCAGATATAAAAACACCATGCATAAATCAGAATTTCTGATACTTCGTTTCGAAAGATCTAAAAGATAGTGTGGATATCTCGGTATGTACTGTTTATCAGAACGGCAATGTTATATGAACAGGCTTATTATTGCATCATCATACGAGTTAATGATAATTTCTTTAATTTTTACATTCATATTTGTATTTCACGGTGTTAAGGTCAGCTGGAATTAATAGTAAATGTTGTGATAGCTGGGCCAGGTTGACCCAATCTATAAATAGGCGTCCTCATACATATACGATAATCCGGGGAAAACACAAGTAACTGGATGTTTCTTAACAGTTCATAGTCTCTCTCTCTCTCCTCTCACAACATATATAAAGCTCAATCTCTAAAGAAAAAAAATAATGTGTAGCTCTACATAAAGCCTGAGCACACAACAACAACTCTCTCTCTCTCTCTCTCTCTCTCTCTCTCTCTCTCTCTCTCTCTCTCTCTCTCTCTCATTATACAAATATAGTACTCAATCTCTAAAAAGAGAAAAAAAATAATGAAATGAGTAGCTCTACACATGTAGGCCTAAACACACAGCAGCAACTCTCTCTCTCTCTCTCTCTCTCTCTCTCTCTCTCTCTCTGTCTCTCCATTGCTAAAACATACTATACAAATATAGTATCGTTCAATCTCTAAAAGAAAAAAAAAAATAATGAAATGATAGCTCTACATGTAGGCCTACATATATCTCTCTCTCTCTCTCTCTCTCTCCATTGCTAAAACATACTATACAAATATAGTATCGCTCAATCTCTAAAAGGAAAAAATGATGAAATAGTAAGCTCTACATATGGACCCTGCACACAACAGCAACTCACACCATAACATTGCATTCGTTCCTTTATTTGTTTCCCCAAGTTTTTCGTTGGACATAGCTCAAATTTAACTCTTATTTCATTATGGAAGATCGCGTTTCCGATTATGCAAGTATTCCCTTCATTGGTGTCATAAATTCTTATATGCAGGTTATAGTTTATGTGAAAATGTTTATTTTGCTCAGAGCTGTCGCTGCAAATTACAATATATATACTATAAAGCTGCTACTGCGTTTAAGTATATGATTTCAGAACCGTAGAATATGATAAAAGTTATAGGTACAAAAAACACAATAAGACATAGTTGCCAGATGTCTCATTATTTAGCAATATATATATATTTAAACTGTATCCTCACTTTTTCGAGTGTAGCATGTATATATGTATGTGTATATATATATATATATATATATATATATATATATATATATATATATATATATATATATATATAAACCGTGTTTCTGAGACTGACCTAGCTGCAGCTGGGCCATTCAAAACAATTGGTTAGAGGTTTAAAATCATACATACAAATCTTAAAGTTTCTTTTAAAACATCTGACACTGGTTAAAGTCTCTCATAAACAAAATATTAAAAATCCGTTAACTTATATATGAAAAAAAAAAAGCTATGCGATTTTCAATCCAAATTTGCACTTTTGCTGCTGAGAGCAGTCAGTACCAAGAAGCTGATTTTGTTCCTCTTTATTATTTCAATTTTGTGATTAATTTTTCTTCCCTCCCCGGCTCTGCATCATCCGGCCTCAGAGACACGGAACTCCTTTGGAATATGCGGTAGCCATCTTGAGTCTGATGGCGTAGATAGAAAGCGTCCTCGTCACTTTGGGGAAAAGGAAGAAGGGACCGATAAACACGGGAAGGAGGAGAGAGCGAGAAGGATGAAAGCGAAGGGAAGAGATGCGCTCATTGGTGCCGAAAACGGAGAAGAGGACAAGAAGAAACATCCTTCATTTTTTAATTTCTGGGTCAAGACATGTTCCAATCTGATACCCTCAAAAAATGCTGCAATCTCGTTCAGCCCTTGTAATACCTTGGCTTTCATTAGGAATTTTTAGCAGAGGTATTTTTAGACACGAAAGGACTCACGGATACAAAACTCTTGTACGACGCCGTGATTTACAATAAAAAATGAAACTGTACCCATTTACCTCTTTACCTGCCTGCCTATCATATATATATATATATATATATATATATATATATATATATATATATATATATATATATATATATATATATATATATATATATATATATACCATTTTACATAATTTACACACACATGTATATATACAATATACGATATATATAATATATATATATATATATATATATATATATATATATATATATATATAGTGTGTGTATGTCATCTATCTGCGCATGTAAGGCTGTATATAAACCAACCGTACGTGAGTCCCAGCATTAGCTGAGTCGAGAGAAGCACACGAGGCGAGCAACTTACAGTATTTCCAAACAATCGATGAGAATCAGAGGGCGCGCATGGAGAAGAAATGCATTATACATACATTGTCACGAAAAATTCCATTTGACTTTTAAAGGAAGGGTTGCCAGCAAATATTGCCTTAACCAAAACTGAGGAATAAAGGAAATCCGAATTGTTCAGTTTCCAAAATCTCAAACGTTATTGTGAATATGGAGGATACGTAAGAAAGAAATTGGATTTTGAGGCACTGAATCAGATGATGCAGATTTACATCAAGAGCATGAGTGAGAAAAGATGAGATTTAAAGGCAGCCATTGACACACAAATGGAAAGGAGTAAGGGGGAGAATACCTACTGAGACAGGAAAAGGGGCAGATGTAGCACCATTACCTGCAACAGAAACAGAGCAAATCCAGTTACAAGTAAAAACAATGGCTAACATTCCTTAAAGTTCCAGAGATTGAATCACTATATATATGATAAAGGATAGGAGACAATATATTTCTTTTGCCTTGGGGATACATTCTGATCAGGCAATGGTATGAAAGTGTAAGTTATTTTTAAGAGTGAGCGCTCTGTCAAGTTTCAGTTTGGATAGTATGAAAGGGCAATGGAACAATAGCTGAAAGAGATACATCAGTCATTCTTTTTTTATATACTAAATGGAACAATGGCTGAAGGGATACACAGTCATTCTTTTAATATACTAAGGGCATCAGTGAAAGTGATACACATCAGTCATTCTTTTTAATATACTAAGGGCAATGGAGCAATAGCTGAAAGTGATACATCAGTCATTCTTTTTAATATACTAAGGGCAATGGAGCAATAGCTGAAAGTGACACATCAGTCATTCTTTTTAATATACTAAGAGCAATGGGCAAAGCTGGATACATCAGTCATTCAACTAAGCAATGGAGCAATAAGTGACACATCAGTCATTCTTTTTAATATACTAAGGGCAATGGAGCAATAGCTGAAAGTGACACATCAGTCATTCTTTTTAATATACTAAGGGCAATGGTGACACATCAGTCATTCAATAGAGCAATGGAGCAATAGCTGAAGGGATACAGTCATTCTTTTAATATACTAACAATGGAGCAATAGCAGTGACATTCATTCTTTTAATATACTAAGGGCAATGGAGCAACATGTGATACATCAGCCATTCTTTTTAATATAGCAATGGGCAATAGCTGAAAGTGACATCAGTCATTCTTTTTTTACTAAAACAATGGAGCAATACTACATCAGGGCAATGGAGCAACAGCTGAAAGTGATACATCAGTCATTCTTTTTAATATACTAAGGGGAATGCAGCAATAGCTGAAATGGATACATCAGTCATTCTTTTTAATATACTTAATGGAGCAATAGCTGAAAGGGATACAACAGTCATTCTTTTTAATATACCAAGGGCAATGGAGCAATAGCTGAAAGTGATACGTCAGTC
Source organism: Macrobrachium rosenbergii (assembly GCF_040412425.1). Taxonomy (NCBI): domain Eukaryota; kingdom Metazoa; phylum Arthropoda; class Malacostraca; order Decapoda; family Palaemonidae; genus Macrobrachium; species Macrobrachium rosenbergii. The sequence goes on along the minus strand of NC_089791.1, from coordinate 55,856,293 downwards.
ATTCTTTTTTAGAATATGCTCTACAAGTGCGCGCTTTAAAATTCCGAAGACAAGTTTTTCTTCCAGCTTTCGAGAAAACAAGAAAGGAAGCCAGAAGATCTTTTCCACCCCTAGACGTGAGGTGTTCGCATACTGAAATAATTAACAGAGGGTAAGAGTTCGAGTGAAAAGGGTCAGCTGCAATGAAATCATCCAAGATGAATAAGGTTAGCAAGGAGCCAGAAAGGATACGTTTATCACTGGGAGGAAACACATTTAAATCAAAATTAGATTTTAAAAAATTGGAAAGTCGAACTCGCAGAAATTTTGCGAGGTGGTTTTGGTTGAAGAAGAAACTCAGAAGAAATAAGTCAGTCTTTCACATTTGCTCTTTGAAAATGAGTTCTACACTGCTTTGCAAAAAGCAGATTTTTAGTTATTCGGCACAGGCTTGAGTGCAGCAAGAGCTTAACAGAACGATATACAAGTACTCATTATGTCAATTCTAAGGGGTAGGAGCAGTGAAATTAAGGCCTAGGTGGAGAAGGGGTCTTGATAAAAGAAAGGGATGAATGTGAAAAAAAAAAATTCATTCATTCATTAAGTACTGATAAAAAAAAGGAATGAATGAAAGAAAAAAAATCCTTCATATATCCTGTCAAAGGTGACGAGCTATGTCAATAAAAATAACTAACTGCAAATTGAAAACTATGCATCATGATTTATTTGTATAATTTTCACCACACTGAATTATTAAAGGGAAAAAAAAGAGGTAATGTTTGGTATACTAACTGTCAATACCCTTCTCGGCCAAAAGACCACTAAAAACACTACTACTACGAAATCATTAGAAATACTTCGAAATCATATCTTTCAGACTTGGACTCTTACTAAAGAAAAGTTTCACTATCTTCTAAAGGTCTATATGAACACGTTTTCTTTAAACTGAATCTCCCGTGTTTTTTTTTTTTTTTTTTTTTTTTTTTAGGAAGGGGATGAAAATAATATAAATTTTTCATCAACGGTTTCTCGAGAATTTCTCTTCATATTTGAGCACAAATACTATAGTTTCCAAAACCTCAATAGTGTGGACATTCTGACATACAAATATTTGCCCCGTGACCTGGGAGCAAGTCTGGGTTAAATTAATCATACTAAGGCGAACTGTGGGTCACCTATTTTAAAATATGATGAAAATCTACAGAGAAAAAAGACTGTCAAGAAAAATGTGAATAATTGCAAAAATAATAGTATAAATTACATCGTTACGAAGACAATTAATAATAAAAATAACAATACACAAGTGTACAGCTGCTAACATCCGACAATCTTTAGACCTTGGAGAAATTGACTCCCAGGCTTATTAGCCTTGGAAAAATATTTGTAAATTGTCAAGAAATGGTGTGGATACAAACGCAATAAAAGTATCTTTATGCTAAAAATGGTTTAATACTTAGATGAGAATTTACACTCAGAATGAAAGAACATGCACTGCTAATATCAATCTCTCTCTCTCTCTCTCTCTCTCTCTCTCTCTCTCTCTCTCTCTCTCTCTCTCTCTCTCTCTCTGGATGTGTATGGGAACAACAAAAGCCTGTGGCGAGAGAATAGGAAATATTTGGACGTCACTCCCCCTCTGTTGTACTGCAATCGCCGCCAGTTCAACACGCAACTTTTCCATAACTGGCTGCAACATCGATTTTTTTTCTTTTTTTTTTGTCGACGAATGGTTTCTAAGCAGAGACAAATAGGCGCTATTTTCGCGCATTGCTTCCATTATATAACTGAAAAAATATTGCCTTCGGTCGCAAAGGTTGCTGGTTGTTGGCTCTCTCTCTCTCTCTCTCTCTCTCTCTCTCTCTCTCTCTCTCTCTCTCTCTCTCTCTCTCTCTCTCTCTCCACTTGGGTGTTTTAATACAGAGAAACTTTAATGAGGTAATAAAAAAGCCCGAATTTGCTGTATACGACAGCATTAGCTTCATGGAATTAGAAAAACATTGCAATAACGAGATGATCAATTAAGCCATGTTTACGACCTAATAAATCAAGTGCTTCCCATAAAATCACAAAGTTTCAGGAATTCCATATATATACATACATAATATATATATATATATGTATATATATATATATATATATATATATATATATATATATATATATATATATATATATATATATAACTTGTAAGATTCTTTAACTATAGATAAGATGGCAAGAAGTCTCATAATAATCTCCCTTGTCTATTTGTACACCTCACCAATACTTCTGGAATCCATTCCCCACCATCAGGGCTACACAAAAACATGAAAATAAAATTGAATGAGGAATCTGTACTTTCTTCAAAAGCTTGGCATAAAGAGCTAAATTATTATTAAACAATCATATGAAAAGGATGATCTAAATAAGTAAAAAGAAATAATCTTAAAACATCTGAAGTTGAAATGATTTCATTAAATATCCAAATCTATGATTCACAAATATCCTTTACAGTGTAATGTTATTACAGAAGTGTTAGAAAGAGGTGTACAGTATAAAACAAATGTGAAAATATACTGTATACATACTGTTAGGGTGTGTGGCTGAAAACTGTACATGATTTGAAAGAACACTCACAGACGATGACATACATTCTGTGACAAAGAGAGAGAGAGAGAGAGAGAGAGAGAGAGGTGAGTAATAGGCAGTTAGGAAATGTGTAATGGTGTGGAATGCGTTGGAGAAAGGTTCTGCATTTATTTTTCAGGATGTTGGTTTTATGTGAATTTGAATGGCTTTTTATGGCTATAAATTTTTCTGATTTCAAAATGAAACTTATATTTCTATTTACCTTCATTATTTAAGTGAATTATTTCCTTTATCTATGTCTAAAAATGATTTCCTTTTAGTATTTAAGAACCGACTTTCAAATCATGTAAGAAATATTTTAAAAATTACAAATTCTCTAAGTTTATTGCATTTTCACGCTTTTATGTAAAACTGATGAGAGAAATTGATTCTTGAAACAATGATTGACACTGTAGACGAATGTATCAATATATGCGTGAATTCACGTAACAACTATCTTCATCCTCTATTGCGGGTGCCTTAACTACGAAAGACTGGTAACTGAGTAATTATCAATACATCTTTGGCCTCATAGCCTAACTGGTTATTAAAGCTTCAAAACAAAATCATTTTTACGTACGGCAGTTAAAAGGGAACGAATAACGATGGGGCAAAAAAAAAAAAAAACAGGCGACAATCTGTAAGGAAATTTGAATTAATACTTCACTGTTTATAAAAATAATAAAACACCTTTAATGTTACTTTTTTGAGAGTGATAAATGCTATGGCGATCATTATGGATAATAAAGGAGGGATCCTCGTCCTTTTCATGGCAAACAATGGTCCTGACTGTTGTCATCATTAGTATCAATTGCAACCGTAAATGTCTAACAATCTGCTGACATCTCAACAAGTCTTATGGATATAAGAAAAGAATCTATTTTTACATAACCTCCATGCAGCATAGTCTCTCCGAATTATCACGTTTTGCGATGTTATGAAAATCCTGAATAAACCTTCATTATGAACAATGTCAAAAGAAGAGGTAAAATATATAAAAAAGCTAGGCACTTGAATACATTAGTAAGAGCGGTTACCTAATCATTAAAATATCCCGGACAGAAAAATGTAGAAAAAAACGTTGAAAGCAAAAATGACGACTCTCGACACAAGCAAAATGAAAAAATAAAAAAATTGTCAGTAACAGCAGGAATAAAAAACAAAAGATTCGTGCATAGTAAACATCAACTACGAGTCCTAGATGCACCTTTCCAGGTTCTGGAAGCACTTAAACCGATTAGGACCTCTGAGAATTTTACGAATACCACTTGCTCCGAGCGTGGATTGTCACTCGGAAATGAAACAAAACGATCCATTTAAAATATGCGTCAGAGCCTCTGTGAATGAAGACGGCAGTGGAAGGTTAATTTTCGTTTTTTGCCGTTGATCTATAGTCGTGGATTCGTGGTCTCTACCATGTAACAATAAATAATGCCAACCTTGGGATTTTCCCTGAGCAAGAGAACTGCATAGGCTTCAAGAAATTGCATAAAAGATCAGGTCTTTTTTTTATACTCGTTTAGTATTTCAATTTCCGGTATTTCGCCTTTTTTGGAAACCTTAACGTGTGTGTGTGTGTGTGTGTTTGTGCGTATATATATATATATATATATATATATATATATATATATATATATATATATATATATATATATAATATATATATATATATATATATAATATATATAATATATATATACATATATACACGCTGTAATACAGTGAATTACAGTACTTGGTGAACGTAGTAAACGTATTATAGTATCTGGCGTTACATTTACGGAATATCATGACAAAACTGTAAAATAGACTATCTACAGTAAATCTTAGAGAGAAAATTGCCAAAGTAAAAGTCAGTCAAGTCAACATGAACTGATAAAGGTTTTAAAACTTCCTTTGCGTCAGAGAAAGAGACGTTAAAAAGATGCAAAAACAAATAAGGACATGCTTTTAATGGCTGTGCAGAATATAATCCATTTGCCAGAGTACAAAAATCATTTTGTATCCGACGTGACATCGCGTTCCACAAAATTTGTTAAAGTTTTAGGTTATTCACTGAACATTCATGCATGTAAGAATAAGTTTCCCAGCGAGAGACGGAAATGGGGAGAATTAAATAACATGAATTATAATCAAGAAACAACCCACAATGAAAAATAACACTCGAAGGCTTTACCTGTCTGAAGGCACGACCTGTCGTAATGGGATCCCATGATGGTAATAAACACCAATTCATTCTCTCTCTCTCTCTCTCTCTCTCTCTCTCTCTCTCTCTCTCTCTCTCTCTCTCTCTCTGTGTGTGTGTGTGTGTGTGTGTGTGTGTGTGTGTGTGTACGCGGAAGGAAACCGGTACTCTACTACCCTCAATGTCTTGACTGGTCAGGTCTGACTTTATCATTGACTCAGATCAATAGAAAATAAAACTTCGATAATAGAATTTGATGAAAATCAATTCAAGAAAATCCCCAACAACAGAGTAATCCGCACGGGCAGGCATCCAGGATTAGTTACTGTCTTCACAAACCAGGAACTTGAGTGACCATCACGACACACTCTGAGATCACGTTGGTTCGTTATGGACACTTGCACGCCCGCGCGCGCGCACATACATGAATACTCAAGGGCAGGCACACGGAGCTGTCTGTCTTTAACGCAAAACAACAACAGCAGAGAACGCGGGCACTGTACAAATGACGGTGACATTTACTAAACATTTTTTGTTTTTACTGTGACTGAAAGCGACCTACAGAAGAACAAACGGAAAACGGAGAAGGTATTTGATGTTTATAATCACTGTCGTACAACTTGGCAATAAAATCAAGAAACTGGCAAGAAATGTGCTCAAATACAACAACAAGAATGGATCACGTCCTTTATAATCCTCTGCTCGATGAAAGAATCACGAATCAGACTCGATACTTAAAAATATCGAAGCACAACGTACACTTTTCACATTATGGATTGCATAAGTGTTTTTGCTAAGCACACACTGCGTGTTCATAGACATGAATTACACAGCCATTCTTTAAAAAATATATCTTACATGTTCACAGACATGAATTCTACAAACGTTTCTTCACACAGATGCAATTATATTCTAACTCGATTTCACAACAAAGAAAATGCTTAGAAGGCGTAATGACAGCATTTACATAATTCATAGAAACCGAAGCTTTGCAAAATCCTCGTTCTCACGTTGGCTACCCAAACAGAATAACTCTGAGGCTTAGCATTATGGAAAGACCAAAACATGAGGCGAATTCACAATGGGTAAGCATAACAGAGCAACCTTCAGACAGCGAACAATGCCTGTCAACATTCAGAACAAGTGTATGATAATATACGCGAAGAACAATGCAGACAAAAGAAACAGTTTATGGTAGGAAAAATGAAAGAATAAAGACGCTTTAGAAGTATCCTTCCTTCTGAACGGAAAGTTGTAAACATATTATAACAAAGCGGAGCCAGTGAAAACAAGTCCTCATTGGTAAGGATGAAAATAAATAATATCATAAAGGTAAAGCCACGCGGCATAAAGAGGAGAAATCACAAAGGCATCTCTATTTAGCCTCTCGCAGGAAAAAAACAACCATGCATAACAAACATTAAAGGCCTTTTAGCCATAGCCTAATTGGGTGGCAATTCAGAGAGAGAGAGAGAGAGAGAGAGAGAGAGAGAGGTTGTAAAAATAAACAGAGGAGGAAGCCGAGTACAGGAAGAAGCTGTCGCGATTAAATCGGAGAAAAGAGTAATATGGACAAGCGATGAGAAAGCGCATGCACATCCCATACTTTGAGGTTACAAGACCTTTGCGACTTATTATTAAAGACGCGATTTCTTTTTTAACATCCAGGTCAAAAAAGGAATAGCGTCTATAACAAGGTTTATTAATTAAGCCTTTACCTTCAGGTCATAACACGACCTCCAGAATTTATTCACTCCTGTTCTCGTTCATTCCGGAAAAACACAAAATTATAAGTAAGACAAACATTTTTAATCACATTCAATATGAAGTAGGTTAGGCAAAACAACAGAATTTTCAAACAAAGGCATTTCTTAACGCGGCACAAGATCTGTCTTTTATTACCTCAAAAAATCTAAAAGATTAATAATAATCTGTAAGGTCGAAAATATTTTCCGCTACTGAAAATGCGACAGTGAAACTATTTCCTTTAACAATGCCCAACGATATTCAGCCAAGATGGTATTCTAAAATATCTCTGAAATATCTTATTTTTGACTGCAAGCTTCAGTTTTCCTTCCTCAGATACCTAACCTTCCAGGATTAATTAACATCCCTTTGATCTATTTAAAAATTATTCATTTGCTCGTGCTGTTATGCAGCCCTATATATTCTATAAACGTCTCCAAATCAGGGTTAAGTGGAGAGGTGATTGCTCTAAATATAACATTTATTCACAAGGACGATACTTCATATCTGGTGAATTAATTCTAAGTGAACTGGACACAAAGGTCTACGTAGTCAAATATCTTCCTTTACATAATTTTATCGATTGGAGTCATTAACAAAATGTTCAATACCAAATCAAAATTTTTCAACGAAAGTAATTACTGGTCATATATGCCTTTATTCACAATAACGATTATCACAGATCTGCATTTAATTTTTTAAAGATAAATCTAATAAGCTCTTTTTTCTCTTTTAAATATTCGGACTTCCTTTATATTCCTTTTCGAAAACACGTGGAATCTTTTAACACATCTACTCACCGAGTATAAACCCAAGAACACTATTTCGCTCTGCCTTAGGCTACAACTGGTTACCCTCTCTTAAAAACTGACGAATCGAATGTAGTTTCTCATCCGTAAGCTTCGCTTTTCTCTCCATTCCTATAAAAATGATTCTATTCAAGAAAAACACACACGAAATTGTGTTCAACAATCATTTGCATTTCGTTTTCCGACTTGCTTAACATTCCATATTACAATATAGTGATACATGTGGAGGTGTGACTGAATGTTGTTGTATACAACTAGAAATGTAAGCTTCTTTGTTTAATTTACTGCTTCCGCGGTACAAAGAATCTTTCTGGGTATTAAAGATGCCTTTCTCTTCATGTTTCGAGTGAAATAAAGTGTCGCTTCGGTTAATTCCTCTTGGGTATCATTGTGTCACCTCTGTAATTTTTTGGTTTGTACCGACAATATTATTACCACATAAATTCAAGAAAAATGAAAGGGATGAATAAATCTAAAATCGACAGCCTTCAGATCCTATTCAGAAGCCACAGTCAATCTCTCCAATTCCACTTAAGGCTTGACAGACCCTCAGGATAATGGGGCTCCTTCCTCTATTTAACCTAAAATGAATTCATAAAAAACCACTCCGCTATGTCAACGCAGCCATCCTAATTTAATTTCTAGTTCGAATTTCATCCCAATGAACAGCTGTCACTCAGTCCTTTAAATGCTCTTAAAAAACTCCTCTCCGGAGTTTTCTAAATGTGTTTCAGTCTCCCTCTTGGATATGGGGCGAAGGCTAGGAGTCTCATCTGACAATGTTACGGACAAATTTTATCACTAACTCTCCTTGAAGACACTAAAAACACAGTTTTCGTACAGTAATCACAAAGCCGGAAGGACAGTTTCTTTATTACCAAACTTGAACCCATTCTCCTTGTTCAAACTATTAACTCTATCATAAAAGAAAATCTGCCTCTCCCTGTAGTTAAGATCAAAATATTCGGAGAAAAACTTGAGTCCCCACCTACGAGTCTTAAAACAAAACCATTTAAATCAGTTAAAATAAACAAAGTAAAACGAAAAAGGGCGTAAAAGTCCACGAGAAACAAATATAAAACGCAATAGCAACAACCACGATGAAATACGCGCGAAAACAAGAGCTAATAAACCATGAACAGAACCGAAAAACAAACAGACTATGTGCGGATGAATACACAAACCTAAAAGCCTTACTCACCTAAGCTGAGGACCATTTCCAAAAGGACAGATCTCGCAGTAATAAAATTACTCTCTCTCTCTCTCTCTCTCTCTCTCTCTCACGGATATCTGAAAACAGCGGATGGTGTCCCGACAATATTCTGTGGTCTAAAAAGATCCAGAGTTGACAGATGAAAATATTGCATTTTTCCCCCAGAGAGAAAGGATGGCGAGGCTCCGTCCAAGAGAACTTTCGCTTTATCGACTTTTTTGATAACAGTGATGTCAAGTGCATTAAATAAACTGCATCCTCCCAACCTGCATCGATATAACCATAAAGCACAACTCAAAAGCAAAGACTGAGTCAGTGTTCGTTACACCGTAAAAACGCGATAACTTTCCAGTTGCTATTTACTGTTTTTCTAACGGGCATTATCAATGCTCTCTTTCGGTATTTTAAAATTGACCAGAGAATTTATTTGTGTTTATGTTTAATTAGGTTTATCTCGACATTTTTTTCCATAATCTTTTATTACATACCAAGGAACATACGGGCACTTGAAACTTAGCTGTCGTCATTAAAGTACAGTATATAGGGACATTCAACCATGAATATGTGCTCTTCCACCAATAAGTCATCCACAACTGGAAACTGTTTTTGATTAAAGAAGGTCAGAAATCAATGCCATGTTCATGATCTAGCAACCTTCCAGACTTACAGAGAGGCCTCATAAGCAGCACACCTAAACTCCTAACACGCATTGGGCTATTCACCTCAATGATATAAATCAACAGGGTGGTATCACATACAGTGTACCCCACGCGACACACTGCAGGTGGTACCATATGCAACGCTTTTTACCCACTCCCTATGATCTCTTCCCACGTGGCTGTCCATCCTCTTAAACTTTACATTGCCCCGATTTTCACCTCCTTCAGGAAAGCCCTATCAGAGGTTAAAATTGCGACTCAATTACATTTTCCAGGTACCCCACACATCCTCCCAACCGCGACCTCCCATTCTCTCTCTGTGACCGAATAATCTCATGATACATTGCACCATATTATCAACCTCTGTTCCTTTGTCCAATGTATCTTCGCTATAACTCAACATTCTCCATCCTTATTCCACTGTTTCCAATAACATTCATTCTTTTCGATTATGTTTTGCTTAGAAATAATATACAAATAATAATAACCTACAACTCAGATCAGCAGTATAATAAAAATATATAAATTGAATACACATATATGACTTTTTTCGCCAATCAGGCTCGCCTAAAACCAAATAGACTGAAGAGGCATCACCAAGATTCAAACATGAATGGAACATTCACCCTTGCTTGGGGAGAGAGAGAGAGAGAGAGAGAGAGAGAGAGAGAGAGAGAGAGAGAGAGAAGGTTCCATAAATAACGTTCAGGTTCCATTCAATTTCAGCTCAGGAGTCTTGCTTCAAGAGGGAATTAAACTGCATAATGAGTTCTTTTCCGAGAATACGCTCCTTTAAAGACGTTTGAAAAACAAATTCAATCTCCTTTGTCTAACAGAAATGGCGTATTATTCTGAAAGTCCATTATATTGCGGTCGTAAAACACACGCACACGCACATGCACACACACACACACACACACACACACACGCGTGTAAAGAGAGCAAGGCTACGGTTTCTTTTTTTATGAAATATGAAACAAAAGTATCGACACATGACGTTGTGAGGACTATTCGAATAGTATGCTGAAATCACATGTAAAAAACTAACGTTGCATGGTTTTTTTTTTTATGTATCTTCTTTATCATTTTTCAGACTAACTTATTTGTTATCGATAATCCAAAATTTTTGGCGACAGTGAATTCTTCACTTACAACGGAATACCTCTTCTTACTTTTATTTTTATTCTAAGTTATTCAAATTCTGAAACCAGAAAGTTGTAACGCAAACTAACGCGAACACATTAAACCTTGTTTTAACTAAATGTCTGTGAAATGTGGGAGTCCGGTACATACGGTAGATGGTAAAGCGGCGTTTTCTGCTTTAGTGCTCACACAACAACTAATACAATAAAAGCAGATATGCTTAGTGATATTAAACGAATAAAAGCAGATATGCAACAGCGGTAGTAATCCCTCTGAATAATGAACTATATATGAAATAACTTCTTTTAATAAAGGAAGGCATTACTTCTTTTCAGTGGCCTTGACATCTGACCTTATGGTCACATGACTTAAACGCCCCTCTCTTTAGATGCTGTGCTATGAATCTTCATGCATGAAATTAAGATGTAAAAATAAACATAAAAAAATCTTTATCCCTCTCACTTTACGAGATCCAAGATATGTCTGTTTTGTCCCAACGTTAACAGTTGACGAAACAAAATAAAAACAAACAAAAAATGAGCCGAAGTTTCTTCGGCGCAATCGAGTTTTCTGTACACCGTATAATGCTGTATGAAACTCTCAGCCACGGCCCATGAATCTTGAAACCACGGCCCGGTGGTGGCCTGTGTTGTTGGCACCTATAGCGGTGCCAGACGCACGATCATGGATAACTTTAACCTTACATAAAATAAAAACTACTGAGGCAAGGGGGCTGCAATTTGGTATGCTTGATGACTGGAGGAAGGATGATCAACATACCAATTTGCAGCCCTCGAACCTCAGTAGTTTTTAAGATCTGAGGGCGGACAGAAAAAGTGCGGACGGACAGACAAAGCCATCTCTATAGTTTTCTTTTTCAGAAAACTAAAAAGCAAGGGAACACAAGTAGCAGGTTACTGAGACCCTAACCTTTTGGACAAACGTATGCACACATCAGGAACGACATCAGCACTGATTTATCACAAACCAAAGGTAACCGTTCCTTGTTGTACTCTTACGTAACAGCGCCAGGTGTCATATTGCGAGAGCAGAGTGTGTGTGGGAGGGGAGCCGGGACAGGCAGTATAGCGACTGTAAACCTCCAAGTGACAAGGCAACAATGGGGATGTTTACTTTTTCTCTTTTCCATTTCAGCGCATGGGAACACGAATTAGAGAAAGAGAAGAGTTCACTCTGAATGACCGTGTGTGTACAGCCCCCCGGAAGGTAAACAGAGCCGCGGTTGGACAAACAGCATCACTAATGCTGCTTTAAGGAATCTGAGGAGAGATGCGCCCCTTTAAGGGTGAATTAATGGACCTCCCAAGGAAGCAAAAGGAGACACAATATAAAAAGTTAAAACGGAGATTAACTGATGATGCAAGACCGCGCAGGACTCATCCACTGCCATTAAGTACTAGGTACTCTTGGACTTCATCTGCAAAGAACACCATGAGTACCATACAATTTCATAATGGCCTTATCGCAGGAGGGTCAATCTGCACCGTACTAAGTAAATACAAACTTCCGATGCTTTATGAGAATCTGTGCTAGCCACGAAATCTAAGTATGAAATAATGCCTTAAGAAGAATTGGCACACATCATGACAAGCTTAACTAGAACAGGATTCCAAATTACACACTGAGTAATCGGACCCTCTTGACTTTTCCCTCCTTATTTTTATTTTTTATCAGATTTGCTGTTGGAAAAGAGGGCGGGAGTAAAAGAATGGAATAAGAGACCCCAACATCCGAAGCCTTGTCCCTAAAAATTGAATTCATGGAGATTAATGCAATTAGTGACGCTTAATTGACCAACAAACTTTTCCTCCATGATTTGACGAGTATAACTAAACCAATAAAAAAGACTTTACGGCTTCAATTATCAGTTATAATGCAAAGACATGAGCCTTCTCTAAAGATGGAGAAGGAAAATATGGTTTAACAACGAATAAGCTTTTGATTCTAGCAGATATATACTTAGAATTTTGTTGAGTTGAAAACAATCATAGTCTTTATTCTCTTTTCACCATGAACAGGCCCGGGTTAACTGAGAGCAAACTTCGCAAATTTATCATCCGAGATGGCAACATATTTATTGTCGTCAACATTCGAACAGCACCTTAGAACGCATTCATACACAGTATACAGTATATCTAGGTGGCCGGTAATAAAGCCACAGGAAAAAAACTGAAAAAAAGTTACAATTTTGGCTAGGAAAAAAAAAAAGTCATTAATTTACGGTGACAATTAAAGCAATTAACGTGATGCAACAGAAAAAATTTTGGATCTTTCCTAAAGAATAACCCCCAAGGGTTTTCGGGGTCGTTATCTAGGACTAATACTTCTTTGGGGTCATTATCTTATGATATTTACAGTCTTTTGTTTATGTTTTTATGGTAATGCCCAACGGGCTTGTACTAAACACGCCGCAAAGGTGGATACATACTGGGTTAAAACCCGTGGGGGTCACTACCTAGGAAAGATTAATGTGCCTTTTTCCCGTGACTTTTTTTCTGTGACTTTTTTTACCTGGATTCTATATCCATAAAGTATATATGTATCTCAGTCCAATTTCATTGTCAACTTTATGCAACTGAGACATAACTAAACCTTAAAATTGATCAGATCCATACTAGAGACATAAAAAAACAATATATATATATATATATATATATATATATATATATATATATATATATATATATATATATATATATATATATATATATTATATATATATATATATATATATATATATATATATATATATATATATATATATATAAATAAACGAGAAATGGCATATTCTGAAGTAAATGACCATGGGAAAACAGTTCAAATGAAACTATCTGCTCCCTCTGGTCATCTAAATTTCAAAATAACGGAAAGAGCAAATACTGCTTTCATTTACAGAAGGTAAGAAAAATGGAAATTTCTTAAGAAAGTGATATATCAGTTTCAATAGTAATTAAAAATGAGGCTCCCAAAAGAGGAAAAAGAGTTGCTCTGGGTTCAGATTCTTTCATTTCTCATGATCGAGTTAAACCCACCAAAGATTGGAAATGATAAATTTTCTTTCCATGGCCTGGAATTACAGATGCGCTGGGAGTGGTCGGGGGTAAGGTGCTTGTGTGTGTGTGTGGAGGGTGGGGGGAGTCTACAGCAAAAGAGAACTTTAACCATAATAAAATGGTGCTGTGTTTTAAACCAATATTCCCAATGACAAAGCTGGCTAAACGCGACTAATTTACTTACGTAACCGAAAGTACACAAAAAACTAAAAGGCATTAGGCGTTACTTAAAAGAGGTGAATTACAGCAGATAACGAAAAATGAAACGCTTTAAAATTAAAGATAATGATTACACCGATTAAATGTCACAGCGAGTGTGAAAATCTGCTCGTGAAAAGCAGCGATTGCCCACAACAAAGGAAAATAATCGGTAATAAAACGCAAATCGTTGATTGCCCCTGAGCGAGCTATTGGAATCGCATCCGTTAAATTACACCAAATATAATTTCGGGAATTGTCCGGGAAATCTCCACTGGTTATTAATTAAAACCTCGGGACTGACCCTAGACATAATTAAGTTCAGTTTAATTAGCGTTTAAAGTAATAAAGCGGATGCAGATATAATATCGCTCAACCCCCAGTTTCTCATTATGAAAGCCTACGGAGGGATAGGTAAAAATGAATTTAAGTCTTCCAATTACTCACAAACAATTTACTTCGCATCAACAAATAGTTCGACGGAAAGGAATTCAACTTTCCCTAAAAAGGTTTATATTCAAAAACTACTTTGGAAGATAAAAACAAAATTAATTAAATGGAAATAAAAATATTCACTCCGCTGCCCCAGGCAGAGAAAAGGTACGGTCAAGGAACGAAAAGTTAAGCCTTCCTGTAGGGCTGGCAACTTCACTCCTTGGACAAAAAATTGCCTACAAACAGATGATGCCTAATGCCTGTAACGATTGTTAAAAGGGGAAATAGCAGTTCAGTAGTTATATAATATATATATATCTATAATGTATGTGTTTATATACATATACACACATGCGTATATATATATATATATGTATATATATATATATATATATATATATATATATATATATATATATATAATGTATATATATATATATATAATAAGCAAATAATCAACGGGAAGCGACGAACATAGAGAAAAATGTAAATTAAACACTACGATGATAAAGCAAAATTCTCATTATCTGTTTACCGCGCTTTTCCAAAAGTCAATTTCATATTTTCATTTACTTTTTTATTTTCTGGACATTGTTTCAATATGTTGTTTAGATACCGTAATAGCATTTTTTTCTCCTTATTCCTGTCATAATAGTAGTCAACAACAATCATAATACAAATAACAAAAATACCAGTGGTGATGGTCGTCGAAGCAATGATTAACAATTATTAACATTGCTGATAGTAACGAGTAATTATAAAAACAATATGACAGTGAAAGGTGTAAAAATGCAAATAAAACTTCGCCATGGTGAATTTTATTATTTTTGTTTTTGAAGTTGCTAGTGCAACGCTGCAAGCAACAATTAACTGAATGGAAGAAATAACTATCAAGTGATTAAATAACGTGACTTCCAGTTTGCAAGACTACGAGAATATGTTCCTTTCCACGCACACGTGAATTAGCTAAAACTGGTTTCAGAGTAAACCTGTGTTGGCTGACTCCTGTCAAGATCTGCTTTAGTCCTGGCGACTGCGTAAACAGGTTTAACGAAGTCTTCTCTCATTTTACGACCCACTGCTAATCACTACATTTTGCAAATTGTCCTCGCTTTACGATCCGCTGCTAAATCAAATTAACTTCAGCATTAACATCCACATTCAAACGATCATGATTGATTCTCCTTGGTTCGAGATGGAGTTGATGGCATACTATTAGTTCTTTCATAAATTGTCTTTTCTTGAATGACCCTTAGACTCAAGGGATCTTTAATTCAGTTACATCAATTCTACGAAGTTGTCTTCTTTAAAGACTTACTAGGATGACCTGAATGGCATTAACTCCAACCATTAGCTAATGATGGTTTCCATGGGCAATTTTAGGATCTCATGGCAAACGGAAATCAAACTCTTGTGTAGTGCTACAGTAATTTAAGTTAACTTTTTACCGTACGAAGTTAACTTGATTTGTTGTAGTACAGCAGAAGAGATTAAAGGTGCTGAAAGTCAAAGCATTCGCCAATGTTTATTGAAATCATAAAACATAAATAATGGTTCCTTTTCAAGTTCCAGTACTATATCAAGATACTGATCCCACTTTAAATGTGTTAAAACATAAAATTTAAAGGGACTAAAATATTCGCACAATATATGCTTTCTGTTGCACTTTCAAAATATCTTTATAAAAATCACGTGGAATATAAACGAATATATTAAGAAGCTCTATGTAACCATTTTACGGCGTATACAATTGAAAATTCTAAATCCTGAATGAAATAGTGTAAATTGAATTTCTTTTAAATGCTAATACCGACACTTGGTTTTTAGAGTAAGGTTAGAAACTAGAGAGAGCATATGAAAAAAAAAAAAAAAAACGTAAAAACAGTCAGAGATTCAAAGAAAGCTGGTGGTCGGATCAGAGTAGAGTAAGAAATTAATGAACATAAATGGTGAAAAAAGAAACCAGAGGAGGGTTATTATTAAGGAGAGAAATTAAGTGATAAATACTGAGAGAAAAAACGGAGAGCATTACAAAGCTACAGGGTACCAAAAAGGCACGTGGAAGCTCGTACCTGACACGTAAATAATTTAATAAATCCACCAAATTAATATGGAATATTTGGGCAGTCACTAGCTATTATAGTCTCCATTTCTTTTTATTTCTTTCACCTTCTGGAGATATTTTTGTCTTTACTTGGACACTAACTTAATCTACTCATCCTAGCCTAGCCTAACACAGAGGCTGCGCAGCTAATCATCCCCAAATGGGGAACATATCCTGATATATCACATCAGTGATAGTACGAGGAATGTACACATAACGAACATTTCCTAACATAATATGAAGTTTAATTAGAACACTTGACACACCAGAGATGTTTACTATCATATTCAGTCTTCCTGGCCACGATAAATACAGAATTAATATCTTTACTGCACCTCTTTCAAAGATAAGTAGTTGACCAAATTATCCCAATAAGTTTGACATTGTTAATGATATATGAAGATTTAAAAAATGAGAATAAAACACTGACAATCCTTATCTTTAAGGAAACTTAAAAGAAAAACAATTTCTTAGCTTAGCAGAGAATCCTAAATATATTATATAGCGCGAGAGCTGTCAATGATTAATTTATACAAGCTTGTGAATGGCAGTAATGATGCTGTCCGACAATTTTTATTCGTTTTCCTGTCATACTGATCGAAAGCATATGTATGTTAAAACGTATGTAATGCAGACCATCAATACCTTTATTTCAGTATGAACAAAAAATAAAGGAAAATCATCCCATGAATATTTTAAACGCACGTGAAACTTCGATAATGAGATATGTACAGGGCAAAGGTCAACATTCTATTTTAATTTTCGACACATTAGGACCAAAAAATGCGGTCCAGCTGTGACATATCTTATACAAGCGATATTTTTTAGACAAAACTTTTCATAATTAGTATATCTTAAGGTCAAGGGTCGCGTGCTAACGTCAAGTCTCATTTTCTTATTTTTTAATTGTTTTTTTTTAGCTTCTTAGAAGTTTTACAGATTAAAAAACAAAGGTTACCCAACATGTATCAAGTAACCTAACATGATACAATGCCCATTAATCCTACATCTGCAATTCGCTTCAGATTTTCCTTATTGTAACCGCAACATTCAAACCACTAACACACTCCATCCCTAAGACTTCCTCCTCCTCCTCCTCCTCTCTACTGACTGTTTTCAAAGTCATCGAACTCTAAGAATCCAGAAGAAAACATCAACAACAACTTTGACTGAGACAACTTTGGAGATTATATTCTGTGTTTCTCAGTTCAGTACAGTCTCCGATCTCATACTGCAAGTCGCCTCGAGGATACCAATGCTATCCTAAAAAGGCATCCGCTCTCATATTATAATTAATTTAAAGCTTCTGATGAAAAGCCAAGGAGCAAAGAACTTTAATACATATTCTGGATAAAGTCTGGGGATGTTCGCACAGAATGAAACGAAGACAAATATCCGCGTTGCACAATATTTGAAACACTAATATGAAATCATAATTGAAAAACAAAACAGCAACGCAAAACGTAGTCTGCAAACATAATATACGAGAAGAGAGAGAGAGAGAGAGAGAGAGAGAGAGAGAGAGTGTGTGCTTGTGGCGTCAGGATCTACTCGAAGAACTCTGGAACCCTGCCAAAGTCCCTATACCAGTGTCTCTCACTTCTCTCTTCCTCCAACTCATGCTCCTTTCAACACGTATACTCTCTCCATCTTTCTCACTAAAACAGATAATAAACAATAAAATCTACTAATATCTTTACAAAACACTTATTCTCGTATACTTAGATGCTCGAGTTCGTTATAAAATCACTCGCTTGCGGATAAGTAACATAAATATACGCAGTGAGTAAATTACTTCACATGGTATGTATGGGCACAATACAACATAATTACCACCTCTCTCTCTCTCTCTCTCTCTCTCTCTCTCTCTCTCTCTAATGAAACGCCATGAACAAAATCATAATAATAACAACCAAGCAAATTGTACTATTGAGAAAATACACAAAAACATACGGTTTGATAAGATAATGTCAAATACCGATAAACTTGATGGAAATGCAAATGTTGCTGTTTCTCGTACAGTGTGAAAAGGGTGTTTGAAGGAAAAATAAAGATGTATTTAATAAAGAGAAAGCAAATGAAACAAAAAGTTTTATACAAATTTTTACATTCACAGTTTGAACTAAAATAAAGTTAAACTCACCAGGAGGGAGGTAGGGAGGTAGTTAATACACCTAAAGATAATCTAATGACTGACACGAGCTCCACCTCTAATGGCAATTTTGATGGCAACTTTCCAGATGGAACCGGTAGATTATTATTATTATTAAAGTTGTTTAACCAGACCACTGAGCTGACTTTCACCTCTCATAGTGCTGGCTCGAAGGATTAGATTAAAATACTAGGTCCAGGCCTGAGGCCAAGCGCGAGGACCCAATAGATCATTTGGTACAATGATGAATGAATTAAAATTAAATGAAAAACTGCATATAGGCATAATGTTACGTCTGAGTAGTAGTGTTGTCATAAAATGACCAAGAAACTGCTTTCAAATTATGATTTACTGAGTTTACAGTAAGAAAGTACAAATCCTGGTTGATGCACTAGTTGACTAAAACTCATCTACAGTCAATCACTGATGGAAATCTGCAAAGGTAGGAATGCCCCCATCATTCTCACTTGTGATCCTAAAATGCGAAGGCGATTTTCTAGTTTATGTTACGATAACCTGCATTTACTGCCAGAGAAATGGTCATACCGAGAAGAAATGTCAGTTCAAAAAGATGATAAAGATTGTGGTAATTGTGCTGGTAACGGAAGAGTGTATTTCAGATTCTTTCAATTGTATCAACTGTCAGACACAGCAAGACAAGACACTGGATATATGTTGAATCCGAGATGTTGCAAACCCTTGGATGTGGAAATAAAGAGGGCAGTTGCAAATATTGATCATGGGTACAAATAATGCCTTGAATGTGCCAGACGGAAAAACAGCACTTTAAATTACAGAGCTAGTAAAACAAAAGAAGTCTTATGTTGCTAAAGTTTTCGTAGTTGTGGTTATTAATAACTTGGTAAATAAAAGTGAATATATTTGCCCAAGAATACGAGATATTGGGACTTCACAGCATAACCAAAATTCCAGTTGTAAAGTGTCATGACACTTGGGATTTGACGGGATATGTGGAATATACACAGATCCACTGAGCTTCCTGAGCGCGAAGGTCCTGCAAACGCCCTCAGCGAAGACAAGGACATTTTCGCAGCCTAAAACAGCAATGAACCCAAAACTGCTAACATCAAAACTTTCACACAAATCGATGTAAAAATAACCAATAGTAAAGTAAACACTGAATTGTATAATTATGATGGAAAGCACGCACATCAACAGAAAAATCAGTACGAACACACTACTCAGTATTATTTATATGAAAACGAAAGCCATTAACCTGTGTATCATAATTAATATTATTTATATTACACTTCAAAGAAGGCCATTAATTTGTTAAGCTTCCTTTCGTAGAATATAACCAATTATATGACAAAAAAAAATCGGCGTCCATAAACATAGTTGTTGCGATACTAATTCACATAAATCATAATAATTAAAAAAAAACGTGGAAAAGGAATCACGTAACAAGAATATCAAAATACAGACACCATGGGAAATTAGTAATGATACACAAATGAGAAAAAAAAATACGCATAAACAAACAGCTGTTGAGAAAGTTTCAAAACAACGGCAAAGGCTTTACAGCAATGTTGATGTCTCTATTCAACACGCGACTATCAAAACACAAACCAGTCTGGGAGAATATTCCATAGAAAGAGGACTGAAGACCTGCGTTACTGGGAGAGTGGCAGCCAGCGACCTCAGCATAATACAGATGCCGCCGATACCCTACCCGACAAGTAGCATGTACCCAATGAAGGGGAGCGGGCGATAAAAGTGATAAGAGGTTCTTTTGCATCGACACTTAGGAAAGATGATGGAGAAGAAGAAAATCGCCTGCTCAAGCAATTGTGACTAACAAGAATAACAAGAATAGTGTCCTAAATAACGAGTCATAAGCTCACTAAGAGTAACAACAATAACTACTTTCTCCTTTACACCTCAAATCCAAATAGGGAAAGATATAATATTAAGTATTCTCGTAGAATCGGCACCGAAGAAAACTAGAATTTTTTTAAAAATTGAAAAGCTTTTCTGTTCTCGAAATAAATGCAGGAAGGAATATATATGTACGTGGCAAATGAAAATCAATGAACTTAACAATTTCTTGAAAATCAAACTCTACCACTTAGTGGTAATATACTGTAATCAAATAATGAAAGAAACGATTTAATTTTTTTCCATCAGAGCTCAACAAATACAGGAATTAAACAAGCGAGTAAATGACAGAAAAAATTAATAAATATATACACAGACACCAAAGAATTTTTTCTGCAAACAATTAAGGTAGAGATTTTTACTTTCACCGACCTTAGATCTCTACCATCCTTTTAAGGGTAAGATTAGACTTGTAAACAATTCCATCAATAACAGAATAATAAAAAAGAACTATAAGCTACAGGGAAAAGTTTAAACACTTTTAATGTAAGACTCCTAAATCTTTAACGTGGGTGTTTACATTGAATTTGTATAGACATAAGCGATATATGTAGAAGATAAAGCCCATAATACTATATAAAAAATCATAAATAAAAAATTTTCTCCGTATTTATTAAACCGTAATTTCCCATTGTCTCTCTGAAGAAGAAGAACAGGGGATTACTGGAGGCGTTATGAAGCATTTTAAGAGGGATTTAAACTATAAATAAACTGCTATTAGCATTCATATCAGAGAGAGAGAGAGAGAGAGAGAGAGAGAGAGAGAGAGAGAGAGAGAGAGAGAGAGAGAAACACTGGACAGCTCACAAAATTGCATAAAGCAGCTTTAGATACAATACAAACAACATCACGATATCGTCTCCATACACTGCATGGTTTTCAGACTCGAAATGGGAATTCGGTCACTAAATGTAGACGCAAAGAAAGTGAAAAATTGACATTTAATCTAAAATATAAGGTTTTACCTCACAGAGCGAAGGCATGGGGAAACATTAAAGATTATTTAAAATATCACATTTCTGAACAAATTTGTAAATGAGAGGGAAGCGCTGAATTCAATCACCATTAAATCAATTAACGGAAATTTCGTTGCATTAATAACAAAAAGTGATGTACAAAACGAGTTACAGTGTATAATTCTATGTCACAGAGAGAGAGAGAGAGAGAGAGAGCACGCTCCACTTCCACTACATGATACAATAATGTGTTTGGCATAATGCACGCTGAAACAGGTGCCACTTACAGGCTTACTTGGCTACACTGCAGGGGAATGAACGCAGGCCTGCGCGTACATGCGCGCCTCTGTTAGTATCACGTCCAGTGGGGAGGAAATGTAATACATCAGGAGTGATCTCAAAAGGACATATGTGGAACAGTCGATGAAGGATTATAAGACTAAAAAAAAAAAAAAAAAGATTTAATCGTCAACGCCCTCGCGGTTGCGCAAGCTTTCAAAAAAAAAATTGACAT
Organism: Macrobrachium rosenbergii; assembly: GCF_040412425.1. NCBI lineage: Eukaryota > Metazoa > Arthropoda > Malacostraca > Decapoda > Palaemonidae > Macrobrachium > Macrobrachium rosenbergii. The sequence goes on along the minus strand of NC_089791.1, from coordinate 55,834,620 downwards.
TTCATAAGCATGTGACTTACTTTATATGTGCTCTCTCTCTCTCTCTCTCTCAATGGATTGAGAGAGAGAGAGAGAGAGAGTCTCTCTCAGTCACTTTATATGTGCTCTCTCTCTCAGTCACTTTATATGTGCTCTCTCTCTCTCTCTCTCTCTCTCTCTCTCTCTCATCCCTTTGTCTCCGACCCATCTCTAATCATCTCCCCCTCAGGTACTTCATCATAAGGCTACCCATTATTACATGTAAAACAGCCCTTATTTATGTCCCCATAAAGTGCAGTATAAAACAATTATCAGCCAGGCGGAATAAACGTTAATGAACGCGTCCCACTTACCATTAATCTGCGTCCGCGAATATCAGTCCATCACTTGCAATGTCACTCACCTGGAACAAAATAACACTGATAATAGACTTTTGTATTTTTGGATGGGACATACTCAGAGGACATTATTGCCCTACTCTTGACAAAATGACTGTAACGCTAGTTGCAGTTAGCAAGGGAAATGGATTTCATGAGTTCATTTTAGCTAGCAAAGAAAATTACTGTTATTACATAAAATAGGACATGGATAAAATTTGTTTTAAATTAATAATACGATAGCAGTATGAATACCCAAAAGTGAATACCTAAAACAGTAATAATAAACAAGGTAAAATCATATTCATGAATAAAAAGTCTCAAAATAAATTAGGAAGAGAAAAAGAAATAAAAGAGAAACTAAAAAGTCTCAGTGCAGTTTCAATTAAAGGTTCGCGTCTTCACCGCCTGTAAAAGCAGCTCAGTATCGTAAACATCAACAGGGTTCGTGGTAAAAGCAGAACCCTTTTACAGGATATTCTCACCTCTACTCATGACGTATTTTTGGGAATGTTATCATACTCTATGTGAAGACTTAGGTGTACAGTAGTTATTAAGTAGAGCTATCTATTTTCTCAATGCTTTTAAGACGCATTTTTTATTTTACAGCGGAAAGGATGTTATATATTCTCTTTCCTTTTCAAAAACCTTAAAGTTTTTGCATTTTTAACTTGAACTTATCTCTCTCTCTCTCTCTCTGTCGTCATCCAATTCTTACATCTAGTTAAACTATCCGTTTCACTTCTAGTTTAATACAACAGAGAGAGAGAGGAAGAGAGAGAGAGAGAGAGAGAGAGAGAGAGAGAGAGAGAGAGAAGCCGCTCAGAGCCCAGCAACATCACAACGAAACTTGTTCCACATTTTCTTGTTTCTGATTTTTTGTGGCGTAGACAACCGTTAACTAACACCCATCAGAGTTCCCAGCACACATTGATGCCTTCACACCACAAATATGTATCTCTCATGATTAATTACTTAATAACTGTTTTGAAATTCACTTTTCCAGCTTACTTTTGTTCTTAATAATTTTTATTATATGTGATGGTTAGGTAATTGTCATTCTTTCATATCCCTTTTCTCTCTCAAAAAATTCCCCTTTTCAAAACATCTGTTCATTTTCGACCAGGTGAAAAGGTAACTGAAATGAATTCAGAGAGGAGGAAAGAAATTTCGCAACGAGCCATAGCGTTCTAAAAACCTCTCGTGCACGGTGTTGATGATGTTGATGTGTTTGGCTGATATGACCATTCGAATGACGAATAGTGTTTTTCTTATTCTTAAAGCGCTTTGCTGTAAGTTTTTATTCTCCTGTTTACAATTTCTAGACCCGAAGGTGCAGCAGACACAGTACAAATTTTACGGATCTTTCTTTGATAGTGACCCCCACGGGTTTTTAACCCGGTATGTATCCACCTCTCCGGCGTGTTTAGTACAAGCCCGTTGGGGATTACCGTAAAAACTTAAACAAAAGACTGAAAATATCATAAAGATAATGACCCCAAAGGAATATCAGTCCTAGATAACGACCCCCGAAAACCATTGGGGGTCACTATCTAGGAAATATCCAATTTTACTACCAATTCGGTCGACTAAAAAAAAAAAAAAAGTCCGATTAAAAAGATGTACAGATGAAGCGGGGAAATACACCACTACTTTAAATTTGGACCCTTTAGCCCAAGATGGCTTCTCTCGTGCAATAGCAGGTGGTGGCCATTGTGGAAAAGGCAGTCGCTGCAAATATAGATATATCTATACATAAAACAGCCGAGATCTCTGTATGAAACTATGATACACCTGTTTACAATTAAATGCTCGTAAAAAAAAAGATACAAAGTAAAAACACGTTACTTACCGAAACAAAGTAAGGCATGATAAATGAAAGTTGAACAAAGACAAAAACACAAATATATAAGTTCTAACCTCAACATTTCAGTCATTAGATTTAACTACAACACGATGGCCCCACTGCGGATTTAGACAGGGAAAGAAAAGAAAAGGAAAAAGAAACAGCAGCAACAAAAGTTTTCATCCGAGACAAAGTTTTTCTCATCTTATTGGTAGTCAGTGTGCAGGTTACGTTCTACGAGGAGAAAGTCCCGGATGTTATTACTTATCCACAACAACTGCTCGATCATCTTCATACTTTGCAATTTTGGTTTTATTTTTACCGTTCATTATTCTCTCTCTCTCTCTCTCTCTCTCTCTCTCTCTCTCTCTCTCTCTCTCTCCCGGTGCCACCCTCTATGTTGATCTGTATGATTAATTGAAATCTTTCACAAAGAATCCTTTTGCTTTTTTCTTTTCTTTGGTTGGGTTCTGATTTCAGGGAATGATCATACCTTATCATATAAGCAATTATATAAGGATTTTAAACTACAATTTTAAATAGTAAGGAAATACCAGTTGGTCTACAATTTATGGCCAGTGAAAACAAGAGAATTTGTAACCTCTGAAAAAAAAAAAGTTCAAATTTGACTGTGTAACCAATTGTTGGTTCTGACTATAATCAAAAATAAAGGTATATTCACATATATATATATATATATATATAGTATATATATATAAGATATATATAATACAAATGTATACTAGAGAGCAACCTCACAAATATACTGTAAATTTGATATATTGTGTTCCCAATATATTCTCTATAAAAGTATATGTATATATATATATACAGTGTCTGTGTATATACGTATATATACATGTTATATTATATATATATACTCGTATGTATGTATGTATGTATGTATGTATGTATGTATGTATGTATATATGTATGTATGTACATAAATCTGTGTGAAACAACGATTACCTACAGGTAATAAACACCAAGCTTAAATATGCCGTCGTCCAGCCTCTCTCACCATAGGTTCCCTTATAAGTATGGTGAAGGAGTGGACCTGGATCTATGTTTTGCTATGGTGCATAATGTCCCTGGGAACAGGAGATGCCGGCTTGACCCTCTCTTAAATGACCATAATTTTTGAGAATGTGGTGACTGATAAGAAATATACTGTAATGACCAACAAGTAAAAAATAATGTATAAAATAAAGTACTCAGGAACTCCCTTTTAATTCATGTAGACCGAATCGTTTTAGACCCAAATCAATGTTGTGAACGACCTATTGTAATTCAGTTCCCGCTGCAATTTTTACATTTTCTTATAACCTTCCTCTCTTGAAGAGGTGGGTTACCGGTACCTTCGTGCGTAAGACCAGTTTTCTTCATGCCTGAGCTACAGTCGCTGCCTAAATAGTGCGTAGCCCTACGTCCTTTTCCAGTATTTTTATCGCACCCGGGGAGGGATCTTTGGAAACAATTTGTATGCTTCTCTGTCCTGACCGTCAGATGTTACTTATCTCAGTTACCTGCTCGTCCTTATCTTCTCGAGAGTTTAACGTCCTCCTCGAGATGATGAGAGACGCGTGACTTGAAAATGTTCTCGATAAAGGCATAAAAAATGTGCTGCTTTATCACTCATAAATATCCATTTATATTTCAGAGCCAGAGTGCAGACATATAGGCGTGCCACATGAAGCGAATGTACATACTTACGTACATCGATCAGTATTCTCATACTGTAGATATTAACTCTTTGTGATCTTAACATTATTATCCCACACTCGTGGTTCCCCTGTGTACGTAAGCCAACCCCCACCCCCCAAACCCCTTGTATCGCGGCTTCGCGGCAAGAACATGCGATCTCTCCCTCAACAGGAAATCCCTATTATCCTACGGATCGTCGATGCTAAAATGAACCTTATAGCTACTGCAGCCTTCATCCAGTTTCCCCGGCTCAAGAAGCCGTTCTCTAAAGCCTCGCCGATACAGTTTCGGACCATCTCGGCGCGACGAAGGCGAATTTCATATATAATGGCGGAAGAGGGATAAGCACGGGAGACGGGATGCGTCTGCAGCAAACAGAACCTCTCCTTCGGATTTACCAACCAGCTGTAATGATACTCGAGTTGTACCATTCAGCATGTAAGTATCGAACGCATTCATGATCTCGCAACCATTCCGTTTAGTTTTAATGAGTTTTTTTTTTTATCTTTCTTTCCCTAACTTGACTATTTTTTTTTCACAATACTTCTTCTAACATGTTCCACTTTCTAGTTTCGCATTTCTGATTCAAATCTTATTTTTCAACTTTCTTTTCATCGGCGATAATTAAGGAAGGTAATGCTATCAGCTTCATCATTATGCAGTTAAAGGGCACTCATGCAAGCTCTGCGCCAGACGACCGGAGAAGGCAACGAAAAGCAAATAGATGAATGTGACGTTGAATAACAATTTCTCAGACACAAAGGGATCATTAGTCGGACTACATTCCAGCATAAGACTGCTGTAGCCTATGAAAGGCAGTCCATGACCTTGATTGATGTCCTGTCATTCATCTTGTAACATGAGAGAGAGAGAGAGAGAGAGAGAGAGAGAGAGAGAGAGAGAGAGAGAGAGAATTATCGCATGTCTTTCACCTATAACCTTCTTTTAACAAATGGCGCATAAATGGAAACAAAGAAAAGAAGAAATGTAAAGGAAATGTCTGTGCTTTGGGAGGCCATTTACAAGACCACAGACAGCCACAGACACAGAAATCAGATGATCGGTTTTAGTAGTTTAAAAAAGAAAATGAAACCAAGTAGTAAGAATTTAGGATAACTTTTTTTTATTACGGTCACGATAAAACGTGGCTAGACACTTACTAGAGTCAAGCAGATTACCCACCAGTTTTCTTACTGGTGACGACAATGGAAAATGTGGAAAACAAGCCATTTCAAACATTCGAAGGCATAAGTCATAGCTGTACGATATTATATACAGTACTTGATTTTCCTAGTCGTATTGTTAAGAATCATTTCAGCAAAAAGTAGTCATAAAATATACACAAAAATTTTAACATTTGCCTTACCTACTTTAAATGTTATTGTAATTATTGTCATCTTCACATTTACATTGTTGCTCCGATCCTGAAAAGCTTCAACATTCTGTATTTTACGACTTTCATGTATCCACTTTTATGAAGAAACACTGATTGAAATCCCGGAAATGGAACTCATTTGTACAACATGAAAAGTAAAGTACTTTATCCGATTGTACACAACTTTAGGGAAAAAGAAATTTTCTTGACTTCTGAAGTCATGCTTCCAAGTATGACCATATCTGTCTACGTGAAATCATTGCGACTGGAAATTACTTGAGGGCGGATTCCTTACTTCGTGACTTGAATTTCTCGGATGACTTGGGCTACCACAAACGTCCCTGTCCTTAATACACCGGACAGGGACCTGAGCTGGCATAAGGCCGTCTTGACCTAAACCAACCAACCAAACCTCATGATTTGGTGAGCTTACCTTTATTAACCCCCGCAGTATTGTCCATGAACAGGATATGGCCCCATGTTGCAAAGCAGGGCTTAGTCAGTGTCTAAGGGATTGCGTACGTGATTGGACTGAAATTTAACGTTATAAATATTCTGGCACAGATCATGTGCATGCATTCAGAATTTGATGCAACCCCAATAGCTCTGAGTATATTTTATGTCCTTTTAAAGCAAAGCACCTTTTGTTAATTGTAGTGACCTTAGCTCTTAGCACAAGGATTAGCACGGCTCAACTGTTACAGAATTAAAGTGGCAGATCTGTCCTGAAAACTTAGCTACCTGAGGACAATGAAGTGACATCAGTTCTCTCAGATGCTTGTGCAGAAGCAAAATACAATGCTGTTGAATTTTTATCACTATGCCGTCGAGATGGGCTTATCAGTTAATCTTTGTGATTCATGAGTGAAAAAGTCAATTGGAATGCAATAGCGCGTGACTGTGCCAGTATTGACACATCTTGACTTTACCTAACTCCACCCCACGAACTATCAAAAGTCAGAAAATTCATTAACCCTGGTCTGCCGAGACAAGTACATGGGCAAATCATGAATAAAGGAAGTAAATTATAAACACATTGCACCCTAATTCCTCCTCTTTAAAGTATTATACCTTCGCTAAAACTTACAGTGAAACAAAGAGAACTTATTGACTAGCCCAGTAGGTATTATAAGAACAATTAGTTTAAAAACCAAGCTACGAGAAATGACTCACTATCTTTGGTGTACTAAATTAAAATCGAAAAATCCTCCACCTTATATCTTGTTCATATATTCTTATACTGGAGACAAAGTACCACTGTTTAATGGGTGCTTGGGGTTAAACAGTCGTTTCCTGATATAACTCTACATAATACCTGTCGTTATGAGATATTTCTCGCCAATTTTGCTTTTCATTTGTGGGTAATCAAAAAATCCTAGAGTGTCTTAGTAGGCAGGGATACAAATCATGATGGGTTTTCTATTATTTTTCGAAAGGATGTTCATGGTACCTTCGCCAAAAATGGGCAAATTTTCTCGTTCTTCATTTTAAAAATTCACTACTAATGGCTGAAATTAAATAAAATACTTGATGATTACTTGGTAAACTACACAAGCACTACAGAACCGTGGTTATAATACAAATACGTATAGTGTAGATGCAGGAAATTACTTTCATAACGAAAAACTTGAGCAAAGGAACGCTATTCATTACTACCTTGACTTTCAACACTTCTTCCACATAAAACGACAAAATCCCTTTAAACATTCCTTAATTCCATAAAAAAAATACCGTAAAAACTTCCCCTTTTACATAATGGCACCTTAAGAAGATTAGGAGCACATCGGAATCAAAGACGGCGGGAGGGGGTTACAAGGACAGGTGGGAGTGGATGGACGGGGACCGTAGACAGGGTGTTTGCGTGGATGGAGGAGGGGGGGAGGGGGAGGAGGCAGGCACCACCGAACCTTTTAGACCCTGAAAACAAAGGAGACGCCGCCCGTCAACCTTTCCAAAACCTCCCCAAAGACGCCGTGGGATTGCTCCCGCGGGTCATCGACCCGTTTTAGATCAAATCTCCTCTACCCAAGTTAACCTCAGATGCGTCTAGAGACAATCGTTCTGATCTCGAGGAGAACCTCAAGGATGGTTGACAGATCTTTCGTTATTCCATTGGGTCAAAGTCTAGGATGTCTTGCAAGTTCAAGATTTGATTATGTGAACACAACACAAAAGAGAAAATTGTCAACAGATTCGCACGGAACTTGCAAGAGTAGTTATACGTCCAATTTCTGGATCAACTTTCCAGCCCTATACATCACCTTTTAAAATAGTCTGCTGTTCATTCGTTATTCTCTTTCTCTCCCCTGATTCTCATAAATATATATGTGTGTATATATACCTGTATATATATATATATATATATATATATATATATATATATATATATATATATATATGTATATATATACATGAGAGAGAGAGAGAGAGAGAGAGAGAGAGAGAGAGAGAGAGAGAGAGAGAGAGAGAGAGAGAGAGAGAGAGAGAGAGAGACTCAAATACCGTATAATACGTAATTCACTATATCTTGAGAATTCTTCGTAAACCAACAACGACCCCAAGGTACAGGCTTAATCAAGTGTTACAAATCAGGTGGGTACACGGGTACGAAAATAAACACTAACATTCAGAGGGTACTTCTAATACCGAAGAGAGAGAGAGAGAGAGAGAGAGAGAGAGAGAGAGAGAGAGAGAGAGAGAGAGAGAGAGAGAGAGAGAGAGCAATCTTAATTTTTTGTATCAAAGCAAAGAAGTGCAAAAGCTCTGAACACTGAACTTCCCTTGATGCTTTGCCAAGCTTTTAGGTATCTTGTAGCCACGAGAGATTTTCAGAATGATACCAAGACAATAAGCATCTATTGTGTGCAAATGAGGTCGCACGTTCACTCAAAGCTACAGACGCGAAAAAGATGAAAAACACAACTTATGGCTATTAAGAGAGCTAAGTACTTCTCAAAGGATCCTAATATATGATATGAAACACTGGACATGAAAAAAAAAATTACAACAGAAAAGTAATCAAATTAGAAATATTTAAGAAGAAAGAGGTACATACTGTTGCAAAATGGACAGAATGATTACTGCAGAAATTCTGCGGCACTGATAGGCACTGAAAAAATGGTGTCTAAATAGAGATTTGGTGGGTAAATGCACATAGCTTCATATGCATCTTGTCTTAAACAAAACTTCTATAGTGAAGTATCACATGAAAATTAATAAGATATAACTTAAATGTGTACGCATTAAACGAAACCTTAACACAAAATCAGAAACAAGTAGTGTGACTGAACCATGGAAGACGTGATCCACGCAACAAGAAAAAGGTAGATCGACAAGGTAATTTACTTATACTGAAAATTCTATAAATTTTTTCTTTCATTCACACAGTTTAAAAGGTATCCAACTCTTGTACCTTACCACACACGATGTTTTTTCACAGTTTGTAATTGATGTTCAGTGCCTTGATACCATTCTGCGAAAGTTTCAAGACTGTCGACTGCGTTACATCGGAAAGATTTAAGCATGTGGACTTCACGACATTTAAAAGCTTTCGGAATACGGATTATATTACATAGCTATGAGACCGTGAAATATAGTAAACTATAAAAACAAGTAAAAAATGCGCCGAAGTTTCTTCGGCGCAATCAAGTTTTCTGTACAGCGCATAATCAAGGTCACCGAAAATTGATCTATCTTTCGGTGGTCTCAGTATAATGCTGTATGAGCCGCGGCCCAAAAAACTTTAACCACGGCCCGGTGGTGGCATGTCCTATATCGCACGATTATGGCTAACTTTAACCTTAAATAAAATAAAAACTACTGAGGCTAGAGGGCTGCAATTTGGTATGTTTGATGATTGGAGGGTGGATGATCAACATAACAATTCACAGCCCTCTAGCCTAGGTACTTTTTGAGACCTGAGGGCGGACAGAAAAAGTGCGGACGGACAGACAAAGCCGGCCGGCACAATAGTTTTCTTTTACACAAAACTAAAAAGAGGCACAGCACGGTGTTTCTTTTGCAATACTCCAGACTATACTACCTTTAAAAGCTTTAAACAAGTGGACCACACAACATCTAAAAGCTCTGAGTACTTGCATTACACCATACCCAAAAGCTTGGCAACGTATTAAACGCAATTCAGTATATCTATATATCTATGTCTATGAAACAAACAGGTAAGCAACATATGAATCCCCAGGACGCTCTTGATGTCCGTCAGGTGCTTTCGTCATCCCACGAGTTCTGCTTTAAGGAACCGAGAAAACAACGCAATCCAGTCCCATTCAGAAGCAGGCTTTAATATCAAGCACTAGAGTGATTCCATCACATAACCTTTTCCATCTACGTAACGAATGACATAAGATTCAGAACAGCCACAAATCCTCTGCATCTTCACATAGTCGTCTTTGTACTTACAATATAAATAATGACGGATCTAAAACAACAGCCATTTCTTTGTTTCTTTGCAATGTTGCCGGTAAGAACTCCGTCCTCACTTCATTTACATTAAAGAGTTCTTAATAAATCGAATAATATTCTTCTAGCACAATATGCAATTTAAATTTAACAAAGTAATATCATTCTACTACCAACATTCATTAACACACAAAATACATTTTTTTAAAGGAAAGTTAGCCTGGATAATTTATTGCTCGATGGATCTGGCGTGAGTCCAGATTAGAGAGAGAGAGAGAGAGAGAGAGAGAGAGAGAGAGAGAGAGAGAGAGAATTACGTAAAAACTAACCTGTATGTACCTTCATCTGACAAAAAAGATCTCAAGGATACAAAAGGTTCATTAGTAAGATAAACAGAGGAGAGCATAAAGATAGACAAGTGTCATTTACCTGACTGTTGTTGACCCAATGAATGAATTACCGTCTTGCGTACACGGGAGTCGTGGCCCGAGCGATGAAAACGTTATACAGGCATGAGGTCGAGATTGCCGTGTCAGTCAGGGTCGGAAGATTTACAAAAGCAGTACATGAGGAATTAATCCAATAAAATTCTTTCCTTGGGGCCATAACAGTCGGGTAAATAAATACTTGCTTCGTAAGCATGTAACGATTATTGAAGAAAAAAAAAAGTTCATAGACGAGTTGCTAGGTGAGCGGTTGGGGTAACGTAGATTTACAAAGGCAGTTCATGAGGGATTAATCCAATAAAATTCTTTCTTGGGGCCACGACAGTCGGGTAAATAAATACTTGCTTCGTAAGCATGTAACGATTATTGAAGAAAAAAAAGTTTATAGACGAGTTGCAAGGTGAGCGGTTGGGGTAACGTAGATTTACGAAAGCAGTACATGAGGGATTAATCCAATAAAATTCTTTCCGTGGGGCCACGACAGTCGGGTAAATAAATACTTCCTTCGTAAGCATGTAACTATTATTGAAGAAAAAAAAAAAAGTTTATTGACGAGTCGGAACGTAGATTTATAAAGGCAGTAAATGATAAAACTCTTTCACTGGGGCCACGACAGTCGGGTAAATAAATACTTCCTTCATAAGTACGTCATGATTATTGAAAAAAGTTTACAGACAAGTCGGAAATCCACAGAGTTATGTGAAACAGAATGAACAACAGAAGGAATAAAAACTAACTCTAATTATTCCTAAATGTTATATCGTGGCTTATGGGGCAGTCTCTCAGACTCCCAACAAATATGCAAACATTTGAACCTAGACGCAATGGCAGAGAGAGAGAGAGAGAGAGAGAGAGAGAGAGAGAGAGAGAGAGAGAGAGAGAGAGAGAGAGTTATCGCCATTTACTAACAACTTAAAGGCATCCCATTTATCTGCTTCATTTTTCATCAGTTAGAAAAAAAAGCGATATAAAAAGCCATTGTCCATTACTGCCTCTCCCTCTTTCTCATTCTCTTCCTCTTCCTCTCGTTTAAAGAGATGTGTAAGACGGGAACAGATGGTGGGGGAAGATAATGGTTGAAAATGGGAAGTGATGAACTCTCCCTACCCAACCACCCACCTCTCTCTCTCTCTCTCTCTCTCTCCACTCCACATCGCTTCAAGTAATGACATTGAGACTGGTGAGGTCTGGTGAAGAGTACGTCTCATCCTAAGAGTTATCCAAAGTTTTGCTGGGGTATCTATCTACTGCTGGGAACAAATCTCTCTCTCTCTCTCTCTCTCTCTCTCTCTCTCTCTCTCTCGACGCAACAATACCCCTCCCTTTTTCCTCTTTTTCAAATCTCTTTTTCCGGTTGCGACTTAACTTAGGAGAGGCATTAGGCTTTCGACACAATGGACCCTACCAGCACTAAAAATGAAACACAGATCATTCTAAATTTTTCTTCCCGATATTTTTGTTTTTTATATATAAAAAAATAAAGTTATACATCGATGTAATGCAAAATTTCTACATCTTCATACTTTTTTTCGGTTAAAACAACTTGTTTAAATGCGACTAGCATAATAAAATTGTTTCCCAACGTCGTCAAAGAGCCCATTTTCTTTAACAGCATATAAATGGGTTCGTGAAGTGCAGTAATGCCGAACATGTCCGTTTTCTATACAGACCTCTGGCAACAATACCTGTTAGAGGTTCCAAAAGAGGTTACCCAACATGTCACTAATATTGTCATTTTACCTTTTTCTTTCCTCCGGTTCACATATTCGACGAATAAAAAAAGCAAAGAATATGATAACATTTCACTGAATCTGACTGCAAAGAATATGAGGAGATTTCAGTGAATCAGAGTGCAAAGAATGTGATTCAATTTTAATACCGTATCTATGTTTTCAGTCCTAGATTTCGAAGTGAAAATAAGGTATATCTGTTTCGATTGCCTAGATTAAATTGCCGTTTTTATAGGGCAACGCTTCCCACACAAATAAGACACTTTCAACACTATCTGGTAAATGAACACTTACATAGTCTATCATACATGGGGTATGAAGGGGATTGGGATTTCAAAAGATACGATCAATAACTATGACTAGATTTCTCGATATAAATTTGCACGTGCAACGCAAAAGGTGCTGCACGATCGATGCTGAAAACGACTGAAGAAATTGTGTATTTAATCACTTCTAATCCCTCGACGAAAGTCTGTATAAATCAAATTACTGACAATGGAGCGAAATAAAAAACTTTGCTAGCGTCTGCGTCAGGTGTTCAGAAGTTAAAGGCTAAAATGTCATAACGCAAGATCTACCATCGGCGAGGTGGACTGATCAGGATATAAACATTCTAAATTACACTTATAACTACAAACATGTTACCCACCATCGTTATTTGCACAAAAACGTCCACAACATTTGTGGCTCCATACGCCTACACAGAAGGCTCATGTTAAATGGGTCTTACATACAAAAAAAAAAAAAAAAAAAAAAAATTGCTAAAAAAAAAAAAATGCACACACATATATATATATACATACATATATATATGTGTGTGTGTGTGTGTGTGTGTGTGTGTGTGTGTGTGTGTTGCATAGAGAAAAAATAAAAAATTTAAAACAGGTGTTAAAAAAATTCAGATCTTATCAAAGCGAGAATCTTGATTCAATTGACAAACACGATGCCTGGCCATTTAAAACCTTTTCTAACTTCCGCAGTCTCTTTCACTGTATATAAATATATAGTTGTTTTAATATTAACCCGTCCCCCTTGATTCAATGGCTGAATCATGGATAAGACCCCTCTGCATTAAAACTTCTATAGCGGTACTCACTTCATTCACCTTTACGGAAGACTCATCAGTAGTGTTTCGAACCCCTCAACATTAACTTCTACATTCCCCTCATCTTGCAAGTATTCTCACGCTTCAACCACACGCAATGAACCACTAACTTCTACATTGCTTTATATTTTTAGATGTTTTCTACTAAAAGAATTTGTGCCCAACTTTTGGGGATGAAATGAAGGAGCACTTAGGAATATATATTATGGAACACGAGGGAGAAACAGCCCAAAATAGTATAGGGTCCCAGACTTCTTTGAGTAGCGGAATTCCATTTGGCATTTCTGTATGATATCGAGCGAAAACAAAACCACAACACCACTGCTTACTGGGGCCTGACAATCCAAAAAATAGCAAAGGGCATAGAGTTTAAAAAATACCCTGTGACATAGCCTCAATAAAATGGGAAAAAAAATAAGATGTATATGGAAGGGTTGCAGATGTAAATATGACAGCAGGTGTGTCCAAAGAAATAAATACAGGTGATTATTGCACTGAGTAGAACCGAGTGTCTTAATATTAAGGAAGCTCGAAAGTGTATGCAACTCTAATATACAGGTGAGGGGCACAATGTTGTGTGTGGGGGGTAGGGGGTAGGGAGTGGAACATAAGGGAAGCTAAGGTGCGTGCTGATTATAAAGAATTAATAGGGTCGTGACTGGTGAAAATGCACCCTTCCAGATAAATAGGATATTGGCAGTATACATACACACACATTCTTCGTTTTTTTAACGTGCTTTTTTCCCATTTTTATATGGGGTAAGCACGATGCCTTCTTTTGAAGGACTTTGATTTGGCGGTGGGGTAGGCCGTAGCCTCGATCGGTGCCTTTGGCCAGACCAAACTAGCTTTCCTTGCTATTGACAAGTCACTGACGGCCCACTAACCCAGGTCCTCTGCAACGCATGTTCAAGTACACTATATCAAATTTAAAGCCAATAATTTACTTCCCTTAGTAGAGGTATTTCTATTTTCTTTTCCATGGACCCTGAGGGCTGGTGGCGCCAGAAAATGGGAGGGGGCCTTCAACACTCGGGACTGGATCAACATTCCTTCCCGCCCTCAACCCACCCTGAACAAACCGACGCCCATGATGACCGTCCAATCCAGCTTACCTACAGATTTGCTTCAGTCAACTCCGTTTCGAAAAAAAAAAAAAAAACAGTACTTTGCACCAGAGCATCTGAACATCTCCACGTATTTCTATCCAAAATATCCAGAAACAGAAACAAACTTTCTGGTTTTTATTTTTGTTAAATAGTACGATTAAATTTTCTAGTTAAAGTTTAATCCAAGTAAATACTACCAAGTTAATTATTCTTTCCTCAATACGTCAAATGTAGAATGCTATCAACACCTAATTCCGCTGTATAAGAAAACTTCAGTAATAAACATCTTGCCGGCACAGCAGTCCTGAATTCTCGTACATCCCTTCACCGTGAAATTCCAAATTCGACGCGGTCAAAGTCATCAATTTTAAAGCAGACCCGTCTTATGCAACCGCTGTTAGCCTATCGCTGACTCGCAGATGACGTAGCTACCCTTACATAATGCTAACCAAATTAAACGTCTTTTATATCCTCCGCCTCTTTTCTCCTCTCTTCATTTTTCAACTGCCTCCAAATTCGGCTGGAGGGAGAACAGGTGGCGCAGTTTACAAAATATACACAAAATTCGGTTAACAGCTTTTTTTTTCATTTGCATCGCCAGTTTTTTTTTATATAACAACGTAGGCGACTAAATTTGAAGTGAACGCTGTAGAAATATAAGGACAAAAAATCTCAAAATGGAGTAACAGGGTCCAAAACTGCTGATCATATCACTGTTTCACTATATATATATATATATATATATATATATATATATATATATATATATATATATATATATATATATATATATATATATATATATATATATATATATTATGATAATTTGTTTATATTTATTTCGTAATAATTTAGAACAGGAATTATCACGTCTACTTATCAGCAAAAGATATTTCTGTCATTGAAAACATAGAAATTCCTTCATACGTATATCACAGTAATAATATATATATATATATATATATATATATATATATATATATATATATATATATATATATATATATATATATATATATATATATACACATACACTGTGACATACGTATGAAGGAATTTCCACGGTGTTCCGAGAACTCTTATGTATGCTTCAATGTCAGAATTATCATTTTGCTGATAAGTAGACGTGATGATTCCTGTTCTAAATAACAAAATATCATAAACAGCTACATTTTTCTAAAGTATTTTATCGACTTATTTACCAAATCTTTCACTTTCCACGTAACAGACAGATAACTAAGCAACATCGCTTTCTATCGCCGTCTGTCTTCAAAATAATCTTGGTTACTGTAAAATAGAGAAAGAAATAAAGAACGATTTTTTAGAGAAATATTTTTTTGGAGTAGCAAATGACCAATCACTTGGGCCCTTTTGCCTCTTCCTCGTCTCTCTTGGTTTTGTTTACCCAAGAGGAACTGGATAAACAAGTCCACATCCTAAGCAAACACCAAACTTGAATAAAGCACGCGTGGGCGGGGTGGGGTATTGATTTACTGTATGACATAAGCCCTGCAATGCGAGATTCACAAAAATAATAAAAATAATAATAATAATAATAATAATAATAATAATAATAATAATAATAATAATAATACAAATTATTATCATTATTATTATTATTATTATTATTATTATTATTATTATTATTATTATTATTATTATTACAAATATGTTATTATAAGTATTATTATACGATTACTATTACTATTGGAACATGGCCAGATACTATACATATGATAACTTACCATGATGAGTTCAAATTGTAGTGGATATACCTAATCAAAAATATGAATCTCGTAAGCCAAAGAAATTCGAAACACGAATATGACATTTCGAAAAAAAAGTTAACCCATGAGCGCACCAATCTCTTCGGTTCGGTTGACTTTCTTTGAGATCTGATCAAATTCTTCTGTTACTGGAAAGCCGAGCTAAAATAAAAACTGGAATGAAGTAAACAAAAAGCGAAATGAGGGGCTGAATACCAATAATTCCATTGACAGATGAACGTCACCTTCTGTCAACTGGAACCTCTTCACTGTGAACATCAATCAATCTGTCTCTCTCGCTTTTATCAAGCTTCTCGCACTTATTCTTTGGTTTATTGTTTTGTAGTACTGAGAGATGTTAAAAACAAGCAGTCAGGTTCTTGGGTTTCTAGTTATCAGGTATCAGCAGTGTTCACAAAGGCTTCCTTTAGGGCTGACCTGAGGAGAATTTTCTGTGACATACAAATGGCCTCTTACAACACCACTAATCGAAGAATTATACACACTCACAATTTATGGTTTCCAAATGGTTATTTTTTCTTCCAGTAAAAAGGTATGCTTAGTATCACATTAATCCGGGAAATAGAAATCTTGGATATACTGGTCTCATCAGCAAGTAACCGTTTACGTCCTATGGGTGAGTTAAGGGAATCTGGTATACGTTGATTCACTTCTAATGACTGAGGTTAAGAACTACTATTCAGTGTGGAACAAACCCTCAAGAAAAATAAAACCTGAAAAAAAATCCTAGAATAAATAAACCATCAACCCAGAATGACCCCATTTCTTCCGGAAAATACAGACGTCTATCAACAAATAGAATTTAAGGGTCACTTTTTCCCACCGTAAAAGACGTTAAGCCACTGACCCCATAGTTATTCAAAACTCTCTCCAAATGCCTTCCATTATTTGGAAAGTTCTGTCTAATTTGCATAAGCATCGATGTTCCAGCGAAGTTCTGATCATAACGTCTGTCATTACGACCTGAGGTAAAAAGAAAAAAAAAATGTTTAAGATCTTAACGTACCAATCGTCAATGAGGGACCAAGGAACTATACGGTGATACTTGGTTAGCAAATCGGAATTAAGTACCATTGTAAACTGATAACTTGAAGAATTAATACTCAACACTGTACTCACTCATGTATGTATGAATTCCAATACATATTTGATATATACAAAATACGTATGAATGTAAATAAACAAATGACATGTTAGTGCAGATATAAACACTAACATATTTAACGCGGTTTCAGCATTTAAGTTATTTGCCGTAACAGAGGGCGGCTGCTGAAAAAAAACTAGTAAAAAATGTGCCGAAGTTTCTTCGGAGCAATCGAGTTTTCTGTACAGCGTATAATGCTGTATGAAACTCTCAGCCACGGCCTATGAAACTCTCAGACGCGGCCCATGAAACTTTCAGCCACAGCCCGGTGGTGGCCTGTGTTGTTGGCACCTATAGCTTTAACTTTAAATAAAATAAAAACTACAGAGGCTAGACGGCTGCAATTTGGTATGTTTGATGATTGGAGGGCGGATGATCCACATACCAATTTGCAGCCCTCTAGCCTCAGCAGTTTTTAAGATCTGTGGAAGGGCGGACGGACATACAAATCGCCATCTCGTTAGTTTTCTTTTACAGAAAACCAACAAGACAATTGTCACTTCCACAATTATAATTACTAAACTTATACCAATTTAAACAGAAACATGGAAACCATTAGAGATGTTGCCACTTCTCCGTAAACGTATTAATCTGTTTCGAGTTATCAGCCTCTTTCCATGTCGGGTATTATCATCCAGTCGTGGAATTTCTGTTTTTGTTTTGGTCTTACATTGATGACTAACCAAGAGCGTGACAACAGCACCACCCGCCCACCACTTCTACCCTGCTGGTGCTTCCTAAGCACTAAGTCCTTAACTTCCAATACCTCTTCCATAATATCTCTTCAGCATTCTGTAGGTGAATGCATTCTTCTTACATGTACAACATCAATGCATATTTTTATTCTGTGCTTTTTCACAATCATGGAAAATATGGTGTTGCACAACATCATTCTCTCATACACCTATTGTTATATTTTCAACTCATACAGTGGCAAGAGTTCTGTTCACTTCATTCATGGCATTCTAAAGGAACACTGAAGTGATCGCCAAAGATCTTAAATGAAGAAGCTACGCCCTCATTTAGGACATACTGCAGTACTTGCTATGCCAATGAGTCTTAAACGCTCCCCTGCACCTTGGAAAACGACGAAATAATAATAATAGTCAGCTTGAAGATGAAATTTTAGCTTTTAGTTTTCTGTAAAAGAAAACTATTGTGCCGGCTTTGTCTGTCCGTCTGCACTTTTTCTGTCCGCCCTCAGACCTTAAAAACTCCCTCAGGCTGCAAGAGGGTTGATCATCCACCTCCAATCACCAAACACATCAAATTGCAGCCATCTAGCCTCAGCAGTTTTATTTCATTTGAGTTTAAAGTTAGCCATAATCGTGCGTCTGGCAACGATATAGGATAGGCCACCAACGGGCCGTGACTGAAAGTTCCATGGGCCGCGGCTCATACAGCATTATAACGAGACCACCGAAAGATAGATCTATTTTCGGTGGCCTTGATTATACGCTGTACAGAAAACTCGACGCATTTTTTACTTGTTTTAAGATTGGAAAGTCCCCGGGAGTGATAAAAAATACCAGTCAGTGGGTGAAACTTTCCATCCATTCGGAGGTAACTCCACAGTGCTCAATACACTGGAAGGAAATCTAACGATTACAGTCGGGGAATAATTGAAAGACGAGATATCTGAACAAATCAAAATCTGCGCCGTCCAAGTTTATTATTTACCTCAGCTCCAGCAATCCGCTAAAACTCGTTGTTTAAACATAAACTTTTCCACTGATGGCAAAGACCAGAAGCAATTAAAGTCAGTATTCATCTATAAAAGTCAAAGTTCACACGAAACGTTTTATTTACCATAACGTGTTATGCCTGCCACAATATAAATTTCATGGCCGAAATTAGGAATATACAAAATGTAGGTCAACAAAGGTCAAAACAAATGACTGCACACAGAGTATTTCTCAAGCTTCCAAATACGAAAATAATAATGACTTCTTCAGAGATTTTTAAGAATTATCAGGATTTACGATGAAAAATAAATTAGAATAATACAAAAAGATAAAGTGTGATAAAAAAAAATTCTAAAAAAATTATAGGTCTCGGCTCCTCTGGACACTTGAGCATGCGGAAAACCAAATGTCATCTGTGGAGGTCAAGGTCACAAAAGGGCATCTCAAATCATAGGTCATCTTGTAGTGTGCGAACTTCACCCTATGTAGCGAGCTACCTAAAAACGATCAAACACTGCACGTTTTCCTGCAGAAGTTCAGAAATATTAAAGGGTAAAAATATTTGAGGACATTAAGCGCCTTAAATTCACCGCAAATACGCTACTGAAAAACAACAGGAATCCAAACTCGTGCAAAATAATTTAACCTTTAACTCCTACATACATAAATACTGACATTCATACATAAAAGGAAACAACGTCAAACAGTGAATTTGACCACCCCGGGACGAAGCACTTATTCTTTATAATTGCTCTTGGGTGTGAGTTATTCTCAAGGTATAATGCATTGTATGTTAAACGATATCTGCAACTTAATACTTGTGAACATAAAAAGGTCTCCCGCGCATAATGACTACATATATATATATATATATATATATATATATATATATATATATATATATATATATACATATATATATATATTGTATAATATATATATATATATATATATATATATATATATATATATATATATATATATATATATTTTAATATTATAAAATCACGTCAGAAGGTGAGAAAACTGGGACTTTCAACAAGTAGTTTCAGTAGTTTTATTTATTCTACATTTTAAGTTCACACTTGAAAATGTAGAATAAAACTAACGAAAAATGCTTGTTCAAAAGTCCTGGTTTTCACTCACCTTCTGACAAGGATTAATTTATAACGCTTCCTTTCAAACATTGCTTATATATATATATATATATATATATATATATATATATATATATATATATATATATATATATATATATATATATATATACATACATAATATATATATAATATATATGTGTTGAGTGTATAAATGTATGCTCCCTATACGGGATAAACTTATCTTTCCTGAAAGGATTTGAAATACTTGGGTAAAAAAAAAAACAGTTTAAAGCACATAGCAACTCTACTTACTGGAACAAACGAAGACACCCGCGAGCATAAACATTTATCTTTACACTGTAAACACAAGTGTTCTTATTCTTGTCCTAGCAAGTGCACCGCCATTCGAAACACAACCGACTGAAGCTCAATAAAAATACGAAGGCTGTGAAAGACTTTACTGAAAGGCGGGACCACCGTTTATCTATAAAAGGAAGCTCTAGACAACTTTCACCATTAAAGAGATGACGATACGCAACTAGTGATTTTGTTTTCGTGATTTCTTTTCTTACTGTTATAGCCATGGCAGGCCTTGTGACTCCAGTCCGCTGGTTGAAGGAACCTTAAGTTATTTTGAAAGAGAGAGAGAGAGAGAGAGAGAGAGAGAGAGAGAGAGAGAGAGAGAGAGAGAGAGAGAGAGAGAGTTATTGCATGCGTAACAAAATAGGGAAATAAATTGTATCGCTCACTAGCCTTTGAATATCACATAAAATCAAACAGCTTAACGACGCTTATTAGAGTAAAATTCCAATAATTATTCAAAGCACTTCACAATAAATGAACACAGCAACGGCAATTTTTTATCAAAGAAATTTGATCACAAATGTGCAAAGGGAACTTATTACATGAAGATAAGAAGCCATAATGTTTAGCTATCATGTCAAATGATTGATTGGTTTCTTAAGATATATTCATTATCTAAATAAATGCAAAAAAAAAAGTTAGCAAGAGATTCCAATTTTACTGAAAAACAAATATATAAAAATTTGAACTACTGAAGGAATTTGTATTTAATTCATTTTCAGAAACTATTGTATTTCTTCTTTCTAAAATTTCCTTCATTTGTCAGTTGTCAATTTACCTACAATTCTTGTTCTGAAACATATAATTAGGTTTCTTAACCAATTTTTCCTTTTTATTAATCTTTTCATACCAACAAGAAGGCCATCATTCCTCTCGTTCCCTCTCTCTCTCTCTCTCTCTTCTCTTTAATGAGAACTCCACACAGAATCATCGTATAATAAATGATTCAAAGCTTTTCTTTTGAAAAACGATTTTTCTTTACGTTAACGAACACTGACAGTTGAAGGAAATGACTTAATGTTAAGTTTTTCATTCATATTGGACTGGAAGAATAAATAATTCGACTTAGAAAAAGTTTACGGACCCTGAGACGGGGCATGTTTGCTAAAAAGCAGTCTTCACAAAATAATAGTGTTTTTTAACACTCGGCTTTCTTCTCCGTTTGTTCAACAGAAATAACAGATTTTAGGTTAGCGTTGGAGTAGTTTTAGGGATGAATGAAAAAAAAAATGTATAACTGAATTATCTGAGCAAATACAACATATTAAACGCCGACTGTTGCGTCCATAGCCCGTAGAATTAAATCACGCTCTCTCTCTCTCTCTCTCTCTCTCTCTCTCTCTCTCTCTCTCTCTCTCTCTCTCTCTCTCTACCCTGTATCATTCAATGAGGCGCGTCAACATACCGACGGAAAAGGTGTTGCTTTCTACCTTTAACCTTTGACCTAGTTGGAGGTCATGCAATAAGAGCAACGAGAAACTCCCACTGACGCTTTCAGCTCCACAGTCGGATGCAATTTTTTTTTTTTACACTATCGTCATATCTTTTTGTTAAATTTAACAAAAGGTCGGGAAAGCTGTAATTACAAAACGACACTTCCTCTCTGTGAATGAAACAGAGCAATAAAATGAATGAAAAAGCACAGTGAATCTCCAGCTATTATTAACGCAGTCTACTCAACTCAGTACTTTGATTAAAGAACCGAGTACACTCATCGTCTTTCTGTATATCCATTATTTTAATTTAATCAACGACTAAATATAATTCAAGTACAGCGTCACTTCTGACGTCAGAGTTTTCCCTCTGTCACTTGTAATAAACAGAGGGAGTAATCTACTTGGGGATGTTGCAAGCGTGCCATACTTGACGAGTTTCCCATATCAAATAACGCTCGTTCACTCACATACACGTGGCCACACGCGCATAAGTTCGCATGATTTCATCACATGATTAAATGCGCTGTAAGCAAGTAATTAGGATAAATTTCATTTTTCCTGGAGAACAGGGTTGTTATATTTTAGTGCAGATTAATTCATATATTACAAATCCAAGATTAAAAACACTTTTTTTCGACTATCTGTACATTCGTAAACATGGCAGTTATAAACAATTTCCTCTTATTAACCATACGCCTCAAGGCCCCCACTCCGGCCCCCATCGGGGAGTGAGAAATAAAAAGACGAGAGAAAATACGGCAAGAAGTTGCGATATGTGAAAAGAATGATTGGTATTTTGGAGTGGTTCCGCCATGATATTTTAACGAAGTTGAAGCTCATAAGGAAATGTTTAATTCGCAAGTTTTATAGCTAAGAGAAAAAGGGGAACCGGGAGAGTTCCCTGGATGAACGGGAGAGGCGCTGCGATAAGAACAAGAAAGTATGTAAGGTGAGAGGTTAACTGGTGCACTGACTGTTGAGGGGTGGAGGTCGACGTTCTGTTGATAAGCCTTTGGTGTAGGTCTACAAAATGGCTGTGGTGGTGGGAGTTTTCGCTCAGGATACATCCTTGGTACAAGGTTCGGTAGTTAACCGGTGAACGTGACAGTAACTGCTGATTGCTTTGCTCTGGAGTTACTTCACTTTACTAGGAACACACACACACACACAACATATATATATACATACATATATATATATATATATATATATATATATATATATATATATATATATATATATATATATAGTATATATATGTATTATATATAAATATATATGTATATGTATTTATAATGTATAAATATATATACACACACACACACATATATATATGTGTGTGTGTGTGGAGAGAGAGAGATGGGGAGTTAGGTATTTGACCTCACACTGAAGATAAAAGTACATACGATGCGTCCTTGCCTAAAATATTATACTGCTGTCACGATAGGATTCTTCACTCATTCGTCTAGGAATAATCGTTGAAAGGAAACCTGCAAAAAGTAGTTACTTTTGAGTTACTAAGGCGTTTGATGTCACGCAAAGTCCGGTAAAACCGTAAAACATTCTTGCATGAAGGAACACCATCAGAAGTAAAAGACGAAAATTAACTTGGAGATTTCAAAGCGCTGTACTTACTATATAAAGAATTAAGGAAGAAAGAACAAAGGAATATGATGCGCGCAGCCCTCGCAAATATAAGGAATGAGCAGTATTTCCTAACACCCCATCTTAATGAGAGAGAGAGAGAGAGAGAGAGAAGCCGTTTTAACGCTCCGCTGCCTGTTACGACAATCTGACCTCTCGTGGTCACGAACACCAATCACGACATAAAATATGTTTCAAAAATGCAATATTTTTAGAAAGGGTATTAGTTACGGGTACTTCTATTTTCATTCTTCCTCATTCACCAGGAATGACCATGACTAAGCTGAGAAATTTAATTCAGAAAAGATAAAAAAAGAACCTTGAGACTTATGGCATAACGCAATATGCAGGTACTAATGCAAAGATACGATCATTCTCTTGAAAGGAAAGAGTAAAATCCTTCAATAAATTCTTCACAGAAAGTTTCAAGGCCAGGTCTTGCAATGCAAGGAGTTCCGGAAACGTTAGCGGAGAAACATGTTTGTGCCCAGTGAGTGATCAGAAAATAGCATGCTCAAATTCATTTACTATAATTGTACATGACAGTGCCAAAGAAATGGCATGAGGCAAACACGGCGGGAGGGGGGAGGGGGGAGGGGCGGGGGAGGGGGGAGGGGCGGGGGAGGGGAATACTGATCAAGGTCCTCTGAACCTTTGTGCCTACGTCTGTGAACCCTTGAAAAAAAAATGTACGGTTCCGGTGGGGAACTCGATAAACATTATCATCATAAACGCTATGAAAAAATGTATGCCAGTATGCCTTTAAAAATTCTAACTATTCTTTTGTCTAATATGCGCATAATGGGGCCATTAGCGATTGCTTAACGAATGAATGCAACATATACAGTGAAAACCAGCTAAAACAATGAAATACATAATGTTTAAAATAATAATTCTGACACTACAAGAAATCTCCGATAATAAAAACTTCGAATTATCTAACGAAGGATATTGACATAACATGGACATCAAACACACGGTGTATCAAATCACAGTAGTTTACTAATATAAATAATATTAATGTTGCTCCAGGCCCATCAATTTATATTCATTCAAAATGCATTTCGAATAATTCGCCGAACATCTGTTACTGAGCTTTAATTCAGTGTATCTATTATGTAGCTTGAAATGGATGTTACACTTACACACTTAAATTACATTTACAGCCATCTATTCGACTTAGATTTTCAAATACACGGTTTCGCAACAGATATTAATCTCATATGCTATAATACATAACAAACTTTGTAAATGCCTCTAGTCATTTCTATAACAGAGAAATCAAAGTATTTGGGAAATAATAATTAATATCTAATTTTGATATAAAACTCATACTGATATCAGGAGACAATTCCATTCATCGAAAGTCACATTATTCTGAAATTAGTACGAGATGAGCACGTTAATAAAAATTTATATTCTTCAGTCATCAGCAATGTTCACAAAACACCCTATAAATAGCATTTAAAAGCTTGCAATAAATGCAAGAGAAAGATAGGACACAGAAAAAATCAGTTAATTAGTTGTCAGGGTAAAAAAAAAAACTCAGACTATTACAATGCATGTCCTTGTCCAGTGTGTCCAATAGACTAGCGAATCTAGTCATCATCATCTCTCATCTGATATCTAAGGAAGAACAGGATGGAAAGATGGAAGGTTTTTAGAACGGAATCTCACGCACTGGGGGAAAAATGGTTCTTCTGAGCAAGGAGGATGTACTGGATCGTGAGAGACTTGCACCAGATCTCTAGAGTAATTCATCTTTTACGTAAAACAAGTTATCCATATTAATACCTTGCACTGTTCTCGTTCTAGTTTCCCCTTGATCTCCCATTTACGTCCGGCACTAATACAATCATCCTTTCTCTAAGTATAACGTATCCTTTTAAACACTGAGCATTGCATGAAGTTAAGAACTCTCGTCACGCGTAAGGTACATCTTGCTGCATGTGCTGAGTTTTGATGCCATTTAATTTCCAAAACTCTCATCAGAAATCAGGACTGATTTCACGATTGCAGAACTGATCTTTGCTTCGTATGAACATAGACAGAAATTGACCTTCACATCTCCTAAAGCGTTTCTGAGATATTCCCTGAACTAAATTCATTACCCTGTTGATAACGCTTCTACCGGGGATACCATATTTCATACTTTCAAACTGCTATTTCATGATATCGGTATAAAACACGTCTTGCGATGAAAATCAGAACATCCTAGCTCTTCTCTTTTCTAAACCTTGTTTGTTTTGTACCTAAATACTCAAGCCACCGCAAAGTTCTATTCCTTTTATATCAGACACAAAACAATTGCTCCCAGGAAACTGGCGATAATATTTTGCCTCGCCAATTTCTCTATTGCTTAAGGTTCCCCTTTCGTAAGAAATGTTAACCTTCATTTCCTCCCTCTTCCACGCACCGTGTGATGTTTCATTTCTCAAGATGTTTCCGTTTTATGTAGTCAGTAGTTGTCGTCTGATATACATCGTCCTTTAACATTTCTAGAGTAGTATTTTTAATTTCCGGAGCTATGAGCTCTTTCACTGTTTGACTGAAATAGCTGGGTCAGTTATTCTAGTCTCGGTATCATCGATATCAGGATCCTCCTCAGCTTTTGGAATGTCTCCAGCTGCTGGTTAGGTCTATCCAATGGCCAATTGAGATGCTCCAGTTATCAACTTCTAATTTCCGTCCACCCCCCTTTTATTATTATTATTACTATTATTATTATATTATTATTATTATTATAGTTTAACCACACCACTGAGCTGATTAACGGCTCTCATAGGACTGGCCCGAAGGATTACACTGAAATGAATACCAGTCTAGACTATAATCCACGCACTGTGACTAAATGATGAATGAAAATTAAAAAAAAAAAAAAAATATGCACAAGGGCATATGCTTCTACACTGGAACACACGTACACGTTAAATGCATTTACTCACATTTCCATCTGCACAATTAAAAAAAAGAAAAAAAATATAAAAATCAGAATAAGTTACGATTTTTAAAATTCGTAATTTTTTAATTCATTTAATGCCCCAAGGGTTTTGTATTTTCATTAATTACTTTTTATATGTTATCAGTTAAATTACAGCTCCTCATGAATATTAATATTGGAATAATGAAAATGTTTTAGATTTTGTCACTATAACTGTCAGTAACCAGAAGTTCGTCGTACATTTACATCTACAGTCTCCATTGTACTACACCAAGATACTTCAAATTCTGTGCCAAGCCAAAAGAGTTTAACTGAAACATATCAGCAAATGTCAGAGATCTCGCCTATCCTTGAAATAAAAAATAAAATCATAAATCCAAAACCTTGTACATCTTAAAATCATTATTATTCAGAAAATAAACCCTTACTCATATGGAACAAGCCCACAGGGGTCAACGCCTTGAAATTCAAGCTTCCACAGAATATGGTGTTCATATGAAAGAAGTTACCGAAGACAATAGGAAATACAAAAAGAAGAGATCAGTTATTAAAAAGAAAAAAAAGACGAATTAATAGATTAATAAATGAATAGATAAAAATATAAATAAATTATTAAAATACTATGTGAATTTTTTAGGGTAGTAATTCATTGCATCTTCATTTGAACTTTTGAGGTTCTACTTGAACGACATCCTCTTCCATCAATGACTTTCTGAGATACAAAAACGAACAAGGATGAATACAGAACCTGGGCCCGACTTCATAACAAGAGGTGACAACGAAATCTCGGTTGATAACATCCAGTACTTTGCCAAATTGGTTTCACCTTTAAATGGCGCGCTTCCTCATCGGGTACGATTTGACCTTCGCTTGTTTTCTCCGGAAAACGCCGTTACACAAGCATGATACGAAAAGTGCGATTTGCTAAAAACTGTACTGATGGTTGTTAAAGGAGCAGTGTCGGAACGTTGATTGCTTATTACTTTGAGAGGCTTTCAATGCTCATTTCCGGATTTCAAAAGGGGTTCTCATTTTTGGGGGGAAAAGACATGCTCACGGAAATTGCTATTTATGAAATTGGAATTGTGGCAAACACCTTTATGAAATAACGTCCGTTATTACTTCACATTATTTTAATCTAATATAGAATAATTAATGACGCTATATCTTAATTGAAATTAAACATAAAACACACCTTTTCCATTACTCAGTTCATTTCTGAATGCTAATGCCATCTTATGCAAAAACCATGAAACTGGAATTCATATTTCATGCCCAAAAGTTAAAATTAAAGGTCCCTGTGAACTTTTCCAGTGTAAGAAAAAAGTTGTTTAAAATCACCCAGAAAAATTCTTTCCCCCTTTTTTTCGCTTGAATTCAGGCGGCACTCATGTACACCAAATTAATTCTTCATCCAATTTTCTCAAACGTATTGTTACATGACAAGAGTCGAGGGGTCCTTTACATGACGTCTCAAGGTTCTTATAAGAAAAACAACGCGATATTTCACACTTTTTCCAATAGCATTTTATGAGGGTGTAGCTTAAAGGTGCACTTTGCTGACTTAACTATTTCCAAGAGAAAACGAATAATTATATTAAAGTAAGGATCTTACATGGAAATATTTAAAAAAAAAAAAAAAAAAAAAAAAAAAAATCTGGTTCATTGAAATGTACGTGTTCCTTTTCTATACATATAGTGCAGATGCGTATACTACATGTATTACATGAGAATAATGTAAGAATTACTAATCACCGTGAGCATACAATTTTTTTATCAGATGACGTATAACTCTTACTTAGATTAAGACTTTTTCGAAAAATTCATTACCTGCATTATAAGAAATGTATAATTTAAAATTTCAACGATATAGAAACTGACCAATCAACGATTAACGAGGCACTGTTCATTGCAAAGTTTAATATAATAATTTCATACAAACCAAGCTAAATAAGACTAAAAGCAGTGAGTGGGAGAAAAGACAAAAGAATATTGTTTCATTCTATCTCACAGCAGTGCTTTTACGAACTGCATCATTTTGATTATTAGCACAATTATGTAGACCCTAGAGTCCAACTCCCTTTTAAGAGGTGCCTGACTCTGACTCACTGAAATAATTATCTATTTATACAACACAGCATCGAAGTCAAACTCCATTAGAGCAGAGGAGATTGGATGAAAAGAGGAAAATGATTTATTAATTTTAATGACCTATTTACGACAGTGCTAGTCTTTGGACAAAGGATTCTTAAGCCTTACAGAAAAAATCTGAGAAGAATAGTCTTTTATCATCTCTTGGACACTGAAAGGTTATAACTGCTATTCCATTTGTTATGAGAAAATGTTTATTATGAGGAATCTGTTAATACTTGATGCACCTACGCAGTTATTATTATCATCAGTCTTGCATTTATTCTTCCATTTCTTCAGTATTGAAGGTATTCTGTTGCAAAGCCTCTAATCAGCACTTTTTTCTGCAAATGTATATATCCTTACCACAATTGTCCTTTCAATTCTCTTCAAGTGTACGAACAATTTCATTTCTTGTAGTTCTCAGCTTAAGATGGAAGGTGCTTGCAAAATTTTAAAAGATCTATAATTTAATAAATAAAACCTAAACCTTATCATTAATAAGGACAAATCCTTCGGGCCAGCCTTGTGGGAGCTAAACAAATTAACTCAGTGATGTGGTTGAAGTAATAATAATAATTCCAAATTTGGTGTACCCAACGATAGGGTTGCCAGACCTAGTATCTCTTTGGAGTTTCCATCCACATTCTGTCCAGCATTTCTTAATTTCGCTGACTGGAAGCCTACCCGTGTTAGTGGACTCATTTTCAAGAGTTACTTCATGTACTCATTTGCATGAATAAGAAAATACAGCAAAATTTCTTCCCGATCGATCACAATTGTCAGCGTTCCTGTAGCTGATTCTTCAGCATCTCTAGACATGTTATATATATATATATATATATATATATATATATATATATATATATATATATATATATTATATATATATATATATATATATATATATATATATATATATATATATATATATATATATATATATATATATATATATATATATATACGTATGTGTCTGTGTGTGGTGTGCTTGTTTGTAATACTTAAATATATATATATATATATATATATATATATATATATATATATATATATATATGTATATATATATATATATATATATATATAATATATACACGTATACGAGCAAGGCCACATATATACAAGACAGATATATAATATATATGATCTGTCGCCACTGAGTTCAAGATTATGATGTGGAACTTGATCTGTCGCCTACTGAGTCTGGAAATCTCTCTCTCTCTCTCTCTCTCTCTCTCTCTTTCTGGTCATTCGAACGCTAATGCTCTTAGTACTCAGGTCTTTTATTTAACGATTTGCTGTTCACGTTTGTAACCTGATGTTATTTTCGGCAGCCTCTATTATTAGTTTAGCCGAGTTTGTAATCCCAATTTAATGCGCCACGCACAAGTCTTAGTTTTTTCACTTAAACTACTGGTTTTACATGCAAATATTTATTTGCTCGTAAACCTTTCTTTGGTAATGTGATTATTTTTCTTTCTTTTTTATTATTTCACAATACTGACTTTCTTTTCAGCAAATACCAGCTTTAGCAGGTAAGAATCCTTTTGGACTAGCTCCATATGGCCGCTGATTTTGAATAATAATAATAATAATAATAATAATAATAATAATAATAATAATAATAATAATGTAAAAATATTAATTTTGTTGGGAAATAGGTTTCTTGGGCCACATGCCAAATTCTGTCGTTAGTATTCACTGAAAACACGATTCATCAAAACACGTTCCCTTGGGAGAACATAAACTATTCTGTTTCAAAACAGAAAAGAAGAAGAAGCATAGAACTATACTGATGTCTCTCTCAGAAATTGTTTTTCGCCCTAAGCCTTCCCATTCAGAGGTACGTTTCGGTCCACGATAAGGAGAGCATATCAACAAACGGATGAGTAAATAGACAAAAACGTTAAGCAGATAAAAAAAGTAAAAAACTCGCCGAGGTTTCTTCGGCGCAATCGAGTATCCTGTACAGTGTACAATGCTATATGAGCCGCGGCCCATGAAACTTTCAGCCACAGCCCGGTGGTGGCCTGTCCTACAGCGTTGCCGGGCGCAAGATCGTGGCTAACTTTAACCTTAAACAAAATAAAAACTACTGAGGCTAGAGGGCTGCAATTTGGTATTTTGATGATTGGAGGGTGGATGGTCAACATACCAATGTGCACCCCTCTAGCCTCAGTAGTTTTTAAGATCTGAAGGCGGAAAGAAAAAGTGTGGACAGAAAATGCGTACAGAAAATTAGGGACTGGACAGACAGCTGTCTCAATAGTTTTGCTTACAGAGCTAAAGCCAGAGCTGGCGATGTCTTAACATATCGTTCATGAAAAAAAAAAGCTCGATTCCTCACTCAGATCTGAGTGGTGATTTATGTGTGTCTGTAGAAACCTATAAAATAAGGCGCACAAATATGACACTCCACATATTGTCTGTAAATGTTATAGACTCTATACACGAAAAAAACTTCCACGACAGTTGAGGTGGATGTTATTTTACTGCTACTGTGGATAATGCTCTTATGAGAGAGAGAGAGAGAGAGAGAGAGAGAGAGAGAGAGAGAGAGAGAGAGAGAGAGAGAGACTTTTCCATTATACGCCTAGATGGATAATCTTCCAATTCATTTAATATACATTTACATCTATTTACAGGGAACACTCCGAAGCATGTTAAAAGCGTTTACTTTTATCAGAGAAGATCAGTACTGCTTCTAAAATAGCATGGTTACTGAGAGACTTGTAAAACAGAAAAGGAAAAAAACGTATAAAATTTTGTCTTCAAAACCAGCTACGAAGAGCTTGTATCTTTTCATTCTTTGTTATTATTTAAATATTTTAAAAGCAAATATACAATCTTTCCGTATTCATTTAGGGATTTGGTCTTAGTTTTAAAAGGGCAAGTGCTTTTACTATTTCCCAGAAATAAAATGGATACTGAATAATGCCCTTATATTAGTTAAAAATCTTTAACCTGAAAGCAACATATTTCATCAAAACATTGAATATTAACATTTACTTTCACTTATGACTTTGAGAACAATATATGAATCCAAAGGATATATCAGTCACAAAAGTAACAGTGTATGAAGAGCAAAAACGCAACGTGGCATGCTCAGGAACAAAAAACGTAATTCCATTCAAGTTGTCACGAAGAAAACACAACGGGGAAATCATCTCGAAAATGTGAAACAGTTCTGCGTGACTGCGCAGGACCTCGCTCGTTCCTTTTCCTGGACGAAGTAGCAATGATCCTTCTGCGTTTCTTACGACCCTCCGATATTTCCACGGTTATCTCGAAGGCCAACGACCCAACTGCTGTAGCTCATGACAAATGGGCCGTGAGGAAAAAAAAAATCGGAGAGAAAGAAAGGAAGCCAAGGAAACGAACTCGATTATCATAATGAATTCTCTGTGATTAAGCG